>NC_051157.2:224779181-225084770 GCF_013339745.2 Dermacentor silvarum
TGGTCTGGCGGCGTTGCTTCGAACGGACGGAATGTGAAAGTTTGAGTTCCGTCTTGAATGGTTGTTAGCCCGAGGAAACGCCCTGTGAGGGAGGGGTTCCATGCGTCAATGACGACGAGATTCGCTTTGGGCTGAATGCGATAATCTTAGGTTTCAGGGCCTCCGATGGCCATGACACCATCCTGCAGCGCTTCGTGAGGTATTTCCGACATGGCGAAACGCTCGGCAGGTCGGAGCAGAACCGTTTGGCGTGTGCGACTCACAGGTTGCGGCGGTATTCAAACTTGATGCTTGAATTTTGGTGCGCTTTTCCTGCTGCTCCCATGGGCGTTTGTGAGCTTCTGCTGCGCGGGAGCTCCACACGGCTTGGAAGTGTGGTCGGGGCAGATTTGCTGTCGCCGACGTGGTTGTTGCTGGGGTACGTCAAATGGGTTAGAACAAAATCGACTGACCACTTTGCCGTGCGTGGCATGAGTGTCCGTTGATTCGAAGGCAGTAGGCTGCAGCGATGATTGGGTGCTTGGTAGTGGTGGGGCTCCATCATCATCTGTGCCACCGTGACTTCGGGAGCATTAGATGCGGACCCCGACTAGTTCTTCGTCTGCACTGGGGTCGTAGTGTCCATTCTCACTTGGGCTGGCTGGATTGCCGAGTTGGGGGGCTGGTCCGCGATGCGTGCATTCGGTTCTATGGCATCGCAGCTGATGTTTCGGTTGAGACAAAAAATTCTTGGAAAAAAAGATTTCTTACGAGCCGTAGAAAACGTTCCAAAATGTTTATGCAGGTGATTTTTTCATAAAATATACTATGCCAATTGTATGTACGATTATCGACTCTGTAGAGCATACAAACAAGAAAAATGTCGCAGTTTCAACCGAAAGGCGAACCATCAATTGCGATAGTCGCTTAGTAGAGAGCTATACGGAGTAAGGATAGTAGTTTATCAGCTGTATAAACTTGGACATGCAGCAGCACCAGCATCGCGCAGAACTGTTGTCGACGGCCGTCAACCGTTTTGGCCCGCGTTCGCGACACCGAATGCACGCGGTGTTGTGACTGTTGTTAGGGCCTCTGGGGGCGGCTCGGAGGTTTTCGACGAGATCAGAACTAGAAACTCGTCGAGCAGCGTCCGAAAGTCTTTACCACCTTCTCGCCTCGCTACGGTTTTATATAAAGACGCATTTGGTGCCGCATCTAAACGTCGCAACCCCTCCCTCCCTCCCGTCCCCCACGGCCGTTCGCGTGACGGAGAAGAAAGAGACGCTTAATTCTGGCAGCCCTTCAGGGAGGCACGGCGCAGAACTGGCTTCAGGGCGCCAACGCTGCACGGCAGACTATATCTTCGATGCGGTTGGCCCTACCAGGAGAATGCCAAAGCCATGGGGGACATGGCAATGTTGGTGCTCCTGGGCGTCAAGAGTGCCTTTGACGGACTTCCACACGCGGTCAGCGAGGCCCTGCCTAGACCGCCTCGGGCTGAGCGGCCTGCCTCAGAAGCTTCATTCCCGCATTCCGGCCGGCAGAAACTTCCGGGTGCGCGTTGGAGGCGGAACTCAGCGAGCCCAGGGATATCACGACTGGCGTCCCACGGGATCGGTGCTCAGCCCTTTCCTGTTCAACATGCTCTCGCGGGCCCACCCGCATCTCTCCCGGCGGACCCACGGTTCCGTGTTCGCTGCTCCATTTATGCCGACGACGTGGCACTCGGGACCCGGGGGCCGAGGAAGTCCATGCCATCCATTCCGTGCTTGCTGCAACGGGCACTAGAGGCGGTGACTGCATTCCTTGTAGCATAGGCCTCACCGTCTCCACAGCCAAGACCGAGGCCATGGTGATTCATCCACTGGCCTCAGCTCGACGCTACACCAAGCAGCTGAAGATTTCTAGCCGTGCCCTACCTTGGCAGCAAATGGTCACTTACCTGGGGCTCGCCATCGACCACCGGCTCACGTGGACTCCTGCAGCCAAAGCCGCCACTACCAAGGTGCGCCCGCGTGCAGGGAACTGTCAGCAAGCTGCGGCAACATGGCCGTGGCTGCAACACAAAGTGGGCGCTGCGGCTGAACCAGGCCGCAGCAACGTCCGTGGTCTTGTATGCCCTTCCATTGGTCAACCTCACACCGGCCAGGAGAGAGCAGCTGGAGGGTCTGCACAGAGGTGCTATTAGGAGCATCCTGGGGCTCCCAAAGTATTCACCGGTCGCTGCAACGCTGGCAGAGGCTGGTGAATGGCCACTCTCGCTGAGGATGCTTGAACGCGCCCTGGGGCACATTGACCGCCTTCATCGTGCTCCGGATGGCGGAGACCTGCTGGCTAGACTCCGCAACCAGCCGTCCTCAGGGATGGGAGGTCTGTGCCTGCTGTACGAACAGGTGATCACGGGCCCCCTGTGACAGTTGCGCTGCCTCCACCACACCATCGACCAGCGGACGTCCACATCTCGTTCAATGGAGCGCATAAACGACAGACACCAGCTGCAGCACTGCAACAGGCTGCAGCCTGCCAACTCCACGAGGATCTGGAAGGAAGGCTGCTGGTCTATACAGCTGGATCAGTCCTGGTGAACGGATCAGCCGCTGCAGCCTGCACCATCCCGGCTAGGGCGGGTCAACAGACAATGTTGGATCCCCTTCGCCGCGAGCTCCACCGCGGCAGAACTAGCGGGGCTCCACCTAGCCGCCGATGTCCTGACTGCGGACCCCTCCTGGGCAACCGGTGGCTGTGCTCTGCGACTCGAAGCCAGTGCTCCAGAGCCTAATCAACCACCGCCGATCAGGGCTGACGGGGGCCCTGCTCACTCGAAGTTCTCGGCATTGGCTGCCACGGGGGTCACCATCTCATTTCATTGGCTGCCTTCCCAGTCTGGGAATAGCCGGTAATAAGGCGACTCCGAGACCCTCGAGCACCTTCTCTGTGCTTGCCCAGCGCTGGCACAGGACCGCTCAAGGGTCCTCACTGCCTACAGGCCACAGGGTATACCTGCTGCGACAACCAGCGACCTCCTGTTCCCGTCGCCTCCCCACCTCCGAGCTCTCCATAGCATTTTGGAGTTTGTGGAATTGAACGGAATCACCGCCCATCGCTAAGGGCTCGCACCCAGCAGGCCACCGCCTCCCTCACCAGCCCCCTCCATGATCAGTTGAGACTCTTGCTGCTTCTCCTTCTCCTCCCTTCCTTTCAACATCTTTATCTCCTTTTTCCCCTTCCCCTGACGCTGCGCCGTGCTCCCTATTGGGCAGCAGAAATAACCGTCATTTTCTTCAATAAAATCACTACTATGGCGCAGAACGCGCGTTTGTTCTCCGCCGTGCGTTCGCTCCCCGTGAAAGCGCGCATCCCTCGCGCCCTTTCACTCGCACATGCAGCGTCCGGCACGCGGCGACAATTTCATCGGCGTTGACGTCATACGGAAACTCACGGCGATGACGACGGCGACGCCGACGGCAGAAATCCTCTTTGAGTGTCCATATAATTGCTATCGCAATAATAAAAAATGGAGTCAGCTTTCTAAGAACACTAGCGGATCTAAAAATCACATTGCAACATATACGAGAAGGACGAGGGAGCTTTGGAAAGTGGAAACTGCTAGTACGACATACGCACAACAAACTTTTCTTAACCTGATAGGCTACTGAATAAATTACACAACGAAACCAATGGATTGAAAAATACCTCTTTGAAAGCTCTGCATAATTATTTCTGCCTGCACTAGATTGTTTCCCTGACTTTCGCAAATTTTTCCTTATTGAAACTAACTAGTCCCATTGTGTAGATTATATTCTTGGTTCTTTCGTTTAGTTAGTTTGTATGAGAAATTTTATTGTTACTGCTTGTGTTTTTATTATATCTTTCTCGCCCTCGTGTTTGTCGAACAGTTCCGATGCCGTTATGCCTATCATTGCTTTTTTGTCCTTATTGGTTGGAGATGTTTTTACTATGCCCTGTTGCTAGGACACAATTTTTTTTTTCTTCATTTGCTTCGCATGGTTCGCGATGCTCAATTTTGTGCAAATGGCATTTGCAAACAATGATGTACTGCTTCTGTGTGTGCTTACGTCGCGCAAACACCAATGCCCTGCGGCTTCGTCAAGCTGTCCATGTGGCAGCTTTTTCTGCATGCCCCTCGCGTCATGTACTGATGCGTCATGTACTGATGCAAATAAACATCATTGTAATTAAGAATAAATTGCTGCTGGCGGCATGGCGGTGGTAGGGCGGCAGGGGATGGCTCGGGAGCAGACGACAGCGAGAGGGTAAGGGGCACCGGAACCTGAAGGTGCACGGAGCCGGCGGGGCTCTGTTCGCCGTTCATCGCTGCGAACGCCGCCGTCGTTAGGGTTATCGCCGAAACGGCAGCTACGCTTGCCTTTCGGTGCCTGTCAGTGCCGAGCTGGAGGTCAAACTCTGTTGAAAAGTTGTTCGGGAACGTCGGAGGCGGGGTGGAGTATATCGCTGGTCGAAGAGGCGAGTTCTGTAAGCGTTTTCGGGAAATTAGGAAATGTTGACGGAGCGTTTTTTGCGTTTAGGTAGCCCAAGAAAGACTATCGTCTTTAAAGATGGCAAGTACGTTTTGGGACGCGTCTTTACTCGTTTACCATTGCTATCATACTGCCCGCATCATGCAGTTTTCTTGCCCGTACATAACGACGCGCTATCGTAAAAAAAGCGCGCTGAGAGGAAAACCTGGCACTGCAGAAACGAAGGGCAAACATGCGACAAAGAAAAGAAACACCTGGCGCACCGACGCTGCGAGCCCGCATACTAGCAAAGAAGGCCGCTGTTTATTCACGTGAAATCCTCTTCAACGAAAAACACACGGTGGTCGACAGCAGCCTGTGAGCAGTTAAATTATTCAAATATTTGCCTGTCTAAGAACGGGTGCGTTACTTTAATGAAACTCACCACAAAGAAGGCGTCGCTCTGCAAAAGTACGCCACCGAGCTGTTTGAAGAAATTAAAAAGAATGTTCCTGGTTATTCAGGTGGAAGAGGCGGGAACTACTTGCATGAGAAATCGCAAAGTCTAGGTCGCTAATTAAACTGCTCACTAATGACCTTTTCAATACTCGCTTTAGGGCAGATGTCACAATTGTCATGAATGTAAGCCGCGCTGTAGAGAAGTCGATTTGTGCTTAGCTGAAGCGACTTCTACTTGCATAAAGGTTATTACCAACACCATTTTCGCGATATCAACTTTTAAAATCTGCTACGAAATACATTGACATTGCAGTTAAGTTTCCCAAATAGTCCATGTAGTTAGAACATTGCACGGGCTCGGCGTACCTGAATAACAGGGGCGTGGGCCGGGTAAGCAAGATTTTCAGGCCCAAGGCGTGCTTCACAAGGGCCAATAACTTGTCCGGGTTATACCTTGGCAAGACTTCCGACTATAAAAAGGATTCCCGCAGTAATAATTTCAGGACAATCGTCGGCATTAATGCAGTCAGCATTCAAGCAATGTAGCGGCATGGCCACCGACAAAAAGGGGCCATACGTCCTCTTCGTTGTGCCAAGTTCTCGTCCAAAAGGTTCGTTGAAGAGCACAAGTCTGTGGCAGCGGAGAGTGCGTCAAGTATCCTATGAATTACTAAAGTATTATTGCGCAACAAAAGGACATGGACAGGAAAGAAGAAGAACGCACACACCAAGCGCAAACTTTCAACTAAATTTATTGTGCCACTGAATCAGTTAATATGTGGGAAAGAGTATAAACTGCGCATGCGCTTACATGAACTAAAAAGGATTGCGTATTCGTGTAACATAGTTACGAGTCAAGTGATGCCGCCTCCAAGAAACTGAGTTCTTGGAGTCTTGGCTCTCACAGAAAAAGGACTAAGTTTCTTGGAGGCGGCATCACTTGACTCGTAACTATGTTACACGAATACGCAATCTTTTTAGTTCATTGTAAGCGCATGCGCAGTTTATACGACTTCACACATGTAAACTGATTCAGTGGCACAATAGATTTAGTTGACAGTTTGCGCTTGGTGTGTGTGTTCTCTTCTTCTTTCCCGTCCATGTCCTTTTGTGGCGCAATAATACTTTAGTAATGGATTACCAACTTGCTCAATATGAATGCTAATTGCAAATAAAATTGCGGAATTTAGGATCACTGTAGCCTCTCAGGAAAATCCGGGGCGGCCAGGCACAGAAGCATTCCGCATATATCAGTGTGTCTGAAAAAGTCTTCGTGCCGCTTTGTTCCGACTTCGCGGCACTGGCAACCTCTGGTCCAGCGCATTGCATTTTAGCTGGCTCGATAGTGGCAGCGAATTTCAGCGAGGATCAGAAAAATATAACGACGAGCAAGGTATTGCTGCAGTGGTGAGAAATCTGCTCAAATACCCACACCAAAAAATTCTCCAAAATTTCTAGCAGCCATAACGCAAGCAGGGAAGAAGATTTCGGTGTAGGTCAATAAATTTTTCACGAGTGGAAAACGTGAAGCAGAGTCGACGGACAATCGCATCTTTAAAAAAAAAAGGAAATCACCGCTCAAGCACTCCGCGCAGACGGTTAACCAGCGAAGCTGAAACGTGCGGCCCCGGTGTTTATCACTAGGTTAATGCCGAAGGTTCATTAAAATATTTCTCAATTATTGGTTACATCTCTGTGCTTCTTAATGAGGTTACGCACACGTTCGGCTGCGACAGAGAGAACGACGTCACTGACGGTATGACCGCAGTCCGCCGTTGTCGCTTGCTCGCCGGCGTGGCTAGCAGCATTTTCCCGCCATTGCCGCTTGCGATTCTTGGAAATTAAATTGCTTCAAAATGAAATCTGTCCGTTACTTAAGACAATGAATGGCTCACACTCCCTTAATCAATGGCTCATACCCCCGTAAACGCGGCCTCCCCATTACGACGACAGAAGAGAAATTCTAGGCTGGAATGGTGAGTGGCAACGCAGCCAGCTGTAGAAGAAGACGACGAAGAACGTGAGAGCAGTGGCACGAGCGCGTGCCGAGCACCAGCACGAACGCAACCCGAGGGGTGCCAACGAGCCAGCTACGGAAGACGATGACGCTCGAGCCAATGTTGACCCGTGAACTATTATTTTATGTTTATTTTTGTAGTTAGTTGTCTCTTAATTTTTTATTTAGTTAGTTTATGTATAGGACCTCTCAAAATCTGGGTTAAGGAGTTACCAAAATCTTAATTTTGATTGTTCACCTTTTGTTGGTTGTTGGGTGTATGTTTTATTTCATCCAGTGTGGGTACGAGCAATGTTTTGAGGCAACTATGTCATCGAGCCGCTCGCGCCGTCATCGCCGTTGCCGAGGGTGCGAAATAGTTCATGTAGCACGACCATGTTACGACCCGCCGATGCTGTCTTTTCCCTAGGTCACCAGGATGGCTTCTTTCTGTGCGGGGAGTCATTACACTGGAGATTATCGGCGATGAAGTGTTGAAGAAGAAGACGACGAGCTAGCAGTGCGCGCTCGATCGGTTTCCAGCTGAGAATGCTCCGTCTTCCTGTTCCTCTGTCAGACGCCCTGCGGACTTACAAGAACATCGCGTGACATTGTATATATATATATATATATATATATATATATATATATATATATATCGCTCCTGACCTCACCTGCGGTCATTTGGCCTCTATGGGTACCCGAGCACCTGCTGCACCTTCGTATACTCCGTGGCGTCCACCTCGTCCGGTCTGCTTTTACTGCGGTATACGGGGCCACATATCGCGTTACTGCCGTCGCCGCCAGCTGTATGTAAGCCGAGGCTATGCCGATTTCGAGCGAGACGAGAACCGACGACACGACGCTTACTACCCAGGCCCGTCCGCTTTCACGCAGCGTCGTTCTCCATCGCCTCCAGCGTCTCCACGTCTGCCTCAGGGCTCCCGTTCGGCTAGACGACGTTCTCCTTCTCCCTACCGCCGCTCTGCATCACCGCTTCGCCCCATCTGCCGCCTTGCTGACCAACACTCGGAAAACTAAGGATGGCAGTTTTTCGAGGGAAAACTGCGTCCTGTCGAACTTCGGAAATACCTCCTTGTCGCCCGGCCAATATGCTATCTGTAACTCTCGAAGGTGCTCCTGTGCAAGCTCTCGTCGATACTGGTGCCGCTGTTTCCGTTCTGCGTAGTGATTTGTGCTCATGGCTCCGTAAAGTCAGAACGCCTTATCTTGGACCCGTTTTACGCGGCGCTATTAACGTACCCATTCACCCCGACGGACAATGTACGGCTCGTGTTTTGATCGACGGCATTCGTCACCACATTGAGATGATTGTGCTACCCGCGTGCATCCATGAACTTATTCTCGGTTGGGACTTCCTGCATTCTGCCTCCGCTGTTATATCATGTAGAGAGAAAGTCGTCCACATCACAGATACCACGGATGCACCTATTTTGGAGTCGTCACCCGCCATCTTGAACTTGGCTGTCGCTGCAGATTACGTCCTGCACCGTAGTCACGAACACATTGTAGCTGTCACATCCGGCCAGCTAACCGATGGAGGCGCACTGGTTACCCCCTCTTCACGCTGCACTTCACGAGGAATTCTAGTCGCCCCTTGTCTCGTCCGGTTCTCATGTGGCCGAGCTCTCCTGTACGCCTGCAACACAACCCCAGATCCTGTATTGTTGCCCAAAGGGATGACCGTGGCAACCTTCACCGACCCGCCACTGATCTCTGTTGCAGCGCTTTCCCCTTCTTCGTCACCAGTACCAACCTCAGGTTTGGATTCTTCTTCTCTCCGAGCCCTAAGTGGTTCTGACCTAACCGCTGCCCAGTCGGATGCGTTACTCGCCCTTTTGGCTAAGCACAAATCCTGCTTTGATAGCTGTGCCACCGCATTGGGCCAGACTTCCGTAGCTGCACACCGCATCGAAACCGACGGTTCTGCAATTATACGCCGTCGCCCATATCGTGTTTCGCAGTCGGAACGGAAGGTCTTTGAAGAACAAGTTGATGACATGCTAGCACGAAATATTATACGACCTTCATCCAGTTCCTGGGCGTCTCCTGTCGTTCTGGTGAAGAAAAAGGATGGTTCCGTTCGCTTTTGCGTTGATTATCGAGCGCTCAATAAGATTACACGCAAGGATGTGTATCCTATGCCTCGAATTGACGACGCCTTAGATACACTACAAGGAGCGGAATATTTTTCCAGCCTTGATCTGCGATCGGGATATTGGCAAATTCCCATGACCGAGGCTGACAAAGAGAAAACCGCTTTCGCCACGCCGGACGGACTTTATGAATTTAATGTAATGCGATTTGGCCTGTGCAACGCTCCAGCCACGTTTGTGCGTATGATCGACACTGTTCTTCGTGGCCTTAAGTGGAAGACCTGCCTCTGTTATCTGGATGACATCATTGTTTTTTCTTCCAGCTTCAGCCAACACCTACAGAGATTAGACGAAGTCCTCCAATGCCTTTCAGATGCTGGCCTCCAGATTAATACTAAAAAGTGCACATTCGCCAGCAGAAACATCAAAGTGCTGGGTCACGTCGTTTCAAAAGACGGCGTCCAACCTGACCCTGAGAAGATTGCTGCTGTGCTTCAATTCCCTTGCCCATCAAATCAAAAAACATTGCGCAGCTTTCTCGGCCTGGCGTCTTACTTTCGCCGTTTTATACGCAATTTTGCTACAATAGCAGCTCCTCTACATAAGCTCCTGCTCACCGGCGCCTCTTTCACATGGTCCGAAGACTGTGAGTCAGCATTTCAAGCCCTTAAGAAACATCTCACTTCCGGACCGGTGCTTCGCCATTTTGATGAGAGGGCACCCACTATACCCCACACTGACGCAAGTGCGCAAGGCAACGGAGCAGTGCTCCTGCAACGGGGTCCCGCGTCTAAAGAGCAGGTTGTGGCGTATGCTAGCCGGACCCTCTCGCCATCTGAACGGAACTACACGATCACAGAGCAGGAATGCCTGGCTATTGTTTGGTCCATTCAGAAGTTTCGCCCGTATCTCTATGGTCGCCACTTCACCATCGTCACCGACCATCATGCTCTGTGTTGGCTGTCATCTATGAAGAACATGTCAGGACGCCTGGGACGCTGGATACTGCGCTTACAAGAATATGATTTCACGATAACGTACCGGTCTGGCAAATGTTATCATGATGCAGACGCACTGTCTCGATGCCCGCTTTCGCCTTCTATCGATCGTGCGCACTTCCCGTCTCTACCACGTCACTCTGACGCTACGCCTGCCACGTGTGGCAACGTGTGGCCAACACAGGGAAAATTACTTGTACTTATTAATTGAATTACTGAAATGATAAATTAATGGAAATGAAAAGGGTCAGCTCACGCTAATGTCACTGGATTAGCGTGAGACTTGAAATTCTACAAGTAATTGTAAGACTACAAGTAATTGAAAATTACTTGTACTTATTAATTGAATTAGCTCAGCTTCCTTCACGCTCCGATTTAGCTTCCCTTCAGCACGCAGACTCCTACTGTCGAACTCTCATTGATCGCCTTCGCGGCCTAACTAAACCACCCAACAGCCGCTTGCGACGCCAGCTTCAGCAATTTCGCCTTCAAGATGGGGTGCTTCATCGTTATATTTATCATCCTACGGGTAACAAGTGGGTACCAGTCATACCTCGCTGCCTTCGTCTTCTAGTTTTAGAAGAATTTCATGATGACGTTGCCGCCGGCCACTTAGGCTTCCACAATACCTATGACCGCATCAAGACCCGCTGCTTCTGGCTTGGATTGTCCACAACGGTAGCCAAATACATTGCCTCATGTGCGTTGTGTCAGCACCGCAAACGCTCCACATCCCCGCCTGCCGGTTTTCTTCAGCCTCTGCCATGTCCGACCGAACCTTTCGAGTGCGTTGGAATTGACTTATACGGTCCCTTACCGTTGACGCCCTCCGGTCACCGCTGGATCGTCACAGCGGTCGACCACTTAACAAGATACGCCGAGACTGCGCCTCTTCGATCTGGTGCTGCTTCTGAGGTTGCTGACTTTTTCCTGCAATCCATAGTCTTGCGCCATGGTGCTCCTCGCGTTCTTTTGTCCGATCATGGCAAAGCCTTCATGTCCCACGTCCTCGAGGAAGTCTTGCGGCAGACTAATACGAAGCATAAAACCACTTCTACATAACACCCGCAAACCAACGGGCTTACTGAACGCTTCAACCGAACGCTCTTTGACATGATTTCTATGTACTTACGTCCTGACCACACAAACTGGGACAACATCCTTCCCTGTGTTACATTCGCTTATAATACTGCGACACAACGAACTACCGGTTACAGCCCTTTCTTCCTGGTGTATGGACGATCTGCCTCCTCCGTCTTTGACACCGAATTCTTTTTCTCTCCTGCTTCGCCTAACACTTCCCTCCCAGAAGAGTTTGCAGCTCGACTCGCTCATTGCCGTGAAATTGCTCGTCGCAACACCGCCGCTACCCAAGAAGAAAGAAAACGTCGCTGCGACAGTAAACGCCGCGACATCGCCTTCCATCCTGGAGACCAAGTCCTCCTATGGACGCCGGTTCGAACCCCTGGACTTTGCGAGAAATTCCTTCACCGGTACATTGGGCCCTACACAGTCCTACAACAAACTTCCGCAGTGAACTATCTATTCACTCCGCTTCACTCCGTCGAGGACCGCCGTCGTCGTAGTGCAGAAATTGTTCACGTCTCCCGCATGAAGCCCTTTATTCCCCGTTCAGCCGATCTTTAGATTGCGGCCAGGTTGGCCGCTTCCACGAGGGGGGGAAATTAGTGTAAGCACATTTCACGTACTTCATCGTTCTCATTGGTATATAGCCATCATCATCCCTGTTGCTCTTCTTCGTGTTTGAGCCTCGGCCGTGCCGGTGGAATAAACGGGTCTGCCAGTGCTGCCTGTCCTGGTCGTCTTCCGTCTTTCAATATATATATATATATATATATATATATATATATATATATATATATATATTAACAAGAAGAAAGGGAACCGAAGGGCCCGATTATTCTTAATCCGATCATAAGAAGCCAACAATCACACAAAGGCCAACACAGGGAAAATTACTTGTACTTATTAATTGAATTACTGAAATGATAAATTAATGGAAATGAAAATGGTTGAGAAAACAACTGTCCGCAGGTGGGGAACGATCCCACGTTTTCGCACTACGCGTGCGATGCTCTTACCATTGAGCTACCGCGGAGCCGTTTTCCCATCCATTTTCTGGGGTATTTACGTTTTAGAACTAGAAGTAACCCTGGGAGTGTTAGCCAGCGCCACCACTCACAAACCATGACGGCGGATACATCCTTTCTGCCGCAGGCGTCACGAGCACGTGATTTTTTTTCAGTGGGAGACTGGGCACGCACACGCACACTTTAGGGTGCCTCGATGCCCTCCGCAGCCACCGCTTCCCTACCACTGGGAAGCCGCGTTTGGTCTCCGCCGTGCGTTCGCTTCCTGTGAAAGCTATACTCGCGGACAACTTCCTGTGGCAATGGAGGGAAAGCTACGGGCGCGTGGATGCTGCACATGTGTTACCGCGCCAAGTAGTCCGGCAGCGTTTGACATTGCTTTTCGTTGCTCGAAACAGACGCTGAATCGACGCAGCTTCCACGCGTAACGGTTTCGCGTTTGCCCAGACGCGGAAGGGAAAAGCCACAAGATAAGCAAACTTTTACACTCGGTGGTGTGTTCTGTCTTATTTAACTGTTGCTAATAAGCTGTTTATGTTTTCTCTTCCCCAGCCTAAACCAACGTGGATTAAAAGGGGGGACTCTTTTCAGAAGCGCTCTCACTTGGGCGCGCTATGCTTTCCCTTCATTGCCACAGAAAGGTGTCCGCGAGTTTAGCGAGCCTACATACAACCGCACTTGCATGTAGGCTCCCTAGTAAAACCGCGTGTCCCTCACACTCGCGCGCTCTCACTCGCGCATAAGTCGCGTTTGCTCTCCGCCGTGAGTTCGCTCCCCGTGAAAGCGCGCGTCCCTCGCCCTCACGCGCTTTCACTCGCACATACAGCATACGGCCAATGAGAGTTTTTTTTTTCTATTGCCGGACGCGATGCATAGAAGAGTGAGCCCTTAACAGCTTCGCTGTAAAATATAGAGGGCACGAAGAGGAGGAAGAAGCAGAAACTCCACCAGTGTCGCGACGTCAGAAACTCGAGCGACAAACGAAGCGCACTTGTCAGCAGAGGCAATAACAAGAACGCTTGCTTGCTGGAACCACCGATGAGGATCAAGCAAGCAAGCGTTCTTGTTACTGCCTCTGCTCAAAAGTGCGTTTCGTTTGTCCCTCGAGTTTCTGACGTCATGACACTGGTGGAGTTGCTGGGTGCCTGATGCTCAGGACTCCTACTAAGAAGCGTACATGCAGTCCCGAGAATCAACCTCTCGTCATTTTTCCAGTGCACCCATTCAGCCGCCGCCTGCTAGGCCTGAACCCCGAATTCTCCAGTGTTTCAGCTCCGACCAGCATGGAAACTCCTACATCGGCGGATCTTGCTCCTTCACAGATGGCCTTCCCTAGGTGACTTTTCAGCATCCTCGCGTTCCGGACATCTTTCGTGGCGATGCATTTGAAGACGTTGAAGACTGGTTTGATCAGCATAAGAGGGTTGCTAAAGTCAACGACTGGAGCGCAGAACAAGAAATTGGCTGTGGCTTAACTCAGTTATGTCTGGGTGTGCGTAGTGTGGTTAATCTTATTCTTTAGCTTGGTTCTCTCTACGGTTACGTCTTTATCGTTTAGCTTCGTACGTCTAAGTGTTTAGGTTTGGCTCTTACCTCTCGTTAAGTTATGGTTACATTAAACACTAGACATTGTTAAAGCGTAACGCATTTATTTTGAAAGTCTTCATCTTGTTGTTTCTCAATTGCCACAAAAACGGCCCGATGGTCGGTGAGGCGGGAGGATAAGGGGTTGTCGTCCAGTGACTTGAACACGTATCGGGTGCTATCCTTATCTGAATCCACTCGTCTGGCCGCTTCGTACTTACGACGCTTCTCGAGGCGTGCGGCTCGTTCTTCCTCCGTCTCTTCGGCTCGCTGCCTCCTCTTGGTTTCGTTCCGACGACGAAGCCTGGCTTCTTTCAGTCTCTCCGACTCACTTTCCATATCTGCCGACGAATCCCACCGAGCCGCCCCTTCTATATATACGATGCAACGCCGGCGCCTCCTCTGTTGTTGCAACGCGGTTTCACCGGCTCCTCTAACGTCATGCCAGATGGCGCGGCGAGCAGCGCTGCCAGCTGCGGCGGTTGCTAGGCAACGGCTCAGCTCGCGGTGCAGCCACCGGCCACAGCGAAACGGCGAGAATACGGCCAATGTAGCTATCGGTACAAAACTTAGGCACGCTTATTTCGAGGTGCACTCAGTGAGCGCACCAGCAAATTGGAAGAGGTCGATGCCAGGCCGTGTTTTTTCGCAGGTCGCAGCACAACGCAACGTGCTAGCACCACCAACGGAAGGCGCGATTCTGAGGGCCGCGTTATCTGCTCAACCCTCCCCTCAGCCTAGACATGGATAGTGCAGACGAGAACTTAAGCATCTCGCAATGGAACTGCGGAGGGTTTCCCAACAAGAAGCCACTTCTGCAGCAATATTTACGAACCATCGCACGTAAACCCCAAATCATCGCTATTCATGAAGTTGCATCTGGTACCCCCATCAAACTCGTGGGTTATCTGGTATTACCATCACATTCAGGAGGTAGAGGAGTTGCTACCCTCGTCAACAAAAGGTACCATTGCCTCTCACGCGACCTCGGCACAGTTAGTGATGGCATCGAGTATGTCATGACTGAAATCCTCATGGACCCACCCAGAAGGGGCCTCAGAAGAAACAGCCTCTTTATCTTTAACGTATACTGCAGTCCCAGCTACCGCAGAGCGAGAGCGGAGTTTTCCTGAAGAGGGCCGTCAGTCTGGCTGGTGGGCACCCCCTTGTCGTCGTCGGGGATTTCAACGCCCCACACAGAGTGTGGGGGTACGTACACCTATGACAGGCCCAAAGGACGCGACCTGTGGCAGACTGCAATTGAAGCGGACTTGACACTTATCACCGATAAGGATTTTCAGACTAAGAGAGGACACTCCACATGCCGGGACACTACCTCAGACCTCTCTTTTGTGAAGAAAGTCGGGGAGGTGAAGTGGGTAAACACGGCTCTAGACCTCGCAAGTGACCACTACGTCATCGAGGTCTCCTTCACGGTTCCCCGCTGTAGGACGAGGAAATTCAAGATGATCGACTGGGGCGTTTTCCGCAAGATCAGAGCGGAGCACGCACCGACGGCCGAGGCAGATTTTGAAAGTTGGTACAAAGGGATCAGGGATGATGCCACGGCAGCAACCAAGGAGGTTGTCACTGACCTCGACGTTGCAAGATGGGTAACAGGTTGGCCCACCTGCTGGAGGCAAAGCAAGCCCTCCTTACGAGATGGAAGGGGCAGAAGCACAACAGGCAGCTCCGCAAGAAGGTTTCCGAGGTTAACAGGGAGACCGAAGAGCACTGCAAGAACCTGTGTAAACAACAATGGGAGGAGCTCTGCGAATCCGTCGAGGGCCAGCTCAGATCCGGCAAGAGCTGGGGTCTGCTCAAACACCTTCTCGATGAGGGCAGCACCACGTCCAGCCACAGACGAGCCCTTGCGCAAGCCATCCACCTCGCTTCAGACTCTACCCCGGACGAGTTTATTGTCGACAGGCTCATAAACAAGTACCTGCCAGTCGCCGATAGCTCTGCCCCCACCCAGTTCTCAGACTACACGGGGTGTGAGGTGCCGGAGTTGCACCAGGATTTCACTGCGGTTGAGATCCGACAGGTCCACTTCTCCCTGAACAGCAAATCCGCCCCTGGCCCAGATAGCGCCACTAACAATATGCTCAAGAATCTCGATGATGAGTCGATCGACTTCCTCACCGAAAGGATTAATGAAGTCTGGTGCAGTGGACATGTCCCCATACAGTGGAAGCATGGTACTCATCCCCAAACCCGGTAAAGCACCAGGAACCAATAATCTGAGACCAATTTCCTTGACGTCCTGTGTAGGTAAAGTCGCAGAGCATGCCCTGCTCAGCCGGCTCACGGTGCACCTCGAGACCAATGACATCATCATCATCAGCCTATATTTTAAGTCCACTGCAGGACGAAGGCCTCTCCCTGCGATCTCCAATTACCCCTGTCTTGCGCTAGCGTATACCAACTTGCGCCTGCAAATTTCCTAACTTCATCATCCCATCTGGTTTTCTGCCGACCTCGACTGCGCTTCCCTTCTCTTGGTATCCATTCTGTAACCCTAATGGTCCACCGGGTATCCATCCTACGCATGGCCGGCCCAGCTCCATTTCTTCCGCTTAATGTCAACTAGAATATCGGCTATCCCCGTTTGTTCTCTGATCCACACCGCTCTCTTCCTGTCTCTTAACGTTAGTCCTAAGATTTTTCGTTCCATCGCTCTTTGTGCGGTCCTTAACTTGTTCTCGAGCTTCTTTGTTAACCTCCAAGTTTCTGCCCCATATGTTAGCACCGGTAGAATGCAATGATTGTACACTTTTATTTTCAACGACAGTGGTAAGCTCCCAGTCAGGATTTGGTAATGCCTGCCTATGCACTCCAACCCAATTTTATTCTTCTGTAAATTTCTTTCTCGTGATCAGGGTCCCCTGTGAGTAATTGACCTAGATAAACGTACTCCTTTACAGACTCTAGAGGCTGATTGGCGATTCTGAATTCTTGTTCCCTTGCCAGCTTATTGAACATTATCGTTGTCTTCTGCATATTCATCTTCAACCCAATTCTTTCACTTTCTCGATTAAGGTCCTCAATCATTTGTTGTAATTCGTCTCCATTGTTGCTGAATAGGACAATGTCATCTGCAAACCAAAGGTTGCTGAGATATTCGCCGTTGATCCTCACTCCTAAGCCTTCCCAGTCTAAGAGCTTGATTACTTCTTCTAAGCATGCAGTGAATAGCATTGGAGAGATTGTGTCTCCTTGCCTGACCCCTTTCTTGATAGGTAACTTTCTACTTTTCTTGTGGAGAACAAAGGTAGCTGTGGAATCCTTGTAGATGTTTGCTAGGATATTCACGTATGCCTCCTGTACTCCTTGATTACGCAATGCCTGTATTGGTGAATTCCATTGGGAGAACAGGAGCAGGGCGCCGCGCAGTGCGGAGTCCGGCGACAGCGCAGTGAGAGCAGGTACACTCGACCCGCCACTGGAATGCGGCGAGCATTCGGAGAGCAGGTGGGAGGGGGACGTGTGAGGAAAATGTACCATGTGACTAAAGGAATCGACGTCCCACCATTCTCTGCAGGAGAGCGGCAAAACACGCGTGATCGTCTTGCAACCTGTCGGGCGTAACCATGTCACCGTTTGCGGCCACGTACTACATACTTTTGTGCAGCGCCGACGCATCCCTCAAAATGTCCGCCTGCGAAGATATCTGAAACTGCAACTTGAATCTGAAGTTCAGCTCCAGCAGCTTTAGCTGCTGTCACCGTCGAGCGTCTCAAGCACTTCAGCAAGGCGACGACGCTTTGCTGCCGCTGTCCCCCGCGCATCCAACGAGAAGCAAGGCGGACTATAAATGCCAGGATCTGTCGCTAAATCGCTGCGAAGCTCGCTCGTATCACCGACGTCTTGGTGAAAATACAAATTTCAAGAGTCATAAACAGTCTGCTGTGCCTACAAAAAAATGTTGAAATAAATTACTGCCTACTCAAAGTCCTTCAACACATTATAAGTTTGTAATATTGAATAGAGTTGGGCACCTCAGTTCCACTTGCTTATTCAAGTGATAATGAGGCAGGGCACAAGCCAAAACGGTCAAACGATTGCTTTGCATTTTTCATTTAGGTTGCTATTTCAATCACCTCACACCGCCTTGCACTGAAAGGCTGCACGGTTATCTTACACTTATGCGATCTCCCTTTTCACCCGACAAACTATAACATTTTTAGCTTCTAAAGCTAAGCCTGTACCTTTACAGTGTTGTAGGCTTGTTTAGTCAACATTAAAACACAGGGAAATTGCAGCATCCTTGCAGTGTTGAAATATGCAACCCATAGGGATCAATTAGCAGACGTGTCCTCCTTGCTTCCCGCGATGCCTTCTCCGTAGCGAGCTTTTTTAGAGGCCTCTGCATGATTGTAGAAATCCTAACAAAATTTGATAGTCACAACTGTCACCTGGTTTCTAGCGACTACGAACAAGAAAGCAGCTGGTTGCATACAAGCGATCACAGCCTTGACAAGCGCGCGGCTCCGCTCACCTTGGTCACGTAATCCGCAGACAAGGAGCTCGTCTACGGCCGTAAGTCAGACACGGGATCTCCAGTCGTGTAGAACCTCTACTGATCGCGAAGTCAGGTACGCAGTTCTCGAAGAGGAAGTTGTTGACAAAGCCCACTTCGCGTTAACAAGAAATCATACAAAAGAAATGGCGGCCGTCCCTACAGCGTATCCCGCGCAGAGTAACTGGTAGCAATGATGATGATAGACGCAATTTTAGTTTTAAAACAACGTAAAAGTGAGCTCAATAAAAATGTGTAATAACTCCACTGTGCATAATGTAAAAGTTAGGAGATGCAGTAACAACAAACTTACCAGCAGCTGAAATGAAAAACGGTGGTGATTACACGGCGGCGGCCCACGTTTATGGATGGCAATGGCAGTTATAACAGTTGGCAACTATGATCAAGTAATGGCGGCACGCAGCAACAAATTGTAAACACGCAAGTGTACTGCTGGTATGCACTGTTTAAGAAATGCGCTGATAGTCTGATTTTTTAAATTATTCATTTAACGTTAGGTACTAAAAATAAAAAGTTGCTGGCTAAACCGCCACGTAATCCTTATTGCGCTGACGAGGTTCGGCCTTTTGCCAGTTTGAGTGAAATATGTGGAAGCATTATTTCATGTGCGGTTCGCAAAAAAATAATGTATTTATACGATTCCCAGGGATCGAAACGTGATATTCGAACCGCATGGCGTCCGGCGCCTTTTTCTTGGCCACTAGTGACGCAACTTCGCTGCGCTTGCGTCTCCACTCCATCAACTCCTCTCAAATAACGTGCCCTTCGTTTGGTCCGGCGATTGTGAAAGTGCCCTTTTGACGCTCAAGCAGGCCCTGTCGTCCGACCCCTTACTGTACCACTTTGACCAAAGTGCAGCTACTATCATTCACACTGACACCAGCAGTCATGGTCTCGGTGCTGCTCTCCTGCAACGTGACACCACCTTGCGTGAATGAGTCGTTGCATACGCCAGTCGGACGGTCACTGCTGCTGAGAAAAATTACACCATCACCGAACAAGAATGTCTTGCTGTTGTTTGGGCAGTACAGTCCACGGCCGCCACTTTACAGTCGTCACCGACCATAACCCAATGTGCTGGTTATGGTCGCGAAAGAACCTATCCGGTCGCCTTGGTCGCTGGGTGATCCGTTTACAGGAGTATGATTTCGATGTTACCTACAAGTCTGGAAAGAGTCACAAAGATGCAGATGCTCTATCTCGTTGCCCTTTGCGGATCAATATTGACTCAGCATCACCTAATCGTACTGATGTACAGCCCGAGACCACTTCATCACCCTTGTCCGTCTCAACGCTCGACTGGCTGAAACCTAATCACCAATCTGTCCTTGTTTCACACCAACGTGTCGACCCATACTGCCGAACTATTCTCGACCGCATGCAACGTTATCCTTCACCTCCGAACTCCGAGTCCGTCGACAACTTAAACAGTTCAAGCTTCACGATGGGGCTTTGCATCGCTATTTTTATCAGGTCGATGACAACAAATGGTACCCATTATACCACGTTCTCTGCAACGTGAGGTGCTTGCAGCCTTTCATGATGATCCGATGGCAGATCATCTCGGATACCCCAAGACAAACGACAGAATACAAAGTCGGTGCTCTTCGCCTGACATCTCTTCTGCCGTAGCGTGGTACGTCGCATCATGCGTTCTTTGTCAACGCCGCAAACGACCTACGACTCCTCCTTCTGGTCTTTTGCAACCTCTTCCTTGTCCCGCTTCGCCTTTCGAGGTCGTCGGAATAGACTTGTACGGTCCTCTTCCCAAAACCTCCAATGGTAATCGTTGAATTGTTACGGCCGTAGACCATCTGACACGCTACGCCGAGACAGCCTGCATACAATTTGAGAGTGCCGCTGAAATCACCGATTTCTTTCTACGCAACATCTTCTTACGTCACGGAGCTCCACGCGTTCTCCTCAGCGACCATGGCAAAGCCTTCCTCTCGTCTCTTCTTATCGAAGTTCTGCGCGCCTCAAACACTGTTCACAAGACCACTTCGAGTTAAAACCCGCAGACCAGCGGCTTGACAGAGCGTTTTCATGGTACTCTATCGGATATGATTGCAATGTACATCAACCCCGGCCACACCAACTGGCATGTAATCGTACCGTTTGTGACATTTGCTTACAATACGGCTGTGCAACACACCACGGGATTTTCTCCATTTTTCCTCGTCTATGGCCGCTCACCTAGTTTGGTTCTGGACGTCTCGTTCCTTACGGATCCTGTGCCCTCAGAAGCACCCTTCTCAGAACAATTCTAACGCGACAGCGTTAAGGGCCCCGTGTCGCAGAAAATCCGGCGTCGGCAACCAGCGTGGGATGCGGGTGGCGGAAAAAATCCGCAACCACACCGACCGTGCAGGCCCTCCACGTGGTGCAAGGTTTTTGTGAACAAAAGTATAATTTCTCACAGTGAAATGCGTCAAGAAAATGGTAAAGTACGACTAAGCCATTCGGCGTCGGATCCGCCGTCAGATTGTTTACCAATAGGCCTCGGATTGTAATTCGAATGTACGAGAAAACCTAATTCTGCTACGAGGAAACTCAAACACAAACCCCTTTTCCAGCATTTCTACCAGACCATAGCCTCCTATATTTTTAAAAAATATAGGAGGCTATGACCAGACCTACAGCCGCGCGTTGCGATGCGAACGGGTCCCGATAACGCTATGGTGTTCTACTCTTAAAGGCGAAGCTTAAGCGTCCTCCAATTTTTTTGTCTGGCTTCGAAGACTGCCGTCATCGAGCCCGCATTAACACCGACATCACTCAGGATGTTCGGAAGTATTGCTACGACTCGACTCTCCGTGTTCAGAGGCGGATCCAGGTTTTAGGGGTGAAGCACCTTAGGGCCGAGCCTTGTCACCCCCCCCTCCCCTTGTCGTCCGTAGCTCTGGTTTGCATGGAGTCCGCTAGGGGCGCTGTGGTGCACAAGGACTAAATGCGCAAGTGAACGTTGGGTGCATAACATTCACAAAAGAGACAAAGGCGCCCCAAAAAGATTCTGGAACCATATAAAAGCACTCGGAGCTCCAACTAGAAACTCGCAAACGGCTATAAGGGATGAAGACGGTAACATCTATGAAGGCGATGATGCGCTGCGGTACATCACAGACGTTATCAGGCATAACTTCGGTGCGAGAAAAAGCGTAGTTCAGACAACAGATCCAGCAACAACAGAGAGGCCTGAGAGATCAAAATTCAGCATAGAAAGCTTTTATTGGAAAAAGGCAGCAGAAAATGTCCCTAACAACACGGCAGCAGGACCCGATGAAATCCCAATACAGCTAATCAAAAACCTCGGTCCAAAAAGCAAGGCACTGCTGACTAATGCCATAGAGCAAGTGATTAGAACAAAGAATATTCCCGTTGGATGGCGTGAAAGCAAGATGAATCTTATCTACAAAGGCAAAGGAGATAAGGATAAGACGAGCTCGTACAGGCCAGTTACAGTAACGTCGGTGATATATAGAATAGCAATGCAAGCCATAAAATTAGAACTGTCGAAGTGGATGGAAGAAAACGGTGTATTGGGGGAACTACAGAATGGGTTCAGGCCAGGCAGACGCTTAGAAGACAATATGTTTGTACTAACTCAGTGCATAGAGATTTCAGTAGCTCAGAAAAGACCTTTATGGATAGCATTTCTAGATAATAAAGGAGCTTATGACAACGTAGACAGGGAATTGTTGTGGGATATTCTTCAATACGAAGGCATAGATGACGATTTCGTGGAGCTGCTGAGGGAGATATATCGAGACAACCAAGTACAAGTGGCATGGGAAGGCCGAAAAGGAAATGAAATGGTGGGAATTCACCAAGGATTGAAGCAAGGATGCCCTCTGTCACCATTGTTGTTCACGCTTTACGTCAAGGGCATAGAAAGACGACTGGAAAACAGCGAATTAGGTTTTGATTTATCCTACATGCGTAATGGACAAATGGTGCAACAGAAGATCCCTGGACTGATGTACGCAGACGACATTGTGCTACTAGCGGACAATAAAAAAGATTTACAGATACTTGCGAATATCTGTGGGAACGCAGCGACAAATCTAGGCCTTAAGTTTAGCACAGAGAAATCAGGGATTATGATCTTTAATGAGCACACGAGTAACTTCGTGGTGTCAATTCAACAGCAAGTAATACCCATAGTGAAGCAATATAAGTACCTCGGCGTACACATAAACGAAGGAAAGAATTACTCAAGCAACCACCAAGATAATCTGAAAATAAAGGGGAAGCGGAATGCAGCATTAATGAAACACAGAGCACTGTGGGGCCACAATAAGTATGAGGTGGTGCGTGGAATCTGGAAAGGAGTAATGGTGCCAGCGCTAACATTCGCAAATGCCATTATATGCTTAAAATCGGATATATTGGCGGGTTTGGAAGTTAACCAAAGATCAGTAGGCCGGTTGGCTTTGGGAGCACACGGTAATACGACAAATGAGGCAGTGCATGGAGACATGGGTTGGGCCTCTTTTGAAGTCAGAGAAGCACAAAGCAAAATTAGTTTTGAAGAAAGGCTCAGGAACATGGATGAAAATAAATGGGCGGCTAAAGTGCACAAGTATCTCTACATGAAAAGCGTGGACACAGAATGGAGGAAGAGGTCAAGGAAGTTGGCAACCAAGTACAGGATAATCGAAACTGTAAATAGACAACCAGGGGTCATCAGAAAGAAAGTGAGAGAAATAGAGACCGTGAATTGGATGCAAAGAATGGAAACGAAAAGGACAATGGAGATTTACAAGAATGAGAAGAAAGAAATTAGAAGGGAAAATCTGTACGATAACACAAAGGGCAGTGCCTTGCTATTTGAGGCTCGAGCCGGTTGCCTAAGGACGAAAACATATCGGAACAAATATTCGGAATTAGATGAGACATGTGTATGCTGCAGTAAAGATCCAGAGACCACTCAGCACATCCTAATGGAATGCGACGGGATCCACCCAGCGAGAACCGTAGGTAACGTGCAACTCCCAGAAGCGCTTGGGTTTAAAGTGGAAGGAAACATAAACAGATCAGCCGTAGAGATCAGCAAGAGACGATTAGAGTACTGGTGGAAAAAAAGTAGGGAAAAGATGGATGCGACCTGATCTCTTAAAATCATAGGCAGCGGTACAAGGTAAATTTTTGAAAAAGAAAAATAATGATAGGTATACAAAAATGCAAGATAAAGAACATGTATAGTATACCTGATTAAATCAAGCAGGCTAGGTGACTATTTGTCGCCGCCCCGTTTCAAAGGGGATGCCAATAGATCATCATCATCATCATCATCAACACAACCATATAAAAGCACTCGGAGCTCCAACTAAAAAATGTCACAGTTTCACCCTAAGGGCGAAGCAATGAATGCGATAGCAACACAGCAATGTCATACGACGTAAGGTGAGCGGCTTTGGTAGCAATAAGACGTGTAGTAAACATGAGCTGATTAAGTAAGCAGGTGTGCTGCGGCGTAAGTAGACCGACATGAAGAGAGACTCGATGACCACGAGAGGACGCGTGTGAAACGGTGGTGTTGATGAGAAGCGCTTCCCGTGGGCAGCGCGTGCGGAGGGACACACCTGTAGCGCTGCACTGCCGATCCGGGCAGCATTGCATGTGTAGCGTGCGTTGGAAAATGTCGCCCGACTAGTACTAACTGAATGAACAAGCGTGGTGTGAGCGCGCACAAACAAACACAAATAGGTCACACTGAATGACTGCAGACAACGACTGTCAAAACGCTGGCAGCAAGCATACGCCGCAGCGGGCGAAGGTACGTGCGGTCTATCGCTTCAACGGAAACTGAGCGGTGAATGCACGGCGCATAAAGGTCAGAGCCATGTGGAGATAAGAGACGGTGTGGACGAGAGACAAGCGCGGTTGTTGGCAGAGTAGAAGTGCCCCCCCCCCCCCCGCTCCCTCCGGCGCTGGCTTCCTGCTTCCTCGCTTGCGCGTGGGAGATGAGTGCTTTCGCTCTCCGTGATAGCGCACGTCCCCGCACGCTTCCGCTCGGGCATACGGCGCGCAGCGAAGATTTTATCTATACGGAACCTCACGGCGACGGCGACGACGACGGCGATGGCGACAACGACGCCGTCGCCGTCGCAATAAAACAAAAAACTCGCAAACGGCTATAAGAGATGAAGACGGTAACATCTACGAAGGAGATGATGCGATGCGGTACATCACAGACGTTTATAGGGATAACTTCGGCACGAGAAAAAGCGTAGTTCAGACAACAGATCCAGCAACAGCAGAGAGGCCAGAGAGATCAAAATTTAGCATAGAAAGCTTTTATTGGAAAAAGGCAGCAGAAAATGTCCCTAACAACACGGCAGCAGGACCCGATGAAATCCCAATACAGCTAATCAAAAACCTCGGCCCAGAAAGCAAGGCACTGCTGACTAATGCCATAGAACAAGTGATTAGAACAAAGAAAATTCCCGTTGGATGGCGTGAAAGCAAGATGAATCTCATCTACAAAGGCAAAGGAGATAAGGATAAGACGAGCTCGTACAGGCCAGTTACAGTAACGTCGGTGATATATAGAATGGCAATGCAAGCCATAAAATTAGAACTGTCGAAGTGGGTGGAGAAAGAGGATGTATTGGGGGAACTACAGAATGGGTTCAGGCCAGGCAGGCGCTTAGAAGACAATATGTTGGTACTAACTCAGTGCATAGAGATTTCAGTAGCTCAGAAAAGACCTTTATGGATAGCATTTCTAGATATTAAAGGAGCTTATGACAACGTAGACAGGGAATTGTTGTGGGATATTCTTCAATACGAAGGCATAGATGACGATTTCGTGGAGCTGCTGAGGGAGATATATAGAGACAACCAAGTACAAGTTGTATGGGAAGGTAGAAAAGGAAATGAAATGGTGGGAATTCACCAAGTATTGAAGCAAGGATGCCCTCTGTCCCATTGTTGTTCACGCTTTACGTCAAGGCTATAGAAAGACGACTAGAAAGCAGCGACTTAGGTTTTGATTTATCCTACATGCGTAATGGACAAATGGTGCAACAGAAAGTCCCCGGACCGATGTACGCAGACGACATTGTGCTACTAGCAGACAATAAAAAAGATTTACAGATACTTGCGAATATCTGTGGGAATGCAGCGACAAATCTAGGCCTTAAGTTTAGCACAGAGAAATCAGGAATTATGATCTTTAATGAACACACGAGTAACTTCGTGGTGTCAATTCAACAGCAAGTAATACCCATAGTGAAGCAATATAAGTACCTCGGCGTACACATAAACGAAGGAAAGAATTACTCAAACAACCACCAAGATAATCTGAAAATAAAGGGGAAGCGGAATGCAGCAATAATAAAACACAGAGCATTGTGGTGCCACAATAAGTATGAGGTGGTGCGTGGAATCTGGAAAGGACCCTGTGAACCACGAACCTCTCTTCAACGTCTATAATTGATCCAAACGTCAACGTCTTGAGGTGACGTACATATTACGTCTCGAGTACGTACCTTTTTTATTAGGAAATGCATGGATGTCTATAAGATGTACTATCTACATGAATGTTAGACTACCAGATAACGTACTATGGATGTACATAGGATATCATTCAGGCACCATAAAATAATTGGTACACATAGCACTTGAACCATACCTCCTGCGTTTCGTAGGCGTGCAGGATGTATGTATAATGTATGAATGTATGCACTTACGTGGTGTGTAGTGTGATTGTTATTATTATTATTATTATTATTATTATTATTATTATTATTATTATTGTTATTATTTAACTCACCCGAAGTTAGGGATATGACATTACCGATAGATTTACCTAGACATTAGGAAGTGCTATAAATGCCTGAGATGTTTGAGTAATTAAGAACTACATTGAAATCTCGGGCAGCAAAAAAATATGGAGGTCGCTTAAGCTTCGCCGTTAAGAGTGGAACGCGATAGAGTTATCGGGCCCCGTTAGCATCGCATTTTTCTTTATGACTAGGCTTCACTGCAACACAGAATGTTGGAAAGACCAAACCAGCTTAAAAGACCAAACTTACACCAATCCCCTTAAAGTGGGCTTCACTTTTAAACAGAAATGGATTGCTGGGAAGACGTTCTTACAGGGGCAATATAAGTCGTCTTAATAAAATGTGAAGGCCCTGGGACCTTTTTAATTATTTTATTCATTGTTTGCTATTGCCTCGACGCGCGCAAGTGTCCAAAACGCATTAGGCAGGCTAAGTCCCAATTTGACCTTGTCGAGGGTTCGAGCGACATCTGGATAGAATTTTCGCAAGTAAACTACCCGAGCGCACCACTGTTGGTATGGTAGAAATGCTGGAAAAGGGGTTTGTGTTTGCGTTTCCTCGTAACAGAATTGTTTTCTCGTACGTTCAAATTACAATCCGATGCCGCCATGGCTGTAGGCTGTGGTTTTTCTGACGGGTTTTACTGTGAGAAATGCAATTTTTTGTTCACTAACACCTTGCGCCACACGGAGGGCCTGTGCGGTCGGGGTGGTTCGGGATCATTTTCTCCGCCACGGACGCCGACGCCAACGCCGCATTTTCTGCGACACGGGGCCCTTAACGCTGTCGTGTTAATAAATATCATTGACCTTCAAGGCTTATCTGCAATCCACTCCACAATGTAAGTATATTCCCCGCGCAGCCTCGTAATATTGCACACGACATTGTCTAAATCTCAATTATATAATTGCTGTGCTATTTTATTTTATTATTTTAATATATCATGCACTATTTTAATATGATTGTGTTGTTTATTTTGTTGCTTTTGTATTGTTTACATAATCTCAAGAAGTGAGAGTTCCCTGAAATATAAACAATATTACATAATTGCAATCTTTTTGTTTCGACGCGCTATAAATCATTGCGTCCAAAGTTCGCCTTTATCTCTTGCCTACCCCAATTCGATAATTTTTGGTTGGTGCACATGTAGGTATAGCAACCGGTATTAGTATTGTGTTAATCGCTTGTTTCTAAGAAATAACTTTTTCTAGCAAATGAACGTAAAATTTCAAATTTCGCGCCTCAATCCTGAAAATTGTCCTTAACAAAATGGCGCCTACAGTTATCAACGGCCTTTTGTTTATACCTTAAAGATAAAACCTTGTGAACGTTGCGTTTTTGTATAATTATTGTTACATATTATAGCATTTAATATTATAAAATAATAACGTAAATATAGTAGCAATTTTAAAGAAGAATTGGCAAGAAGCAGTCTGGCGCAACGTCTCGGGTTTTCATTCTGCCTGCTTTGGCGGCGTATTCATTGCGTTGCGATTGCATCATTCTTCTCGGAGCCGGAGTGAGCTTGAAGTCGCGTGTTTGCATTAGTTTTTTGAAGTGCTGTTGGGGTTGGGGCTGCGTGATCGTCACTGGCGTCCTCCAGAGTGCCCACCGATCAGAAAGTCGTACGAACCGCAAGCTTTGAACGTCTGTTTATCGCACCATCGAAAGCGGCGGCACAGAAGGCGCGATGTGAGCTCCGGTGGGAACAGCAGCCCTTTGTCTCGTAACGGTAAGTAGACTTTTGTTTGCGTAGCCAGCATGCTTATGTGTATTGATTATGAACACTATGTTGAGAGATGTTAAGAGCAGAGCACGCCGCGAGGTTTCCGAATTGTTTGAAGCGCTTGGCCAGCCTGTCGAGGCAAGCGACAGCCTTGCACACCGGCAGCTCAGTAAGCGTTCGCGACGGGCTAGCAGTAGCGTGCCCAAAAGTGAACCGCAAGTGAGCTACTCCTAAAGCGAGTATCCTAGCTTCAATGCAGTAAGCGCAACGCCTGTTAGCAGTGGCGCGGCTACAGGCCATTGTTCAGGGCTGGTATTTTGTAGCGATGCCTTTCCGATGCTAATGCCTCTTCGCGCTTTTCGCGCTTGGTCAGTGGTCAGAGCGACGGTCCGCTCACGTTATCAACGGTATCAGCCGTCGTGAGTGGTGGATGATAAGACCAGTAAATAAAGCATAAGGCATCGCTACAAAATACCGGCCCAGATTGGACAGTAAGCAGTTCAGATTGTTCAGATCGTAATGCGGAGGTTTTCGGTGACTCGTGTCTATCCGAAGCCGGTGAGGATTCAGAAGAACGGTTTTCCGATGTATTTAACGCTGACGTGCAGGAAACCGCAGAACAGGCAGGAAGCCAAAGCACTAGCATCTAAAATTTCGCAGCTTCGCTTGCAAAGTGGGCTCTACAATGTAACATTACCCACAGGTCCCTAGAGCACAGGAGTGTTTCCGGAATCTTCCAAAAGATGCTAAAACATTTCTGAAGACCCCCCGTGGGGCTGTCGAGGTATGTGTATGTGTAGCCTTAAACTAGCTTAAATTTCATTGATAAATTTAAAGGAAATTAGAGCACGCTTCCACTTCAAATTTACCTGCTACGTGTTTTGCATCTGCTGTTTGATAATGACAAGAGCATATGTAGGTGGAACGTGGTTGGAGTGGCAGCATGCGTATTTTGCACATTGTATACATCAGAGCATTTGGAGCACCGCCAAAATTTTTTGTGAACTTTTTGTTGGCTGAGTTGTTGAGGTGATAAAATAGTTTTGCTGTGAGGAAGTTCGAGATGTAGTAATTTGCTTACTGTGTCAATAAATAAATGTTTGATTTGGAATGCTTTTTTTTTTCATATAATGAAAAAATCTTTATTTAACATAGGTGCCGTCCAGACTGGCCATGAGACCAGCGAGTTTGCTGTAGAAACAGCCATTTGGGAGTGGCTGCGTCACGCTTCTGCCAGGCACAGAACTGCCATTGCCAAGGTAATGTGTCTTTATATGTTTCACAATGGTTTAAACATATTTCAAATTTGAAACCAGCTATGAAAAGCATTCCTAGGATACGAAAGCAGATTGGAAAAAAACGAGCCTTTCTGCATGTTCACTGCAGCAGCAGAGGGGTATTTTTTTCTAACTGAGCAACATAGCATGAGTGAGGCTCACACTCGAGCTCTCCTGTATTGAAGAGGAAGCAACTGTCATACAATTAGGTAGGCAGGTAGGTAGTAAACTTCATTGATACAATTGGGTAACAGTAATTTTTTCTAGTTATAACAAAATAACTGTGTGAGCTTCTTAGCAAAACGTACACTTATTATCATTTACACTAGGCACTGTCGAGTGTAGCCGTGCGTTTGAAGCACCTATTTACTATCTTCTTTCGCCGTTAACTTGAAGCGTAGGAAAAAATTTAAAGGGGGCTAAGTATCGTGCAGTAAGCTGGGGAATGGACAAGTTTAGTCTAATGACATAGAAAGATCGCTTCACTTTATATTCCAAGGTACGTTATATTTCAGTTTGGCAAGATGACTATAGAAGATTACGTGAAGTGATAAGTTGAAATATTAGCAAGCTGTACGGTGTGGATTCATTTAGAGCAACAATGATGCTAAAATCATTAGGATAAATATTTGTCTAGCAGTGAACTGAGAGGTACGAGATTTCTGGCTTTGTATTTTCTGCTTTAGATGGAGGTTGTGGACATTTAAACCCTAAATAAAGAACTCGTAAGCATCGTGGTGTCCTAAATAATATACTGCATAGGTTTTGTGTCAACCAGCCTCCCAAAAACCAAGACTGGTTCTAGAGAACCTGTATAGTGCAATATTCAGGGTGGTCTGTGGTCCAAGTCACCAAGTGCTCCAGTACTGTGTTAGGTGCTCCGCCGCTGTGCCGAGTGCTCTCCGTTTCTGCAGTATACCAAGTGCCCCTTTGCGTCTCCATTTTACCAAGTGCTCCAATATTGTCAAATGCTTGACCACGTCTGCAATGTGCCATATTAATTTTCAAAGTGTCCTACGAAATGCATCGGCATTCTAGTTAACTTTGCTTCAATGCATAAAACAGCATTTTCCTTTAAAAGTTCACTGGAACGCCAATGCATTTCGTAGGACACTTTGAAAATTAATATCTCAAGACTGGTTCAGTCCTGAGAATTCGTTCCAAGTGCATACGCCTTGCGAACTCAGCGGCTGTAATTCGAAGATTGAAAGATGTGCTGTAAAACAAATAAAAGGTTTATTAGAATAATTATGTGAACTATTCAATTAGGCGTATTTCCTGCGAAAGTAATGGCCGCCTCATCGAGTAGATTAGATCAAGGATTATAATTGTGCTATGTGCCACAGGCAATTTAAAAAAATTTTGTGCAGCTAAATTGAAACACTCGGTATATGTAAGTACTGATACGATACCACTGACTTGATACCGGATTTTGAACAAAAAAAACTACTCTGGCAAGCCACAGACCACCCTGAATAATGCAGTATATATGTTTTCTAGAACCAGTTTTGGTTTTTGGGAGGCTGGTTGATACAAAAGCTATGCAGTATATTATTTATAACACTATGATACTTACGAGTTCTTTTAGGGTTATGTCTGCAACCTCCATCTAAAGCAAAAGATATAAAGCCAGAAATCTCGTACCTGTAAGTTCACTGCTAGACAAATATTTATCCTAATGATCTTTAGCATCATTGTTGCTCTAAATGAATCCACACCGTACACCTTACTAATATTTAAACTTATCACTTCACATAATCTTCAGCAGTCATCTTGGCAAACTGAAATATAACGTACCTTGGCATATACACCGAAGCGACCTTTCTATGCCATCACACTAAACTCCTCTATTCCACAGCTTACTGCACGATCCTTAGCCCCCTTTAAATTTCTTCCTACGCTTCAAGTTTACGTGCAAAGAATATAGTAGAAAACTTATTGAGTGCAAATCTTAGCCTAGAGTATCGATATTTTTAACACATACGTAATATCTAAAAATGGTATATGATTTTTTTCTCACCAAAGCCTGTGTTAAAAGTTATTAGCTCTCGGCATTTTATGTTAAACTCTTTGACCTTGCGTGACCATGCTTTCTGCAGGGCTGTGCCACTGAACAGCCCGGATATGTGTGACATGGTTCCCTCGGCCTCTTGTACCTTTACCTATCACCCGCGGCGTCTAGTTGCCAGTGTGACCTTGCTTTCTTCAGCGCTGTGCCACTGAATAGCCCGGACACGTCTGACATGGTCTCCTAGGCCTGCTGAACTTTCACCCATCACCCGTGGCGTCTAGATCCAGTGTGCCGAGTTGTCCAAAACTGCCAAGTGCTTTATGATGTCATCATTGTGCCAAATGCTCTAGTACTGTTATGTGCTCCGCCACTCTGCCATGCGCTCTCCACTTCTCCAGTATATAAAGTGTCCCATGGCGTCTCCATTTGCGAAGTGCATTACCAAGTCTCCAAGTGCTCCAGTACTGTGTTATGTGCTCCGCTGCTGTGCCGAGTGCCCTCCGTTTATGCAGTATACCAAGTGCCCATTGCGTCTCCGCATTTTACCAAGTGCTCCAATATTGTCAACTGCTTGACCACGTCTGGAATGTGCCATGTGCTCCACTGCTGTGCCAAGTGTATACTTTGTAAATGATATACATGTCTTAAGTACAACCAATACCTCTATTGCATAACTTATCCATACAGTGGGTCTTCACATAGACTTCTAAGTCAGTATGTACACATATTGTAGAGTTGTGTTACTGTTTCTGTAGAGTAGATCTGGGTCAACATGTTTTTTTTTTCTTCATAGAAGGCTACAGCGCGGAACCAACAAAGACAAGGAACACAGACACAGTGCTGACTTTCAACAAGAATCAGCTTTCTGAAAGTCAGTGCTGTGTCTGTTCTTTGTGTGCCTCTCCTGTCTTCGTCGGTTTCGTGCCATGGCCTTCTACGATGTTCAACCAACAAGCCCAACTGGTTACTCTGCTCAAATGTTTTTTCTACCACTCTTGCAACCTTTGTGCTGTTTCCTATACCAAGTGCCCAGCTTGCTGCTGCCATTGATGTCATCATTGCCAAAACAGCTTTCATAAATAACAGCATAAATTTGGACAGCACAATATTATTTTTAAATTTTCATTTCATTCTAATATATAAAGAAGATTGTACTTATTTGTTTATTTCTACTCGCATTTTGCAGATATCGCAAGGACCATGCATTGCGTTTGATGTTTTACTCCCAGAAGATGTGTGCATCACTCCTGGAAGTTTGTAGTTTGTGTATTTCTAGTCAGGTTTTGTGGATTTTGCTTCGACCAACTTTCTTGTCACATTTCGCAGATTTTACTTGCACATCTATTGATTTTATTGTTTTACTTGCACATGAATTGTCTGCATATTGACAAGGTCACAAATATATCTGAGAAAATATTGACCTTTATGCTGCCAGATGTAAGAGTTGCGTGTTCAAAGGAACTCTTGTTAAAGTTCATGCTATTCATCGCTTTGACATTTCAGGTCTTTCTGTTCATCTTAGTATTTTTTATGCAATATTCTCTTAGCTGCGTTTTGTGTATGGTATAACAAGGATTCCTCAGCGAGAGCTTGTGGTATACTTTGCAAGGGCATGATTTAGGGATTTATTGCTCTGGTTTAGTTCTATATTTTCTAAGCAACAATATCCTAAGATTCTGTATGATATAGGTCTCATTTTTGCTGTTCAACATAGCTTTCATTTTGTTAAACATATCCTGAATAAAAGCTTGAGATACTCTTTGAGGATATACACGTGAGTTTATTTTAGTTGTATTTTTCTATGAAAAATTACTTTATTATGTGTAATGTTTGTTCTAAAATAAAGTTTTGCTGTGGAACCAATGTTTGAAGGCTGGTATCATTTTTCTATCAGGTGAAAAAGACACTACACGATTGCCGCACATGCCGGGGAATGTATAAAATTACATCTTGGGCACGTATTTATAACGTATTTCGGCTGACAACTAATATCCAAACAATGTAACAAATGTCCAGCAATTACGTCCATATAACATCTTTTCGACGTAAAAAAAGAGGACATTTGACAGTACCACCTACGTAGATTTTACGTAAACTAGATCTATTTGAACCTCTAATAGAGGTATTGAATGTCCAACTGAAATATCTAATGGACATCCAGGCAATGTTTATGGTATATAGGGGAGTAATGGTGCCAGCGCTAACATTCGCAAATGCCATTATATGCTTAAAATCGGATATATTGGCGGGTTTGGAAGTTAACCAAAGATCAGTAGGCCGGTTGGCTTTGGGAGCACACGGTAATACGACAAATGAGGCAGTGCAGGGTGACATGGGTTGGGCCTCTTTTGAAGTCAGAGAAGCACAGAGCAAAATTAGTTTTGAAGAAAGGCTCACGAACATGGATGAAAATAAATGGGCGGCTAAAGTGCACAAGTATCTCTACATGAAGAGCGTGGACACAGAATGGAGGAAGAGGTCAAGGAAGTTGGCAACCAAGTACAGGATAATCGAAACTGTAAATAGACAACCAGGGGTCATCAGAAAGAAAGTGAGAGAAATAGAGACCCTGAATTGGATGCAAAGAATGAAAACAAAAAGGACAATGGAGATTTACAAGAATGAGAAGAAAGAAATTAGAAGGGAAACTCTGTACGATAACACAAAGGGCAGTGCCTTGCTATTTGAGGCTCGAGCCGGTTGCCTAAGGACCAAAACATACCGGAGAAAATATTCGGAATTAGATGAGGCATGTGTATGCTGCAGTAAAGATCCCGAGACCACTCAGCACATCCTAATGGAATGCGACGGGATCCACCCAGCGAGAACCGTAGGTAACGTGCAACTCCCAGAAGCGCTTGGGTTTAAAGTGGAAGGAAACAAACAGATCAGTCGTAGAGATAAGCAAGGGACGATTAGAGTACTGGTGGAAAAAAAGCAGGGAAAAAATGGATACGACCTGATCTCTTAAAATCATAGGCAGCGGTACAAGCTAAATTTTTGAAAAAGAAAAATAATGAGAGGTATACAAAAATGCTAGATAAAGAACATGTGTAGTATACCTGATTAAATCAAGCAGGCTAGGTGACTATTTGTCGCCGCCCCGTTGCAAAGGGGATGCCAATAAATCATCATCATCATCATCATCATCATCAACACTGAAACAGGCTAGATGACTATTTGTCGCCGCCCCGTTTCAAAGGGGATGCCAATAAATCATCATCATCATCAGCTATAGAAGCGCTCGTTGCCGACGCGCGCTCTCTTTCTCGCATCAGCCATGGATGATAACGGCCGCTTCTCATAACGGCGCGCCCGCTATGGATGAAAAGGCGAGAGTGGCGGTTCAACTGCAAGCGGAGTCGAGGGCTCGCAAAGCTGCTGCAGCACGGCGACGCAGACAACAAGCGGACCCGGACTCTAGAGCGTGGGAAGCTGCAGCAAAACGGCAACGCCGGCAAGCGGACCCGGAGCGGAGGGCTCGCGAAGCTGCAGCAGCACGGCAACGCCGGTATGCGGACCCGGAGCGGAGGGCTCGCAAAGGTGCAGTACGGCAACGCCGGCAAACGGACCCGGAGCTGAGGGCTCGCGAAGCTCGCGCTTGAACCGAGCATCGGCGCCTCCAACCTCAAATAGAGAACGCCTCCGGCGTTTTGCCGCCGCTTCCCGCCCTCTCGCCGCCTCTGGGTCCGCTTGCCGGCGTCGCCGTGCTGCTGCACTGATCACAAGGCAGTCTTAATGAAGGGAAAACGAAGTCCGCACCTCAATATCATATACGACCAATAAAACAACATTGTATATACTGTACACATGTGTTCTCACTCATTTGCATGTTCGAGTGGGCAATGTGCGGGGTATTCGCGCTTACCCGAATGATCCCCCGGTGCTTCGCCCACTCATCATCATTCACTTCGTGGATATGCGGTGTTGTTTTTTTCTGAGGGGGGAGGAGGCGGTCAGCTTCTGTCAATGATGATGATGATGATGATGATGATAGTAATCTTTTTTATTTACCGAAATTCACCGTTTCTGTTCATGATAAACCAGCCTCTTATACGGCTATTACAACACCTATAGCGAAGGTTGGGCCGTATTCGGCTTCTTCGAACTTGTAGGAAAAGGACGTTGCCCAACACAGCCATGTGCTTGGTGGGTGTGCCTGATAATACATCTAAGTCTGTATTGTTTCTGATAATAAAGTTTGGGATGATCTCCTGCCGATTCGTTATAGGTGAGTAAGCGCGGGTTCGTCTTCGGAATTCTGATGGGACACCTTGATTTTCTCAAGAAGCTTCTTTGTGTTCGCCTGAGACACCTTCGTTTGCTTTGGAGTACTAACGCTTCCGCTCCAACGCGCCAACCACTACTCTGGTTGTTTACGATATGCGAATCACCGCGTATGAGGACTCACGACGCCAACTACACGAAGAACAATGTGGCGTAGTAGTCGAGAGCGCGAGCCAGCGTCTTTTGCTTCATGTTTTGTTTCCCACGGGGCGTCATCCTTTCACACAAGGCGCGCAACTGTTCCCGTTTCTTTAAGTTTTGTTTTCAACACGATGGTATCCTAGGCACGCACGCTGGCGTTGGCCGCTGACGTCACGCTCCCCCACTGCGCCGCTGCGGCTCGAGGCTTCGCCCGCTCCGCGAGAAGGCCCAACTTCGACAAACTGATCGGGTGGGTTTGAGCCTCCTATGGTTATTGTACGACAATAAAACAGTGCTAAGTTATAATGCAAAACTTATAGCGTACGAATGGTGATGTGCTTGTATTGTATGTTGTCAACGTGTAAATGTGATCACAGTGAGCGGACAGTTATGAAAGTTACCTATGCGTAGTTTTTAGTTTAGTTGTTAGTAGTTATTATTTATATATGAACACTTCAGCAAGATATCTTTTTCATTAAGCAGGTTGGTCGCGGAACTACCTTATTAGTTGTGAAACTGAAAGCTGCATACTCCTCCCGATGAACTGATGAGTTGTAAGAGCCTGGGGAGAGTTACTCCTTTGAATAAGTCGGACACAACGCCCAACTCTTAAAAATAAAATCTATGCAGCTTAACAGTTTAATATTTTATTACGGTTTATCACGAATAATGAAAGCAACACGGGAATAAAACAACGTATAACAAAAAATTACTGCTGCGTTTGAGCACTGTTTGCTCCCTGACAATCCTTGAGTTCCCTGGCAATCCACGCAGGGCAAATTCGAGAGCTAATTGAGTGGACCTCCCTTCGTTTATATTTAATTGATAAAGACTTGTCTCACATTTGAGGTACGGGCTGGGTAGTGCCTTCATTTTATTGCGATAGCAATTATATGGACACTTCAACCGGATTTCTGCCGTCGGCATCGTCGTCACCGTCGCCGTCAGGTTCCCTATAGATAAAATTTTCGCCGCGCGCCGTATGCCCGAGCGGAAGCGTGCGGGGACGCGCGCTATCACGGAGAGCGAAGGGACTCAATTAGAGCACTGCACGGGCCGATTTTTGCGGCCCGGGCCCGGCCCGGGCCCGTTTTCACATTGGGCGGCCCGCCCGAGCCCGATCAAAACATTTATGGCGAGACTCGGGCCCGGCCCGGGCCCGGAAATAATCTACGTTACCCGCCCGGCCCGGCCCGCCACCCCTTTACCTTAAGCCCGAGCCCGGCCCGAGCCTGACTCGAAACCGGCCCGAACCCGGCCCGAGACCGAAAAATACATGTTTTTCAGAGTTGAGAAGCCCGAGAATAACTCGCAGAAAGCCCGAGCCCGGCCCGGGCCCGCGTCAAAAAACCCGAGCCCGGCCCGGGCCCGGGTCAAAAAGCACACGCCGTGCCCGAGCCCGGCCCGAGCCCGTGAAAAAACTCCTCTACCCGGCCCGGCCTGGCCCACGGGCCGGGCCGGGCCCGGGCTTTCGGGTAAGCCCGAGCCCGTGCAGTGCTCTAGACTCAATCTCCCACGCGCAAGCAAGGAAGCGGGAAGCCAGCGCCGGAGGGAGCGGGGGGGGGGGGGGGGGAGGCGCACTTCTCCGTTGCCAACAACCGCGCTTGTCGCTCGTCCGCACCGTCTCTTATCTCCACACGGCTCTGACCTTTCTGCGCCGTGCATTCGCCGCTCAGTTTCCGTTGAAGCGATAGACCGCACGTACCTTCGCCCGCTGCTTGCTGCCAGCGTTTTCACAGTCGTTGTCTGCAGTCATTCAGTGTGATCTATTCATGTTTGTTTGTGCGCGCTCACACCACGCTTGTTCAATCAGTTAGTAATAGTCGGGCCACATTTTCCAACGCACGCTACACATGCAATTCTGTCCGGATCGGCCGTGCAGCGCTACAGGTGTGTCCCTTCGCACGCGCTGCCCACGGGAAGCGCTTCTAATCAACACCACCGTTTCACACGCGCCTTCTCGTGGTCATCGAGTCTCTCTTCATGTCGGTCTACTTACGGCGCAGCACACCTGCTTACTTAATCAGCTCATGTTTACTACAATTCATATTGCTACCAAAGCCGCTCACCTTACTTCGTATGGCATTGCCGTGTTGCTATCGCATTCATTGCTTCGCCCTTAGGGCGAAACTGTGACATTTTTTTGTAGAAATGCACGATGCAATTTATATGTTGCATATAGATTGCGAAACAACATGGTATGATGTTTTTCGTGTAAATCTGGCTAGAACTCACGTGAAGCAAAAAAATATCATGAGCCATTCCACTCTGTGAAGGTGGATGCCGACTGAAGCTGTTTAGCACAAGACACAGGCCTCCCCATTATTTCGAAAGAAGAGAAGCGAAATTCAAAATGGAGAACGGTAACTTGTCTCTCTGGTTTTTTTATACACATTCGCGGGGACGCCAAAGAAAACCCGTAAATCAAAGAGCGTAGTTATACGTTTTTTATGCATATTTACCTTTGCTGGCTTCAGTGTCTTGAAACGAACGCTTGGACACAGGAGAAAAAAAAATACCTGGATGCTTAGAACTTTCTAAGAATGTGAAGGCGAAAGCCTAGTTGGACACATAACGATGTGGAATGAAGCTCTGCGCCCACGCGGCGACGTACATAAGGCGCGCGAGCGCGCTGCCGCCGTTTCCAGAACGTTCTACGGGCGCCGCCGCTGACATTTCTCTCCTTCTCCGCAGCGCCGCCATCGCGCTTGCCTTCAACGCCCCCACTAGCCACCGTACCCCCCCCCCCCCCGCGCTGCTGCTATTTCCCTCCTCCTCCTCAGCGCCGCCGTCGCCCTTTCTCTCAACGCCCTCCCACGCCACCGCTGACATTTCTCTCGTCCTCCCCAACGCCGACGAACGCGCGAGTAGTGGCACGAGCGCAAGGCGAGCTCACGCACTTTTTCTATAACTCACAGCGACATTGAAACATGGGGATTTAAGGCATGTCGATATCCTTTTCTGTGACATTGTAGCACCAAAGTCCGCGCAGTCGCTATGCGGCATTGAAGGGCAGACAGGCGAACTGCGGAGGACAGGGGGACATATCAAGTTGATCTATTTACTGTTTAAGTTGATCAAGATTCGACTGTTCACTGGGGCACTCTCACAGGAAACAACATAAAACTCAAAGAACGATGGCGTGGTCTCGGCTTGGTCCGGCTACAGTCTACTAGAAGGTTTTGTAATTGGCTCAGAGGAGGGCGCGGGCTGATGTGCTGCATGTTGCCGACGGAAGGAAGCGCGGGAAGACGTTCTTCCTGAAATTTCTCCTGCGTGAGCGACTGCAGACGGTGACGTTCATCCTCGGACGTCCTCGTCCTTTGACGCATTCTCCGCTTTTGCACGGTACAGCTTTCGCTGTCTGTTCGCGTTGTCTGTATTCACGTTGCTGCTGTCGACGCTTCTCCGCTTTGTTAGCTTTTTTTCTCCGATGTGAACGTGCTACGCCGCACCGCTGGCTTTTCCAGGTAACGGTAAGAGGCAACCGATGACACCCCGAGGGGTAACTCAGTTAATCAGACGTGGAGGCGCTCGTGTAGACATCGGCGTGCTTGACAAAAGAGACGTCTTCTCGTTCGCAAGATGCCGACGACGAAGGAGTAGGGCCCGAAGGAGTAAGGAGGTCCAAGTGTTCATGAGAAAAAATAACGACGGCAATTGCCCGACACTACACCCCCACGGAAAACCGCTAAGTTTGTGAGCGAGCTAGCTTTACTTCTACATGGCTGCTACCTCTGGTACTGGCGAAAAATACTTTTGAAGAATGCTGGTGGCCATATTATGACAGGGCGATGGCGACAGGGCCATCATCCTGTCAGCGAGGGGCGAGGAGTCTGGGGGAGTTGGGGGGGGGGCGAGGTCAGGTCATCCGGACATCACCCCGTGTTGTCACTTATTCCCCTGGAGGCGAAGTTCTTCTATGGACTCCTGTGCGCGTTCCCGGTTTATGCGAAAAATTCGCCAGTCGTTTTATTGGACCCTACACGGTCATTGACCAGACATCTCCGGTTAAGTACCGCGTCTCACCTCTTAGACTTTCTTCCGGCCACCGTTGCCGTGTTACAGAAATTGTGCATGTATCGCGCTTAAAACCGTACACTCGCCGCGTTTCATCATAATGCCGCGCCACTAGGCCGCCGGGTCCATCACGGGACGGAATTAGTGTGAGCGCGACCCACGACTGACATCTTCTTCATCTCTACATATTGTCACGGCTCACTGGACACAAAAGCGAAGAGCAGTATTTAATTGAGATAATTAGGACAAAGCGCTCTGTCCAAACTTCTTCTCTAGCACCTCGCTTTCACGCTCGAGGTCATCGTTTTCGTCGTCAGCGTGGTTGGGCACAGATAGCGTCGCGGCATTTGCCCCCTCCAGAAGGAGCATCGTCCCGATGCTCGGCGGGTAGTACCCGGTAATCAGCAAACCAAAGAGTACCCATGTCATTCAGAAAAATAAGGGTTCATGCGCACCACGTGCACAGTCTCAGGCAGGTTCATATGGCGCCTTGAGCAGGATGGACTGTCAGGAACAACTTCATAGTTGACGTCGCTAAGGCGTCGTAGAACCTTGTATGGTCTGAAGTATCGGCGTAGAAGTTTCTCCGCGAGGGCCCGGCGGCGTACTGGAGTCCAAACCCAGACTCTTTGGCCGGGATGGTAGACGACGCATCGATGGTGTTGATTGTAACGTCGGGCATCTCGGTCTTGCTGGCTAGTTATGCGAATGCGCGTGAGCTGTCTTGCTTCTTCGGCGCGCGCTGTAAAATCTGCGGCGTCAGTCTCGGAATCGCTGGAATCATGAGGCAGCATAGCATCCAGCATTGTGGTCACTTCTCGACCGTGGAGGAGACTGAATGGTGTCATGCTTGTTGTTTCTTGCCGAGCCGTATTATAAGCAAACGTGACGTAGGGTAATATTTGGTCCCAGTTCTTGTGGTCCACATCGACATACATGCACAGCATGTCTGCGAGAGTCTTGTTGAGTCCATTGCTTTGCGGGTGATAGGCTGTCGTCCTTCTATGTGCCGTGCCACTGAGCGTTAGTACAGTTAGCAAAAGTTCAGTCATGAACGTGGTTCCCTGTCGGGTACGGTGACCGCTGGAGCACCTTGCCTCAAGACGACGTTTTCAATGAAGAACTGTGCGGCCTCGGCTGCTGTGCTGCTCGGAAGTGCCTTGGTTTCTGCATATCGCGTGAGGTAGTCTGTCGCAACTATTATCCAATTATTTACGGCGGCAGATATTAGCAATGGGCCCAAAAGGTCCATCCCCATTTGTGCAAATGGCGTTTCCGGCACTGGAACAGGGTGCAATGGTCCGGCTGGTTTCGCAGGTGGCACTTTTCGTCGTTGGCAGTCAAGGCACGTTCGAACGTAGTGCTTCACCTGTGCTGCGAGCCGTGGCCAGTAGTACTTCTCTTTGATACCCGCTAATGTTCTTGTGTACCCTAGGTGGCCTCAGGTAGCTTCATCGTGACAGGCTTGCAATATTTCATTGCGGATAGTTTTAGGGACGACTAGTAGATATCTGTTCCCTGTTGAAGAGAAGTTCTTTCTAAAAAGAACACCGTTGCGTATGCAGAATGACGACAGGTCCCTTGAGAACAATCCAGGCTTGTTTGTGGTGTGGCCTTCTAAGAAATCAATTAGAGAAGCGACTCCTGGTCCTCTCATTGTTGTTGAGAGATGGTGGCCGCATCAACAACTCCTAAAAAGCCTGCGGATTCGTCATCTCCACCTGACGACTCGATCAGCGATCTGGAAAGGCAGTCAGCATCTAAGTGCTGCCTACCCGATTTATAGACCACTGTCATGTCGTACGCTTGAAGCCGTAGGCTCCAGCGTGCCAAACGAGCAGATGGATCTTTCATGTTGGTCAACCAACAGAGAGAGTGGTGGTCACTTATGACTTGAAATGGGCGACCGTATATGTACGGGCGGAACTTGGTAACTTCCCATACTACAGCCAAGCATTCCTTCTCTGTGGTGGAGTAGTTCTACTCTCGTAAGCGATGACTCGCTCAGCGCCGTCTTGCGGCTGAACAAGGACGGCGCCTAGACCCACGTTGCTGGCATCGGTGTGGATCATTTTGGGCGCATCCACGTCAAAGTGGGCAAGAACAGGTGGAGTTTGTAGACAGTGCTGCAACTAGTTAAATGCCGCCTCCTGCTCCTCGCCCCACACAAACGCGACAACTTCTCTTTTTAGGCAGGTGAGCGGCGAGGCGATGCGTGCAAAACCCGCTATAAATCGCCGGTAATATGCGCATAGGCCCAGGAAGCGTCTGACTGCCTTCTTGTCCGTAGGCTTGAAAACTTTGCGACAGCTGCGATTTTCTCAGGATCAGGTCTGACACCTGTGTGGCTTACAACGTGGCCCAAAAACTGTAGTTCTTCACAGCCAAAGTGACACTTTTCAGGTTTTAAAGTAAGCCCAGCGGACCGTATGGCTTGAAGAACTAACCGTAGCCGTCTGAGATGTTCATCAAATGTGGCAGAATAAACAATCACATCGTCTAGGTACACTAAGCAAGTCTTCCACTTAAGGTCTGAGAGAACGGTATCCATTAGGCTTTGAAACGTGGCTGGGGCGGAGCACAAACCAAAAGGGAGAACTTTCAATTCATAGAGCCCATCATCATCACCATCATCATCATCATCATCAGCCTATATTTTGTGTCCACTGCAGGAGCAAAACCTCTCCCTGCGATCTCCAATTACCGCTGTCTTGCGCTAGCGTATTCCAACTTGCGCCTGCAAATTTCCTAACTTCATCATCCCATCTGGTTTTCTGCCGACCTCGACTGCGCTTCCCTTCTCTTGGTATCCATTCTGTAACCCTAATGGTCCACCGGTTATCCATCCTACGCATTACATGGCCTGCCCAGCTCCATTTCTTCCGCTTAATGTCAACTAGAATATCGGCTATCCCCGTTTGTTCTCTGATCCACACCGCTCTCTTCCTGTCTCTTAACGTTAGTCCTAAGGTGTTTCGTTCCATCGCTCTTTGTGCGGTCCTTAACTTGTTCTCGAACTTCTTTGCTAACCTCCAAGTTGCTGCCCCATATGTTAGCACCGGTAGAATGCAATGATTGTACACTTTTCTTTTCAACGACAGGGGTAAGCTCCCAGTCAGGATTTGGTAATGCCTGCCGTATGCACTCTAACCCAATTTTATTCTTCTGTAAATTTCTTTCTCGTGATCAGGGTCCCCTGTGAGTAATTGACCTAGATAACCGTACTCCTTTACAGACTCTAGAGGCTGACTGGCGATCCTGAATTCTTGTTCCCTTGCCAGGCTATTGAACATTATCTTTGTCTTCTGCATATTCATCTTCATTGTGACGCCCATCAGGTGTCACAAAAGCAGTCTTTTTCGCGATCCCGCTCATCGACCTCTATTTGCCAGTACCCACTTTTTAAGTCCATTGACGAGAAATACCATGCATGCCGTAGCCTTTCGAGGTAATCGTCGATGCGTAGTAAGGGATACACATCGTTTTTCGTAATCCGATTGAGCTTGCGATAATCGATACAAAACCGCAGGCTACCATCCTTGTTATAACGAGTACCACGGGCGACGCCCAATGACATTTTGATGGCTGGATGACATCATTTATTTATTTATTTTATTTTATTCATTTACATATACAGCAGCCCTATATAGGGCTATAGCAGAAGTGGGAACATTATACATTGCTACACAATAACAAATATACACATACACAAAAAAAATGAAAAAAGAAAGCGCTTTACATGTTAGCGAGGTGCTTAGTGGTGGTAACTATAAAATCCTTTAGTGATAGTGAACGAATGTCGCCGGGGAAAAAACTGTATTGGAATGTGTTAGTACGGGCAAAGATAGGTGATATGTTCAAGGCGTGGGAGGTACGGGTACAACCACAAGTGGAGTTAATAATTGTATACAAAAGTTTTAAGGCTTCGATGAGATACCGTGAAAGTAATGGCTCGATGTGCAAAGATTGTTGAGCGTGTGTTGGCGAAAAATTCTAGAATTTTCTTGACTTGCTGCTGTATTGCTTCACGCTCTTTGTCAGCCACGCGATACGGATGCTGCCGGATGGGTATTGCTGTTTCCTCCGTAATAATGCGGTGTTTCGTCAGTGGTGTTTGACGCACTCGAGGCGTTGTAGAGAAGCAGTCCTTAAAATGGTAAAGCAGTTCCCCGAGACTTTGTTTCTGTTGCGGCGCTAAACCTGGGTCAACGTCGACGACGGGTGCATGTGGCATCGTATCCGTGTCTGATTCCTCTTTTACAGCAAAGCAGTATTGAACATGGTCAATTTCATCAAAGTATGCCACAGCGGTGCCTTTACGGATGTGCCGGCGTTCATTGGTAAAAGTTGTCAGTAGTACCTTTGTGCGACCACCGATTAGGCTGACGATACGCCGAGCGATGGCGACACCTTGATGGAACAGAAGTGCAGTTAATTATTCGGCTACACCGTCCTTGCCAAACTGTTCTCCGCAACTGACGGAGACAAGACTGCATGATAGCGGTGGTATGCAGACGTCGTCGTCGGCGACACGCAACGATGTACGTTGGCGCTCTTCGTCGTGGCTCGTGTCTGTACTATTCGATAAGGATATCTCGCCATCCCGTATGTTAACCACGGCGCCGTACTCCCGCAAGAAGTCCATTCCAAGGATGAGTGATCTGCAGCCCCCCTTTAGAATCATAACAGAGGCGACAAAAGCTGTATTTCCTATCTGGAGTCGTGTAGTACATTTTCCTGTAGGTGTCATTATCTGGCCCCCGTCATTTCGAATATGAGGGCCCGTCCATTGCGTTTTTACTTTGTTAAGCCGGTCTGCCAACTGCTCACTCATTATCGAAAAGTCTGCGCCAGTATCAACTAACGCTGTCACGTCGTGTCCATCAATCGTTAAGAGTAGGTCGGCACTCACAAATTCGTCGGTGTTCCGTTTCTCCGGGTTGCTCTGCTCCTTCCTCAGTAATAATGGGGGATTTTCGGCGGTTCGACGACTTGCAACTTTCCCCCCGGAGGTCGCTGATTTCAGTTTCCCCGCCGTGGGCTTGGAGAGCGGCCTCTTACCACGTCGGCGAAAGTGCGACGGTTCGATGAAGAATAGCGTAACGGAGACGGCGAGCGCGACCGGAGATTAGCTGACTGCCTTGTTCCCGAGCGATACCATCGTCGAAGCGTGGATGCCTCTCTGGAAGCTGTCGCGGAGTAGCAGGTGACATTTCCTGGATGCCACCCTGGCGATGAGGGCAAAAACGCTAAATTTGTCCTGGTTCGCCACAGTGAAAACACAATGGTCGGCGATCAGCAGTGTGCCATACGTCGGTCCTGCGAAGCTCAGGCCGCCTGAAATGCTCTCTGTATCCAGGCAGCAATAGGTGGCCGCTGGTGGTACTGCTGTACTGGCACGGTAGAAAGCGGGCGACGGACAGCGTCTGCGTAGCTATATGTACGTGGCTCGAAGCGTGGCTGGAAGCGCGGCTCGGGACACGGTTCAGGGAGTGGCTCAGGAGATGCAAATGCTTGCCGGATTTCTTGGCGGACAACTTCAGCGACCGAAGCAACAGTAAACTCCTTCGGTGTCGCAGTTTGCTTCGCAATCTCCTCGCGCACAATGTCTCTGATCAGTTGACGCAGCGAGGTCTCGTCGGTCACTGCCAGGACTGCGGCTCCTGCAGGTGCATCGTTAGTCAGGCGTTCGTATTGCCGGCAACGCTGCTGGAGCGTCCGCTCAATTGCCGTGGCTTCCTTAATAAATTCTTCCACTGTTGTAGGCGGGTTGTTCACGAGACCAGCGTTCTTTGACGCCGTGCAAGAGATGGCTCAGCTTCTTCGAATCAGGCATGTTGGGATCCGCGCGGCGAAACAAACGAGAAATGTCCTCGGCAAACATGGAAACACTTTCGTTGGGTTTCTGAATGCGCAACTCGAGAAGGCGTTGTGCATTATCTCGGCGATCAGTGCTTCCGAAGGTATCAATTAGCCGACGGCAAAATTCGTTCCACGTTGTCAAATGTGCCTCGCGGTTTTGAAACCACGTCCTTGCGCTACCTTCAAGAGCGAAGTACACATTGGAAAGCTTTTGGCCCGGACGCCACTGATTGACCCTAGCCACGCGTTCGTACTGGTCCAGCCAGTCTTCGGCGTCTTCATACGTGTCACCGCGGAAGCTTCTGGGGACTAGATTGTTCTGAACAGTCACCTGTGTTGTACTTGCAAGCGCCATTGCCTGAGTCGGTGCGGTCGCTGACAAACTTCCTTGCAAGGGACCGAATTCCGGGCACAGACCTTGCAGGCGGCGGCTTGCGCGGTGCATAGGTGTCTCGACGCGTGGATGATGTCTTGAAGGGCTGGATGCAGGGCTACTCGCAGGAGTCGTCCCAATCATTAGGCGAGGATGCGATACCCAGCACCTCCACCAGTGTCACGGCTCACTGGATACAAGAGCGAAGAGCGGTATTTAATTGAGATAATTAGGACAACGCGCTCAGTCCAAACTTCTTCTTCTCTAGCACCTCGCTTGCACGCTCGAGGTCATCGTCTTCGTCGTCAGCGTGGGTGGGCACAGATAGCGTCGCGGCAGTATCATCACGACTTGCACAAATCATCATCTGTATTTATCACCATCAGCCGCATAGCTTGTTCTTCGTCGTCGCTCGAGCCGAGCTGGAATCAACGGTTCCTTGTAGTATATTTGTATTGTAAAGAGGTTTATTGGGCGAGTCCAGCAAACAGGCGGTAGCTCGGAACAGTACGCAGGGAGAGCAAGACGGTGGTGCTCGAACGCCGATCTCGTGCCTTCTCCTCGTGATGATGATCGCTCAGCCCGGGATGTCATTCTTTTCATGTCTTCATTATAATTGCCCCCGTCGAGAAAGGTGGAGTCATCCTGGCGATCTAACAGGCGGGGACAAGAGGGTCGAAGTACGGCTTGAGGCGGTCTACTTGAGCAACATCATGTCCACGTCGACGACGGTTGCCGGGCGGCGTAAGAGGTTCCATGACGTAGTTTACGGGGGAGGTAGGCTCGACGACGTGGTAGGGACCATGATAATTGAAAAGCAGTTTGGATGACAAGCCAGTAGTGCAGGGTGGTACATGCAGCCAGACAAGTGCTCCAGGAGCGAATGTTGCGACAGGAGGGTGGCCGTCATCGCGGGCGTTTTTCTAGCGTTGTTGGTCGGCCGTAGTAAAGCGCTTGGCTAGTTGTCAGCAATCTTCAGCGTAGCGGGCTGCTTCCGACACGGGCGTGCACTCTGAGGCATCTGGTGCGTATGGCAGCAACGTGTCGATAGTGTGCGACGGCTGGCGACCGTAGAGAAGGAAGGAGGGGGAAAACCCGGTTGTGACTTGCGTAGCGGTGTTATACGCGTATGTCGCAAATGGAAGAACCAGGTCCCAGTTTGATCAGATGCAACATGTGTCGGAAGCATGTCGCCCAGTGTCCGATTAAACCGCTCAATCAGACCGTTCGTCTGAGGGTGCTAGGCAGTATACGTCCGATGTACAATATTGCATTGGTGGAGAAGTGCTTGAATTACATCGGAGAGAAATACGCGGCCACGGTCACTGAGGAGTTCACGAGGAGGACCGTGTCGCAGCACAAAACGATTAAAGATGAAAGAGGCGACGCCCTGTGCTGTCGCCGTGGGAAGAGCAGCGGTTTCGGCGTATCGTGTAAGGTGGTCGACAGCAACGATAGCCCATCGGTTTTCCGCTGTGGTCAAAGGTAAAGGTCCATAAAGGTCAATTCCAACGCGGCCGAATGGGCCGTCTGGGCACGGAAGGGGCTGTAATTAACCTGCGGCAGGATGCGGTGGTTTTTTTCGTCGCTGCCACTCGTGGCAGCTGCCAATGAACTTGCGGACAAAGCGAAACATTCCGCGCCAGTAGTGCCTTTTGCGCAAGCGTTCATAGGTCTTGAAGACACCGCCGTGAGAACACTGCGGGTCGGAGTGAAAGGACGTGCAGATTGTAGAGCGCAGCGTTCGGGGGATCACTAGGAGCCACTTCCTAGCATCTGGCGAGTAGTTCCGCCGGTACAAGAGGCCATCACTAATGCTGAAGTGCGAAGCTTGGCGTCGCAGTGTTCGAGTGGGCGAAAGGGTGGTTGCCTCGGATGAAACGTCAAGCAGCGAAGCGATCCATGGATCGTGACGCTCTGCAGAGGACACGGTGGCGACATCAAGAGCTGACAGTGGGTGGTCTATAGTGGATATTGACACAGTTTCGGTGGATAGTGGTGATCGCGGCAGTGCATCAGCATCGATATGCTTGCGTCCGGAACGATATATAACGCGGATATAAAACTCTTGAAGTCGAAGAGCCCAGTGGGCAAGGCGACCTGACGGATCCTTCAGCGAAGACAACCAACATAATGCATGATGGTCTCTAACTACATCAAACGTGCGGCTATATAAGTATGGGCGGAACTCGACAAGCGCCCAGACAATTGCCAAGCATTCCTTCTCGGTGACGTTATAGTTTGTCTCAGCCTTGGTGAGCGTTCTGCTGGCGTATGCGACGACATACTCTCCGAACCTAGGCTTTCGTTGTGCGAGAATAGCACCCAGGCCAACACCGCTGGCGTCTGTGTGAACCTCAGTTGCGGCCTTAGGATCGTAGTGGCGCAGTATAGGTGGTGACGTCAGGAGACGGCGGAGGGTGGAGAAGGCTTGGTCACACTGAGAAGACCACGACGAGAGACTGGTGGCGCTGGTTAAAAGCTGGGTCAAAGGCGCAATTATGGAGGCGAAGTTGCGCACAAACCGGCGAAAGTAGGAGCAGAACCCTACGAAGCTTCTTAACTGCTTTAGAGTCGTCGGTTTGGGAAAGTCAGTGGCGGCATGTAGTTTAGCCGGTTCCAGAAGTACACCGTCCTTTGATACGACGTGACCGAGAATTTTAAGTTTTCGCGCAGCAAAACGGCACTTCTTAAGATTGAGTTGGAGCTGAGCAGTCTTCAGACAAGTCAGGACATGGTTGAGGCATTCGAGATGGGTTGCGAAATCTGGCGCAAAGACAAGAATGTCGTCGAGGTAGCAGAGACATATTGTGATTTTCTTCTCTGACGAACTCTCTTATCAATTCACGCAAGGGGCTCTGATACTCTGGAGTCAATGCGGCGGCATTGATTGCGGTGCTGGTGGACAGTCGATCGTACTGCCTGCATCTTTGATGAAGGACCCGCTCAATAGCCGTAGCCTCTTTGATAAAATCAGCGACAGTGACTGGTGGATTCCGTACAAGCCCCGCGAACAACTGCTCTTTTACACCTCGCATGAGGTAACGCAACTTCCTATCCTCGGTCATGTTCGGGTCGGCTCTTACGAAAGAGACGGGCCATGTCTTCGGCGAACATTGTGACCGACTCATTGGGTTGTTGCACCCGTAGCTCCATCAACTGCTGGGCGCGGTCGCGTCAGTCGGCACTTGCAAAAGTATCGGTGTTTTTCTGCCGAAAGTCATTCCATGTCGTTAGGCTAGCTTCGTGGTTCTCGTACCAAGTACGGTCATTGTCGTCAAGAGCGAAATAGACGTGGGAGAGCTTTTGCTGTTCGGTCCACTGGTTGATCTGTGCGACGCGCTCGTACTTGTCAAGCCAGTCTCCAATGTATTCAAAGGCTGTAACGCGATAGCGACCGGGAACCAGCGGATGAAGAACGGTTACCTGTTGTTGACTGGGAGACCGGCTGCATTGGGGTGCTTGCGGTGGGCTCGTTTCGGCCATTGCCAGATGTGTGGAGCTCCGAGAAAGAGGTGGTTGAAGAGGGGAGAACTCCGAGGCAAGGCATAGCAGTCGACGACTGAAGCGATGCACGGGTGTCGTAACTGGTGCCAATGCGTCCGGGCTAGACGAACGACTCCCAGAAGGAGTCCGGAGCATCAGGCATGGTCAATACCCAGCACCTCCACCAGTGTCGTGGTACAACGCCAAGAGAAGACTCGGAGGCGTTCTTCAGGAAAAACGAGACAACCAGTTCAAGCAAAACAGATCAGAGACACGTCTTCTTCGTCGTCGGCAAAATCCCACCGACCCACTAGACGGAGTCCGTTAAATGCCCCCCATCGTCGTTGTCGTCTGCCTAGAGCACACGCGTCAATATGTGCCACTTAATTCAAACCCCGCAGAACCAAGTCCATCATGCGCTCGAAGGTGGCAGGCGCATTGCAGAAGCCGAAGCGCATGACATTAAATTCATATAGACCGTCAGGCGTTACAAAGGCTGTCTTTGAACTGTCGGCCTCTGCTAAAGGCACCTGCCAATACGTGCTGGCTACGCACATCGCCGGCACCCTGGAACTCCGATCCCGCACGTTGCACTCGACCATGCCAGCTGACGCTACCCAGCACCTCCACCAAATTTAAAGAGGTTTATTGGGCGAGTCCAACAAACAGGCGGTAGCTCGGAACAGTACGCAGGGAGAACAAGATGGTGGTGTTCGAACGCCGATCTCGTGCCTTCTCCTCGTGATGATGATCGCTCAGCCCGGGATGTCATTCTCTTCATTATATATATATATATATATATATATATATATACATTGTGAGACAAGGTTTAGGCAGTCAGACTTTTGTCTTCTTTCGAGCGAGAGCCCCGCCACCATGCCCCAAAACGGTGATGATGAGTATGTACAGATGAGAATATGAAGCGTATGAATAATGCTCACGATATATATATATATATATATATATATATATATATATATATATATAGATTGTGAGACGACGCCCGGGACGAAGGCAGAGCTCTTCTGTTGACACACAGCGCGAGACAACCCACGAACAACAACCCGACAAAATGATGATGGTTATGAGCATGGGTAGAGGACGATGATGAACTGCACAGTTAGCGCTCACACTAACTTCCCCCCCTCACGAAAGTGGCCGGTAAGGCAGCGAGTCAGAAACGGTCGGAACGCCGAAGATACGGCTTCAGGCGAGAGACGTGAACAATTTCAGTGCTGCGGCAACGGCGCTCAGTAACCGAGGTAGCAGGAGCTACGCGATAGTTTACGGCAGATGTTCTTTCAAGCACGGTATATGGGCCGCGATACCTGTGAAGAAATTTTCCACAGAGCCCTGGCACTCGAACAGGTGTCCACAGGAGCACTTCGTCGCCTGGGCGGAACGAAATGACACGACGGGTCGCATCACAACGGACTTTCCTCTTGTCCTGAATGGTCGCGGTGTGGGCGCGCGAAATTTCGCGGCAGTGGGCGACGCGGGCGGCGAACTCCTCTGGTAGAGATGTGGATGAAACAGAAGGCGTAGAAAGAAAGGTGGTGTCCAAAACAAAAGACGGTGCACGGCCGTACACGAGGAAAAAGGGGCTGTAGTTTGTTGTGCGTTGAATGGCGGTATTATACTCGGCGGTACTCCTGCAAACGCAGAACCCAACGGCCGAGGCGTCCGGACAAATTCTTCAGGGAGGACAACCAACACAGAGCATGGTGGTCATTCACAATTGAGAATTCGCGGCCATGTAAATAGCGCGGAACTTTGTATGGACCATACGATGGCGAGGCATTCTTGTTCGGTGATAGTATAGTTTCGCTCAGCAGGAGAAAGAGTACGACTCGTGTAGGCCACGACTTGCTCTGCAGACGAGTGGTTCCGCTGCAGCAGGACAGCGCCTATTCCATGCCCACTTGCGTCAGTGTGGAGGATAGTAGAGGCTGTGGGATCAAAGTGACGAAGCACTGGTCCTGATGTGAGGCATCGCTTGAGGGTCTGAAAGGCGGCTTCACATTCACCCGTCCAGGTAAAGGGTGTGGTCGTGGTCAGGAGTTTATGAAGAGGAGCTGCGATAGTCGCGAAGCCACGGACAAAGCGGCGGAAGTACGACGCTAATCCGAGAAAGCTGCGAAGGTCTTTAGGTGTGGATGGTGTTGGGAAATGCTGTACAGCAGCGACCTTGTCGGGATCTGGCTCAATGCCGTGCTTGCTGACCACGTGACCTAATACTTTAATGCTGCGGCTCGCAAATCGACACTTCTTAGTATTGAGCTGGAGACCGGCCTTGGCTAGACACGCGAGAACGTCGTCTAAACGTTCTAGGTGCTGGGAGAAGTTGGACGAAAAGATGACAATGTCGTCCAGGTAACATAGGCATGTTTTCCATTGAAGGCCGCGTAGTACGGTGTCGATCATTCGTTCAAATGTGGCAGGCGCATAGCACAGACCAAAAGGCATTACGTTGAATTCGAAAAGGCCATCAGGTGTTGCAAACGCCGTCTTCTCTTTGTCGGGCCCATGCATCGGGATCTGCCAGTATCCAGAACGCAAGTCGAGGCTCAAAAAGTATTCGGCACCTTGTAAGGTATCCAAAGCATCGTCAATACGGGGCATAGGATATACGTCCTTACGGGTAATTTTGTTTAGTGCCCTATAATCGACGCAAAAGCGTACCGAACCGTCCTTTTTTTAACTAACTAGGACAACTGGAGACGACCAATTAACTAGGACAACTGGAGACGACCAAGGGCTTGCTGAAGGCCTTATAACGTTCCGTGCGAGCATGTCGTTGACTTGGTCTTCTATAACTTTCCGTTCAGCAGACGATACACGGTAAGGGCGGCGACGAATGACGCGGGATCCGTCGGTTTCGATGTGATGAGCGGCCACGGTTGTTTTACCCAAGCCATCCGTTGTTTTACCCAAGCCATCCGAACACACGTCAAAGCAAGGTTGGTGCTTCCTTAAGATGCTCAGCAAGGCATCAGTCTGAGTTGGGCTCAGATCTGAACTCACAGTGGCCCTGAGAGCACTGGGTGAACCGTCCGTGGGCGTACACTCGGCGAAGGAGGAAGCAGGTGAAGCAGTAACGACACATACTGGTGCTGCGTCGATAAGCATGGCAACAGTTTACCCCTCCGGCAGCGGAAGTGGCTCTGACGTCGTGTTGTAGGCGGTCAGACTGGCGCAGCCGCGTGAGAAACGCACTAGACAAGAAGCGATGGCGATTCCCCGAAAAATGCAGCGCTGAGAAGGGGAAACCACTGCGTCGCTGTCGATATTGTCGCTAGATCTAGTGGTGAGGATGCGGGCTTGGCCGGGTGGAAGAACAAAATCTGACGCTGTGACAAGGTGGGGCAGCGAGGAATCGGCAGCGTCACGGAGCTCGGTGTCCGTAATATGTATAAGTGGTTGTCCGCACGAAATGACAGCAGATGCAGCTGACAAGAAATCCCAGCCTAAGATGATCGGATGAGCGCACGACGGAAGCACAGTAAACTGTATATGATGGCGAATTCCGTCGATGAGGACACGAGCAGTACACTGTCCGGTAGAGTAAATCGGACTGTCATTGGCGCCACATAATACCGGACCAACATACGGAGTTTGCACTTTTCGTAGACGGTAGCATAATGCGCGATGAATAACAGAAATGGCGGCGCCAGTGTCAATAAGAGCGTCGACGGAAACACCTTCCACACGAACAGCGAGTAAATTAGTCGGGCGAGCAGGAGGAATTGGGTCAGTTCGCAAACAAGCAGTTTCTCCTCCAAAAACTGCAGCGTCTAGTTTTCCGGATGGTTGTCGAAAGAAGTGGAGGCAGGGCGCAGGGGCGAAGAAGTACGGTGGAACGGAGACGGGAACGACGACGGGGTGAGCGAGAAGACCGGGACATGTCTTGGGACAACGGAGGTGAGGGCGAGCGACGTGACGAGGATATATAGGGTCTTGGAACGTAGGCGTCCGATTTGGGCACATAGTCTCTCTCATAGGCGGAATAGCCACGTCGTTCATCATGTTGGCGCCGGCGGCAGAAACGAGAGATATGACCACGCATGCCACAGTAGAAACATACTGGGCGGGAAGGGCGCCAGGTAGAGTCGTATGGTTGCACGGGGGCCTTCGATGCCATCGAGGCCAGGTGGTCGCAGACAACGGTGGCAGGTGCAGACGGAACTGGGACCGTAGGCCGCGAACCAATCTCGGCGTAAGAAGGTGCACAAACAGGCGCAGGTGACCGGGCATGTGTGACACTTGGCATGGACGCCAGTTCTTTAATAATCTCGCGCAGCCTGGGAGGAGGAGCGCGCAAAGACGCAATGGCGGTGTTGGCCGGAGCATGGCCGTGAAGCTCCTCTCGCACAATGCTGCGGATGAGCGCTCGCAATTCGTCGTTGTCGGTAAGGTGAGCGTGGCAGGAGGCGCGTGGAAGACGAAAGGCGCAGATCGTGGCAAGGCGTTGGCATGTCGTGATGATGTCAGTAACCGAAGTGGGGCTCTGGACTACAAGAGCGTGAAAGGCAACGGAGTTGATGCCCTACAGGATATGGCGGATACGTTCCCCTTCGGGCATGTCACTCTGAGCGCGACGGTGGAGGGCCAGAACGTCTTCAATGTAAGAGGTATAGGACTCCTCGGCTCCCTGGATGCGGGTAGCGAGCTTCTGTTTCGCTACTTCGGAGCGCCCAGCAGATGTGCCAAATATCTGTCGCAGCTGCGCAGTAAATGCTAGCCAATCAGGGAAGTCAGGCTCATGGTTGAAAAACCAAGTTTGGGCGACCTACCTCAGGTAGAAGGCAACGTTGCGGAGCTTGTTTGACTCGTCCCAATGGTTGCAAGCGCTCACCCTGTCGTACTGTTCAAGCCAGTCTTCCACGTCCTCGCCAGGAAGGCCATAAAAGACCTTAGGGTCGCGTTGCGGTGCGGTGACGGACCAAAAAGGCCCAGCTGGTGGAGCTGAGGTGGCAGCAGCAGTGGATGCGGTGGTTTGTGCCATGACTGGTGTTGGCGAGCACACTCGTCGACCAGAGTGGAGCTCCAGGGGTGACGGTAGAGCAAGAGGACGGGGATATCAACGCACCTCCACCACTTGTGAGACGACGCCCGGGACGAAGGCAGAGCTCTTCATTTGACACACAGCGCGAGACAGCCCACGAACACCAACCCGACAAAATGATGATGATTATGAGGATGGGTATATACACATGAAGACGATGATGAACTGCACAGTTAGCGCTTACAATATATATATATATATATATATATATATATATATCCCCTTCAGTCACGAATTATGATAGACTTTCGATAAATGTATGAAATTTACAAATATTTATGCCAAGGTACTGCATGCTCCATTGAAAGCAAATCTAGGTAGTGGAAGGACTCCTTGTGCATATTATGATGACTCATTATAATTATAGAGTTATCGAATATCTGCTTAGTGATCAGTCAGTCATACTACGTTTCTTCATAAAATAAATTTAGTAAACCGCTCGAATTACATACACAATTTAATTATTCGCTGCAAGCATTACTAGAAAGGAAAAAAAAAGTTATTTCACAGCTGCTACCAAACCGCTTCACGTCGAACAGCCCGTCAAACACGGTAGTGCCTTCACCAAAGCGGTCGTCTATAGTGACACATTGCACTCAGAAATAAAATGGAGGTGCATTTGGTAAGCGGAATTTTCAAGTTATTATAAGCTTAATGTTCGCGATCTATTCCTTGACACCACTGCAGAGAAATTGCGAAAATAAGTCGCGTACACAAATGTGTACGCCGTGACTGAAGGGGATATATATATACTGTAGGAGACGAGAACAGACACAACACATGCTCCTTTGCAAGCTATTCAGCTTCGTCGTCTTTCACTTTTATCCAGCCTGCTAGCCATGGACCCACTCTTCATTACACTTGGCCACGCTGCGACTGGTTAACGCTCCTGTAAGAAAAGCACATGATGCCACGTTGTCTGTCGACGGATGCAATTCTTAATGCGTGACACATGCACAGCCAAGTTATTTCGCTTTCTGTTGTCCATGCGCGAGTCAAAAGCCATGGACCGTACTCGCCAAGTGTTCTCGCCCAGGCGCTCGGTAATAATGAAAGGTCCTCCGCACTTTGTGCGCAGTTTGTTTGAAGGGGACGGTGCACTTCTTTGTACACACACCTCGTCGCCTATATTGTATTGTGGTGTCAGACCTCGGTCGTAATACCGTTTTTGCGCATGTTGCGCAATCCTCCTACGCGCCTCGGATATTGCGACAAAGTGTATGTCGTGCCACGGAACTTCCAACTTTTATGGGCGTGTCCAAGCCGAATGTAGCGCTCAGTTTCGGTAGTTGGCCGTACACGATCTCGTATGGGGAAGTTCCGGTAGAGCTCTGTAAAGCCGTGTTCATTGCGTATGCAGCCGCTTGGAGATGGTCTTCCGAATACGTTTCACCTCCTTTGTGATTCTTGCAATACGGTGCGAGTCGAGTTTGTAAAGTATGGTTTGCCCTTTCCGTCAGACCATTCGCTTGGGGATGGTAGGCAGCGCGAAGTGATATGCAACTCCATCTTGTTGTAGGTAAGTGCGGAGCTCGCGACTGCGGAAAGTGGTCTACCGGTCGGAGATCAATTTTTTGGAAGACCGTGTCTCCATTCGAAGCGGTCCCCTAGGAATCGAATGACATAGCTGGCGGCAAGCGAAGGCACGGTAGCGACTTCTACGAACTTGGACAAGTAATCCACCGCGACTATAATAAAGCGATTACCCGCTGCGGGCAATGGAAGAGGCCCTATGTGATCTATGCCCGGCGTGTGGAAAACCGTCTCAGGAGGCGTAATGGGCATAAGGAATCCATGCTGACCTACGGTATGCCGTTTGTGTTGTTGGCACACCTCACGGATGGCGACGTACGAACGTACATTCTTATACATTCTCGGCCACCAAAATCGTTCTTGTGCTTTGCGTAAGGTTTCTCGATAGCCGACGTGACCTCCTTCGGGGTTGTCGTGGATGGCTTGCAAAATACTTGATCGTAAGGGACCAGGAATCGCCAGAAGGTGGCGTTCGTCTCTCTTATTGGCCCAATGGCGACGAAACAACGTACCATCACGTTAGAGTGTACTAGAATGGGGGAGTGGGTCCAGCGGACGCCTTAGCAAGCGGCGAGGGTGAAGCAAAAACACGGAAAATGTGGTGGCGCTGCCGTCGCCTTCTTCTGAATCTTCGGCCAATAAACGTTGGCTCCGGCTGTTTCGATAGCGCTCATTGGCTGAGGCGAGCTCGCGCGTTGCGAGCTCGACGCTCAAGCGAGCTCGATGCACCGTGGTTGTTGCGTCGTTTGCGTTCTTTCCGCCGCTCTTTTTCATTTTATTTACAGTAGATCGGTGGGGAATAATCTCAGTGTTACCGCCACCGAGTATCCTCCTGTAAAAGCTCCATGCAGCTGCGGTAGGGTCTCCGACGCGACAAGCGTCCGGCCGGCGAGCGGGGCCGCTCATTCGGAAGAAAGTGACGGTGGCGCCACCTGGATTTTCCATAAAAAATGCCTCAGCGCAGAGCCCTCGTTGGACCCACTCCCTCAATCTAGTACACTCTAATCACGTAAAACAAACTTGGCGTTGCGTCCTGTATCTGTAATATTCTATAAGGGATACCAAACCTTTGTCGGTGGGTTGGGCCTTTGTCATGTCTTGTTCAGAAAACACGGTCCAACTTTCTCGGTTCGTCGATTGGGCTTCCTCGATTGGGTTTCGTGATAAAGAGTCCGCAAGCTCATTTTGTGCTCCCGCACGGTGACGCACGTCGTCTGTGTAGTCCTGTAGCCGAACAATCCATCGGGCAAGCTTGTGTTTCAGGTTCTGCTTTTGAAACATTCATGCAATCGCGGAATTATCGGTTACCACTGGGAATTGTCGGCCAAACAAATAATGACGGAACTTCTCGTCCGCGCTCAAAACTACAGCCAAACACTTCAGTTCGTTCGAGTGGTAATGACGCTCCGCGTCTGAGAGTTTACGACTAGCATAAGCGACGTGTGCACGCCCACTTGTGTCACGCTGAAGCAAAACTGCCCCAATGCCATTCTGACTCGCATCAGTATATACTTCTGTCACCCAATCTTCATTAAAGTGGCACAGCACCGGACAATTTGTCAGCTGGTGTTTGATGGTTCCGAAGGCTTCGTCCTGCGAAGGTCCCCATTGAAATTGAGCGCCTTTTTCTTTGGCAAGTCTGTGAGGGGAGTAGCAGTTGAAGAAAAGTTCGGGACATACTTGCGCAAGTACGATGCCATTCAGAGGAATACTTGGAGCTGTTTAATACAGGTTGGTGCGGTATATTTGCCTACGGCGTCTATGCGTTCAGATAGGGGTTGTGCGCCGTTACGAGATATCCAATAGCCGAGATAAGATATGTTAGTTAATCCGAACTGACATTTCTGGCGGGTTAAGTCGAAAACCGGCATTATGCAACCTCTGCAGTATTTCGTCGAGGTTTCGCAGATGTTGTTTTTCGGTTTCCCCGTTAACTAGAATGTCGTCGAGGTACACGACGCAGGCGTGGTCCATCAGTGCGCCCAACACGGTGTGCATGGGGCGCTGGAATGTACTTGGGGCTGTTGGCAGTCCGAAAGACATCCGGTTAAATTCGTACAAGCCAGATAGTGTCCGTAAGGTCGTCTTAATCTTATCCTCTTCAGCCACGTTTATCTGCCAATATCGCGCTTTAAAATCTAGAGACGAAAAGAACCTGGCATTCCGTACGGCGTCAATGGCATCGTCAATGCGTGGCAGTGGGTATGAGTGTGGTATAGTGTGTCTGTTCAACTCTCGGTACTCGACACAGAATCGGGGATTCCCGTCCTTTTTACGGCCTAGGACGACAGGTGCAGCCCACGGACTGGAAGACGATGTGATGACGTTACCGGCTAGCATTTCTTGCACCTGTTGTCAATTACAGTCCGCTTTCGTTCGGTGTATCTTCGCAGCGGTATAGACACTGGCGGATGATTGTCGGTTGGAATATGGTGCTCTAGCACGCTAGTTCCGGGTAGCTGAGCAGTGGTATCAGCGAAGACCAACTCGTGCCTTTCGAGTATAGCGGAGAGTGTAAGTAGAGTAGTCAGCTCACCCTGGGAAGCTTGAGCAGGAGGTGTAGTCGGTGCCACAAAACGGAGGCTGACGCTACTTCCTTCCACAGTGAGCCACACTTCTCCTGAAAGAAGGTAGTCCGCCCCTAAAACCATGTCTGCAGGCAGGTCCTCGAAGACGGGCACTGAGTCCAAGACTTTGGTGCCGGCTTCGGTTTGGAGGTGCAGGTTCAGTGCATCGACCGGCAGTAGGTAACCACGGAGGCCCCGTAGGGGTGCCTCAGTCCAAGGCTCGAGAGTTTCTGGGGGGTGGCGTCGAAGCAACGCCGTACGCTGTGCTCCAGTATCGACAAGCGCCGTAAGTTCTCCGATGCCGTCGGCTCGGACCTTGAGTGTTGGAAGCGGGCGTGTTTGATATTGCATGGATTGATGTTGGGCTTGGGGGCAGTTCCTATATCCACGGCCGGAGCACCCACACGCAAAGCATCCACGTCTTGGTGTAGCCGGTTCCTGCGGGCAGCCTGCAGCCGATGAGCGGCGAGTAGAATTTTCCTGCAACTCCACCGCCTGGCGTACAAAAGTGGAGATGTCGGCCTAGTGTGCGTGCAGGGACAAGAAGGCCGCGTGCGTCGAGTTGTGTTTCTCATCGATGACATATTGCCTGGCTGCCGGGGTGGACCAGGGCATGCTTGTAAGAGGGATAGCTTGCCGTAAATGTAGGTTGCAATGTCTTCGGTTGAGTCTTGTCGGCGTGACCGCATCGTCATGAAACGCGCGTCATAAGCAATCGGAAGCGGTGCAAACGCGGCCGTCAGGGCCGCGCTCCAAAAAAGTTGGCCATGTGGTATAATCGCTGCTTTGGAATCGATGCCATGCTTGGGTGGATCCTCGAAGACGTCCTTCGGCAACGGATTGTTTGGTAGTCTCTGCCCAGGCGTGCTTGAGAGCAACCGAGTTGGCCATGGTGAGCCACGTAGTAGGGTCATCATTAAAACAATGAAAAGATGAAATTTCGTTCTCAGAGAGTATGGCGCACCCAAATCCGGATGTCTTGAGCAGTTGAGTCTTCAGGGCATGGCTTGTGAATTGGCGACTCTGAAGTCCTGCTACGAGGTGTTAGCTAAGGGACTAGCGGCACCTGTCGGCAAGCGAGATAAATACTTCGAGCGACTGGCGGGCGAGGCGGGAGAAAGGAGATCACGTGACGACGAGCGTTCGAGGCGTGAAGACGCACCCGCGGAGATGCTGACCATGTAATCCGAATGCATCGTTAATAAATCAAGTTGTTTTGGGTCATCGATCGTGCCATCATCTACATCAACCACTGACAGAAGTCGTAGTAGAGGCTTATAAGCAATCCGTGGACGGCCCTGACAGCAAGTCCGTGTACGTCCACTTCGGAGTCTCATGGACGCAGGGATGTCGGGGTCCTCGAAGGGGTCGTGGTTTGGCGAGTGCATCATTGTAAGAGACGAGAACAGACACAAGACCCGTTCCTTGGGCAAGCTTGCATACTTGCTTCCTATACCATGGCGCATACCCCCCACGGGGGATTGGCCTAGAAGCCGGCGGTTAAACAGGTGGGGCGGGGGGAGAAAACTTCAGGGAAAAAGTATTGTGAGCTGAAATTATTGAATGAAGGTAACTGATGTTAGAGCCGTTTTTTTATTTTGTTCTATTCTACATCTTCCTTTACCTCATTTATTCAGCCTCCGAGCCATGGACCCACTCTTCATTACAATATATACCAGGTGTTTCAGCGAACACTTTCAAAAATTCTTAAAGTTTGCCTGTGGCAGATAGCACAATTCTTGTTCATCAGCTGGTATACTCGAAGAGGGGGACATTACTTGCAGAAGAAATTGATATGAATAATCAAATAATTAACAAAAATTTACTAATTAAGTTTGTGGCGGCACGGTGCGGCGCCGTTTCTGCGCCTGCGCGCAGCGTCGACACTACTAAACCGAGCGCCAGCGTAATAAGAACACTCTCGCCCGACAGAAGACATAAACTGTGTGTGCTCCCGCAATCGGGGCAGTTGTTGTTACGTCTTTCGTGTGGACGCATTAAGGTTATGTGTACCCACATCTGGTGACCCGGAAAACGAACTTACCGCACCGCCATGGCCAACCAGGAAGCCCTCGCCGCTCTTCGCCAACAAGTACAACATCTTCAACAGCAACTTCAGGCCCAACAACAGGTAATCAAGAACCAAGAGCAGCAACTCCACGAACAGCAGCAACGCACCCAAAATGAACCACACTCATCTGACAATGCTGCACAGCCGCGCTCGGGCCACGCTGTCACATGTAAGAGGTCGCCAGCGGTATACGAAAAAGAGGACGAAGTTCGCGGAGCGTTCCGAACGGCACGAGAGCGCGAGGCGCGTGAACCGAGCTGTGATCGTGGAAGAAACAGCACGGTTCGATTATTATCGACGTGGCTCTTGAGCTGGAAGGTCGCCTCGTCAGCCATGCTCTGAAGACGGGAGAGCGGAGGACCCGGCCACGAAGTCGTGACGCCGGCAAGGCCCAGGTGTAGCTGTAGTCCTCGGAGACGTCCGGACGAAGCTCCTGGGAACGGCCACTGCTGCTCACGGTGGTTCCTATCTTCTTCTCGAGAATCCCTCTTCCTCGGCCAAGCCCGTTCAACCGATAATCACCGTGCTACCGGGCCGCCACGCAGATCGTCGGAGGGCGAAGAACACTTCATTAGGCAAGTGACACGTCAGCGGCGGCTACCGGAGCTCCAGCCACGCACTCGGCCAGGTCAACGGAACCGCGAGTCGTCGGCAATATACGGCATCAGCGACAACCCGAACGAACAAGACGCGGGGCCTAACCCGGCGAGTGACACGTCAGCGGCGGCTACCGGGGCACCAGCCACGTTCTCGGCCAGGTCAACGGAACCGCGAGGCGTCGGCAACTACGGCACCCGCAACGCTTCGAACGAGATCGACGTACACTCTACAAGAACTTCAAACCGACGTAAGAATCCACACTTCCCTGATTGCGACGCCGTTAGGCCGAATCCAGGGTGGCCAGACTGACGAGTCAGCCCTAGGACTGACTGAGAAACTTTAAGGCGGAGCTAGGCTCCGAAATTGAGATAGTTCTGTTTAAGTAGTTTGTAGTTAGTCTGAGTTAGTTGTTTGAGTTCGGGTGAAGACTTTTGTTGAATTATAATTTTAGTTTAGTGTGCCGCGTGCTTTTATCGTCCGTGTACTAAATTAAATCCTTGTTTGCTATGCTGCCAGTCGTGTCTCTCCTCCATCGAGAGTGGCGCATGTACTCAACTCTCCGCCTCCCAAGCAGAAGGTGACACACGCCCCCCAAAGCTCTGCTCCAGCGGGCGCCACCACTCCAGCGGCCACCGCCAACACGGACGTCTGTCGCGTTGCCGTAAAGCTCCCGCCCTTTTGGGCAGAGTCACCCGAGGTGTGGTTCGCTCAAGTCAAGGTGCAGTTTTCCTTGGCACGTATCACTCAGGACCGGACGCGCTACGACTACGTCGTCGCCCACCTATAGACTCTCGCTACGCAGCTGAGCTCCGCGACGTACTGGCAAGTCCTCCAGCTGACGACTGCTACCTGCACCTGAAGAGGGAACTAATTCGGCGGCTTTCACCTTCAGAAGACGAGAAAGTACGTCAACTCCAACGCACGCAAGCCATCGCAGCGCCTGCGCTTTATGCGTGCCCTCGCGGGCAGCACGCCTGTTGACGACTTCCTCCTCCGAATAATGTGGCTTGACCGTTTATCCACTCACGCTCAGGCCATCTTCCAGGTTCAGCCGAATCTGCAGCTGGACCAGCTCGCCGAAATCGCCGACCGAGTCGTCGAAGCCTCTCCACCGCCGCCACCCCTTTTCGTCCACGCCGCCGGCGCCCCACAGCCCACTCCCGAGCTCGCTAGCCGTATCGACGAAATCGCCCGTCAGGTGGATTCTATTCAAAGGCATCTGGATCAACGCCCGACGTTGCGTCCTGGAAAACACCCACAAAGCCGAGGCCGAAACACCGATTCATCGCAAGAAAACGACGAAGGCCGCTGCTACTACCATCGTCGCTTTGGTGACAGAGCCCGGAAATGGAAAGCCACCCTGCTCAGTTGGACGTCAGGGAAACTTCAACAGCAGCCCCTAGACACGGCCGCGAGCTGCCAATTTAGAGGCCGTCGTATTTTTGTCACCGACCAAGTCAGTAAGCGAAGGTTCCTCTTCGACTGCGGTTCTGACACCTGCTGCTTTCCCCGAGCATTCCTGAACGACAAGTGCCCTTGCACGTCGTTCGAGCTATGTGCGGCGAACCATTCAAGCATTAAGACCCACGGCGCGTTCCGCCTCAACATCACCCTCAAAAACCTACGCCGTGAATTCCCATGGAATTTCGTCATCGCCGACGTGGCAGAGCCAATCATCGGGTCCGACTTCCTGGCGTACTACCATCTTTTTACACGACTGCCGGCATGACCGACTTATTGACGGCACAACAGGCCTCTCCGCGCCGGGCCAACGCACGACCACCCAACAGCCCAGAGTTAAAGTTTTCGCCGTTGAAGATCAATGGCCATACCACGCCATCCTCGCAGAATTTCCCGACCTGACACGACCTAGCGGGCGTCCTCGAGAGGTACGCCGTTCAACCGTGCACTACATCCGCACTACGCCAGGCCCCCCGGTCTCTTGCCGCGCCCGTCACCTAGGTCCGGACCGCCTTCAAACCGCCCAAGCAGAGTTTGAAGCGATGCTCCGCGAGGGTACCGCCCGCCGCTCGGAGGGGCCTTACGCCTCACCGCTTCATTTGGTGCGGCAGAAGACCAATGGCTGGCGCCCCTGTGGGGATTATCGCGCCCTCAACGCCCGTACCATCCCAGACAGGTACCCCGTTCGTGATATACAGGATTTTGCCTACCGGTTACACGGCAACACCGTATTCTCAATGTTGACCTGGTAAAGACCTACACACAAATTCATGTGAACCCAGATGACGTCCCGAAGACCGCGATCATCACGCCCTTCGGCTTATTCGAATTTCCTTTCATGAGCTTTAGCCTTCGCAATGCGGGACAAACCTTCCAACGCTTCATCGACGGCGTCGTCCGTGGCCTAGACTTCTGTTTTGTCTACCTAGACGAAATCCTGGTCTTCTCCCCCAACAAAAAGTTGTCGCAGTTTCACCTGAAAGGCGAAGCATCAATTGCGATAGCAAACTTGTAGAGAGCTATACGGAGTAATGATATTAGCTTTATCAGCTGTATAAACTTGGACATGCAGCAGCATCGGCAACACGCAGAACTGTTGTCGACGCAATCGGCGTTTTGCCCGCGTTCGCTCAAAATGCGTGCGGCGTTGGTGGCTGGTGCCGGAGCCTCTGATATAAATAGGCACTTGGTGCCGCAGCTAAACGTCGCCTCCCTTCCCTCCCCCTCCCCCCCCCCTCCCCAGCGGCCGGAAGAAGGCGCGTTTTCTCTACATATATGGTGATTGTAAAGGAGAAAAGAGACGCCTACTTCTGCAGCCCTTAAGGGAGCACGGCGCAGAACGCGCGCTTGTTCTCCGCCGTGCGTTCACTCCCCGTGAAAGACGCGCCCCTCGCGCCCTTTCACTCGCACATACAGCGTTCGGCGCGCGGCGACGATTTCTTCTCCAAATGACGTCATACGGAACCTCACGGTGACGGCGACGGCGACGCCGACGGCAGAAATCTGCTTTTGAGTGTCCATATAATTGCTATCGCAATAAAAGGATCACCGCCAACATCTTCGCCAACTGTTTCAACGCCTCGACGACCACGGCTTACTTATAAACGTCCAGAAGGGCACGCTTGGCGCCCCCGTCGTCACGTTTCTTGGCCATCAACTTTCTTCAGAAGGGACTACACCCTTGCCTGACCGCATCTCGGCCCTTAAGAACTACGCGCGGCCTGTCACAGCGAAAGACGTCCGTCGTTTCCTGGGCATGCTCAACTTTTACAGGCGCTTCGTGCCTAAAGCGGCCGCATATCAGGCCCCTCTTCATGGCGCGTTGGCTGGCGTACGACGCAACCATCCTGTCACTTGGATACCACTTTTGACTCAAGCGTCCGAAGACTGTGTTGTGTGGGACGCGAGTGTGGCTGGAAATCAGCAGATAGAAGCGAGTAGTGCGTCCCTGAAGAACAAGCAACAACTAATTTTATTTTCTAATCGTACAGCCTCTACGGCTCGGTTGCGCACCCTCGCACCACTTCCCTTTCCCGCACACAAGGCGATAAGATTTCACCGAGCCAAAGATGGGAAAAGGGTGTCTGGCTGCTGCTGTGCGACCGTGAGGCCGCCACAACTACAAAACTGCCCTCTGCAACGCCACCCTACTTTCGCATCCCAAGCCAGAGGCTCCCTTGGGTCTTTTCACAGATGCCTCTAGCACCGCCGTCGGAGCCTCCCTAATGCAGCGCGTGGGCCAAAACTGGTGCCCGTTGGCATTTCTTTCTAAGAAGCTCTCAAGCCCAAAAACACCCTCGTCTGCAGGCATCGCCGATGAAACTCCCTCCCCTGCCGTGACAACATGGCCAGCCTACTACAGAGAACTCCTCGCCATCTACGAAGCGGTCCAACACTTTCGCCATATTCTCGAGGCACAGCACTGCACCATCTACACTGACCACAAACCTATCACTTATGCCTTCTCCCAACGACGCGAAAAGCTTCCACCGGTCCAGCAGAACCAACTGTCCTTTATCGCCCAGTTTACCACCGACATCCAACACATCAGCGGAAAGGATAACGTGGTCGCCGAGGCACTCTCACGCGTCTCTGCTGTCGAGCTGCCACCCGTTACGACTGACACCCTCGCCAACGGTCAGGAAACGGACGCCGAACTCCAACAGCTCCTCGAAAACGGCTCCTCTCTTCAACTTTAACAAGTTTCCATTGACCGACTGAAGCCGTCATACATCCTCTCCGAAGAAACTACCAACTCCTGCGCACCTCCCGTAAATCACCCACAACAGCCTCCAACGCCTCAGCCCGTGCCCTACATCACGCGCTTTGGGCTATTTTGTGCCCCTCGTTCCATAAAAACAACCTAAATAAAAATGAGGGAAACCCGCACCACCACAGTTATCGCAGGTTTAAACCAATGAAACATAAATGAAAAGGGGTGTGAACCCAAAACAGTTTTGAAGAAAAGCCAATGGTGAGAAAAAAAAACCAACTGCGAGAGGGGCGGAACGAAACGCCAAGATGAGAGCGTTGGCAACGAAACTCGATTATCTCAAAGGTCAGCATTGGCAAGGTGGGATGCATCGCGACGGTATTTATTAAGCAAAGCTCACAAAGGCACTGAATACAGAAAGGAAAAAAGAAGGGCTGGAGGAGAGATAGGAAGGGTGTCCAAGGCGGCAAGGCAGGCCATCGAAAGCAAAGGCCAGGCAGGTGCGGGCAGGTGGTAGTAGGCGGGTGCCCGAAATCCAGGAAAAGGAGGTCAATGAAGTGCTGAAAAGGCTTGTAGCTGTGAAATATTTAAAGAGTAGGAGGAAGGTAAAGCGAAAAGAAAGCACCAATGTGATGTCACACAGAAAAGAAACGAAAAGGCGTGTGCAGGGGAGCGCGAAGAAGAACGATGGTGATGATGACAGGTATGAGGATGGAGTCCAGTCATTCCGCGAATGGTACCCCCGGAGCAACGCCCCACCTTAGTTAGCGTAACCAAGGGCACCAAACAACGAAAGCAGGAGAAAGATATGAGAGAGAAATGTGAGGGCGAGAAAAGATGCAAGTAGTAGAAAGAGAAAGGAGTCAAGAAGAAGATGGGAAAGTAAAAGACGAAATGAGGCGATAGAGGCGAATTAAGAGTGCTCGCTTCCGCTGCTTAAGGAGAAGTGAAGGGTAGTGTGAGGGACTGAGAAGAAAGTCATTGCGGTCCTTAAGTAATGTAGCGACCTCTGAAGTTAATGGGCAATGGTTAAAGTAATGAAGTAGGTCGATACAGGAATCACCGCAGGCACAGTTACTATGAGGGGAGAGATGAAACCGGAAAAAGTAAAAAGGTAATCGAGCATGACAGGTGAGAAATTGAGCAAGAGGTTTGCGGGGCGGGAAGAAGGCAGGTATCTGTAACACATTAGGAACCCAGCGGTAGAGCGCCGTGTCCGCGCTGTTGCGCGACCAGGCAACATGCCACTGGGCGTAGGAGGATGCACGCATCCTAGATTTAATTGAGGCCTGGGAAAGAAGAATGGACCTGGAAATTCCCCGCGCCGCAGCCGAACCGGCGATGCTGTCCGCAAGCTCATTGCCGACAACACCCCGATGGGCAGGCACGTGGAATAAGAAGACGGGGCGGAATGATAAGATTGAAAGGAGGAGTTGTTTAGCTTCATGGACGTAGGTATTGGTGGTGGTTAAAGCGGATATAGCGTGAAGAAGGGAGAGGCAATCAGAATAGATATGAAGCGGGGTGGTATGAGGTAAAGTGCGGACGTAGATGAGGGCCTCTAAGAACGCGATGACCTCAGTAGAATAAGCACTGGCTGCCCCGATGATCCTGTATCGACCCACTCTGATGATGCGGCCATGAGGGTGAAACAAGACGAATGCAGAACCAGCGGAGAAAGAAGTGTAAGAACCATCTGTATACAGATGATAGACAGGCAGGGACGACACATGATGGACTTGACGCAGTTCCAGAATTTGAAAGTGAAGGCGAAATTTGAGACTAGGATGAATAAGCCAGGGATTAAGAGGATACTGGGTGTCACGGGGGTCGTACGTGTAGGGGCCATAAAAGGTAAGGGTTTTGAGACTAAAAAGGGAAAATTGAGCATTTAAGCGATCCAATTCAATAGTTATGGGGAAAGCGTTGGCGAGAACCTGAAGGGAGGAAGTGCGGGTGGTGCGAAATGCGCCAGTCATGGTTAAAAGGAGAGTGCGTTGTATAGAGGTTAATTTAAGTTTAAACTGCGAAGTCGGGAAAGTCGGCCACCAAACCGGGGAGGCGTAAGTGAGAGAAGGAAGAAGCACCTGATTGTAAAGTAAACGTAAAACGGGAGGAGACAGAGAATAATGCATACGGATGAACAAGAGGAGACGGGTGGAGAGAAGATCTGATTTCGTACGGAGGTAATTTAAGTGTTCGTTAAACGTAAGATTGGTATCGAAAATAACGCCCAGAATCCGAAGACTAGTTTTGGAATGCAGAGAGGTGCCATTTACACGAACAATGGGTTGGCGGGTGCGTGATGATGATGAAGCATGACTGTTCGGAAAGTATAGAAAAAAGGATTTGTCGGTGCTGATAAGGACTTTACATCGCGAAGCCCAAGCGGAAATAAGGCGGAGAGATTCGGAGGCTTTGGCCTCAAGTTCTAGTCGACTGGTGGCGGAAATCACCAGCACCGTGTCATCCGCATACGCTTGGGCGAATACATCTGGGGGAAAAGGAAGTTCGAGCAGGCCATAAATCACAATGTTCCACAGTAAAGGACTGATAGGGGAACCTTGAGGGCTGCCCAACGTGGGAGTAGCGGACACCTCGCCAGCCTGAGAACGGAACGTGACTTTATGGTTATGGAGAAAGGAACGGAGAAGGTGGTAGAGGTTGTTGGGGCAGTTGTGGGAGCGGAGAAAGTGTAAAACGGTGGGATGCCAGACGCTATCGAAAGCGCCTTTAAAATCCAGGGAGATGAGCAATGCGTGAAGTTTCTTATCCTTAAAAGAGTCGAGAGTCCTACGGAGGCGGTAGAGGGCGATTGGCGCACTTTTCCCATGCGTAAATCCAAACTGATTCTTATGAAGCAGGTTGGAGGAGTGGAGGAAAAAATAAAGGCGGGAATTGAGTAAACGTTCTAAAATTTTGCCGAATAATGAATTAATAACTATGGGTCGATAAGACGAGGGAGAGTCGGGAGGGCGGTTGGGTTTTGCGATAAAAACAATACGTCCTTGGCGCCAATGAGAGGCGAAGTAGGATAAATTGAGACATTGATTGAACAAGAAAACAAAAAAGGCCGAATGATATTGGAATAGAGTTTTAAGCATGGGCAAAGTGACGCCATCGAGGCCAGGTGAAGCGTGTAAATTTCCGGAATTAAGTGCGTGCTCGATTTCGCCAACAGTGAACGGCAGATCATTGACAGAAGGGTGATAAGGAGTGGCGGTAATAATTCGAAGGTGGGAATGGTACAAGTCATCTGTTGCAGGGGAGTCCAGGGAGATCTGTTGCGTCAACAAAAACCGGACAGAATCGAGCACGCTCGACGTAAAAGTGCCATCGGGAAGGGGAAGAGAAGGGAGTTGATGTGAGACATGAAGTTTGTCAAAAGAGATGCGGAACGGAAGGCCAAACAGATTACGTTTTGAAAGGTCAGAGCAAAGCGATTTGGAGGCGGAAGTTTTAGCGCGATCTATATGAATTTTATAGGCGGCGTGAGCGTCGTAATACTGGTTCTTAAATGTCTGGCGAAGAAGTGGGTCAGGGGTTCGTTGGAAACGCCGGCGTTAAGCGCGGATTCTCTTACGCTCAAGAGTGAGCTCCGGTGTCCACCAGGCGTTATTAGGGCAATGGTGAGATTTAACCCAACGCGAATGAGCTTTGTAAAGCTTGTCAAACATGAGATAGAATTTCGCGATGACGAGGTCAACAGCGTCGGAGGAAGAGAGCGTCGTGGTCACCACCCTGTGAAACCAAGGGGATTGCACGAGCGACTCCAAGAGCTTTGATGTGCCAAATTTGGTGAGCCGTTTAATCCTCGGTTTTGTGTGCGCGAAAAAGGCGAACGTGATGAATTTGTGATCGGATAGCGTTTCGCAGTCCACTACAGCCCAAGAGTAACCACAGTTAATAAGGGGGACTGAGGCAAAAGAAACGTCAATCCAACTTTGAGCAAAGTGGGATTGAAACGTGGGAGGGGAGCGGGGGTCGTTCAGAACTTTCAAATGATTGGAGGCAGCGAATTGTGCGAGTTGAGCACCACGAGTATCCCCGTCGACCGCACCCCAGAGTAAGTGCTTGGCGTTGAAATCGCCCGCCATGATGACAAAAGGCGTGGGAAGATGGCTAAGGTGCACTTGAAGTTCATCAAATAACGGTTCGAGGGGTTCATGGGGAGGTGCATAAACTGCCGCGATTGCAAAGGAGGAGGATGGAGCGGCACATGAGACAATGACATAAAGAGGACTGCAGTGGACTAGAAAAACGTCGTAGCCAGTTTTTCGGGGCTAGCAGAACCAGTCGAGGGAGAAGGGGTGACGCAAACTTCAAGTGAGTGGTGGGAAGGTGAGGCAGGGTGTTGCCTCGAGTGTATGGTTCAGAAATGATAGCAAAATCGATTGAGTGCTGTGTTATGTAATCTGCCAACAACAGCGTAGGCTGCCGGGAGTGCGCCAGATTGGCCTGTAAGAAAGTTACAGGAAGTACGTTAGCCATAAGGGTCCCCATAAGCAGGCGAGGGAAATGACAACACCGACAGGAGGGGGGACACCACAGAAGGGTGCGTCACCACAAACCGACAAAAAGGAAAAAATAGGAAACGCGAAAAAGGTTGCAAAGGATAAAAGCGCATAAGGGTGAGAATGAAATCAGCGGAAGAGAGCACTGAAAAGTGAAGAATGGTAAGTATTCCGTGAAAGGAAAAAAGAACGACAAGTAAAAACAATGAAAAATGTACAAGTAAAGAATAAAGTTTGAAGCGTGAAAAGAAGATGGGACGAAAAAACAAATGTAAACAGAGAAACACCGAGCAACCCGAAGGGGCACGCGTACCCGTCGAGAGGGGAAAGGGGGTCGCGCGGTGGCCCGTAAATACGGAAGTCAAACGCGAACACAAGGAAGAAGACAGCATGTGTGTAAAACGGGGAATTGACGGAGTCCGCAAACAGAGCCACCGCGCGACCCCGAAGGCGTCGGAAAAGGGAGAGAAAGGAAGGCTACCCATAATCGGTGCGCGCACGCATACGCGCGACTCGCTCCACCAGCACCGGACACGCGGCATCCCCAGTCGGGTGCGACGACGCCCGATCAAGCCGACGGCAAACGGCACACGTCACCGCCTCACCGCCCACGCGGACCGAACACGTCTCCACGAGGTGTGAACCCGCGCATTTGGTACACTGCGCCTTCGAAGGGTCCGCCTTATGCGGACAGGCACGTCTGGAGTGGCCATATGTGGCGCAGAAAGTGCACGTTGGAACGTGCAGGTCCTCGCGCACCGCGACCGAGGTCCACCCAATCATTAGTTTGCCGCGGGCAATGAGGGACCGAAAAGCGGCCGCATCAACCTCAATCACGTGAGTGTAAGCGCCAGAGCGTTCGCGGAACGACACTCGAACGTGGCATGACTCAGGATTCAGTTGCAGAGTCGGGTTACGCGCGTTAATCGCGCTAATGAGGTTGGGGCCAGAAACGCCCGGGTCCACACCGGAAACGCGCACATGCGGGCGGCGCTTTACGGCCACTCGGACCGAGATGGCAGCAGACGTGACCGCATGGCTTTCAATCGCGGATTTGAGCCGGTCCAGGGATTGTTTATCGTCAGTAAAAACCGTAATGCCATGTCGGGTATGGTTCATACTGACATCTCCAATTCCCACAGTGACGGGGTCGAGATTAGCACTTAAAAGTGTCGCGACGTCACGCGCCGGCGCCGAGGATGGAGCGATCGGCGTAAGGAACATGATATGTGCATGCTCTCGCCTGTAGCCAACGTCAGGACGAGCAGGGACAGCCAGGTCAGGGTGAGCCTGTGGGGCGGCGCCGGGAGCCGGTGCAGCAGCCGGGTGTACCGCCGAAGAAGGAAGAGGTAGGCCATGGTGCACGGCCTGTGCATAGGTCCTGGCCAAGGAGGGAACCGGCGCAGCAGCCACCGGCGCGACGCAGGCTTGGCGATGCGCCAGCTGAAGCTGGTAACGCAGCTCATCGACTCGGCCAGATTGACGTGCAGCGTACGCGCGCACGTCAGAACAGTCCTGCACTATCTCAGCCAGCCACGTGAGGATCTGGGAGCGAAGGCTATTAGGCACTTTACACGAGGTATCGAAAAGCAGATCGGCGATTTGTTGCTGGCGGTCAGCAATACGGCGCATGGACTCAGTCATGTAGTCATCGGAATCGGGTACCGCAGTAGCAACAGAACAAACCGAAGCAGGCGGACTGCGAACAGGCACATTAGGAGGTAAAAGAGGCGTAGTGGGGGCGTCCCTCTCGACGGGCGGGTCGCGATCCCCCCCGGGCAGCTCAGCGTCACGAATTAAAGAATCTCCATCAGCCGAAAAGTCAGAAGCGGCCGAACCGTCCGAGCGAGGTGTCCTGACGCCATCAGGGGAGCCCCGCCCGGACGGTCGGACGTCACGAGGAGCCCTCGGCTTAGGCATGGCAACGCGCTACAACAGCGGCCATTGCCATCGGCTGAGTGCCGGCCGGCGGCAAGGTTCAGACGAAATCGCGAAAAAACGTGCGATAGAAACCCCAATTTCGCGTCGAATCGAGCCCTGAGAAGTTAAAAAACAACCCCGATACAACATTTAGACGGCCGGATGGAAAAAACCTCACCTTTTGGAAGAAAAAACAGGAGCCGATGCAACCGCCGGTCCGACCCACAGCACGAGCGCTCGTGCTGTGGGTCGGACCAGAGCTCGTGCTGTGGGTCGGACCACAGCTCGTGCTGTGGGTCGGGTCGGACCAAAGCGCGCCAGGTGCGCGACCCCAATGCTCTTCAAACCTGAGGGCACCTCTCTGCGTGGGGGGTGGCGGCATGGTGCGGCTCCGCTTCTGCGCCTGCGCGCAGCGTCGACGCTACTAAACCGAGCGCCAACGTGATAAGAACTCTCTCGCCCGACAGAAGAGATAAACTGTGTGTGCTCCCGCAATCAGTTCAGTTATATATATATATATATATATATATTGTCGCGACGTGGGAAACTCGAGGGACAAACGAAACGCACTTGTTAGCAGAGGCAGTAACAAGAACGGACAGCTTTTAATACCGTGCGCTAGCGCTAGCCACTGCTTCTCCTTGCTCTATATTGTCACGTAGTAGTGACGCTGGAGTAAACAGTCGTAAAACTGTGTACGACGAAACTGGTTGTTTATTGGGCGAACCTGTGCCCACAAAAGCAAGGTACACTCAAAGCACAACGATAGCGGCGAACACAGTCGGCGATCGTCGAAAATCTGATCAGCGACGATACGCGTCGGCTTTTATACCTGAGTCATCGAAGGTTCTAGATTAATCCCTGATGCCCACGTGTCTTCCAGAAAGTTCTAGACAATTCACGTCGGTCACACAATCAGATAACATAAGCGTCGGTGAAAACAGGCAACGGAAAGAAGCATCGATAACGTTCTAGAAACCTCCGACACAGGCGCGTCCTGCGCCGAGCGATAACGTTTAACATTTGTTAGCCGGTGGAAAGCGGCCACCGGTGAAAGATAAACATGTATACGTGTCAATATTTTTCACAAGTGCCGATATGTCTTGTTTCGTCGTCGTTCTTGCCGCACTACAGACGCGGCACTTGCCTTCCTCCCAAGGGAAGCGTCGTCCCGATGCGCCACTTAAGCGTATGCATGTAAACCCGTGAGCAAAAGTATACGGACCACAGGGTCGCCGAAAAAGCTGAATTGCTTCGTAATCAACAAGCATAAACTGCAATTGACGAGTAAACTGAAAATTTCGCAATGCCAAGTTTGGAGTGCAATCCTCAATTTAAAGTTGCGTTCACAGGCAGAGGAAAAAATCAGCTTTATCGTGCAACCCCTGATCCGTATACTTTTGCTCACGGGTGTACGAGACACTAAAACGTGAGTCATTTGGAAAATTACGGCTTCAAGGGCACCGCATGCACCTCTTCGGGGGGGAGGCGTGTTTGTGGCGCCGCGAACAAGCTTCACCATTGGGCACGACCTCGTAATGCATGTCGTTCAGTCGTTGGATAACTGTGTATGGACCAAAATATCGCCTTAGTAGTTCCAGTTCCTCCAGCGCGCCAATCGACCGCAGGGGTCTTTTGTTGGCCAACAGAGAGAGTGGTGGTTACTGACGACGCTGTATGAGCGACCGTACAAATAAAGGCGAACTTTAATAACAGTCCACACTACGACGAGGCATTTTTTCTCCGTAGTTGAATAGTTTTCTTCTGAGCGCGAAAGAGTGCTGCTGGCGTAGGCGATCACTTTTTCGGAGCCGTCTTGCTACTGCACCAGCACGGCACCCGACCTACATTGCTCGCGTCGGTATGAAGGGCTGTCGGGGCGTCCTGGTCAAAGTGTGCAAGAACTGGGGGCATTTGCAGACTCTGACGTAATTCGGCAAATGCTATTTGCTCGCGTTCGCCCCAAACAAAGGGAACATCCTCTCGTGTTAGTCGCGTCAACGGTGAGGCAATACGTGAAAAGTCTGCAGTAAACCGTCGATAAAAGGCGCACAAGTCCAAGAGGCGTCTATTTGTAACATCGTCTATTTTGTCTGGGTCAGGACGGACACCTTCGCTACTGACGACGTGGCCCAGAAATTGGAGATCGTTAAAGCCGAAATGACATTTTTCTGGTTTTAACGGCAGGCCAGCCGAGTGTACAGCTTGGAGAACAGCCAGTAGCCGGGTTAGATGCTCTTCAAATGTTGCCGATAAAAGGATCTCATCGTCGAGGCACGTTTGCCACTTTTTGCCTGAAAGTACGGTGTCCATTAGAAGCTGAAAAGTGGCTGGTGCTGTACACAAACCAAAAGGGAGCACCTTAAATTCGTAAAGACGTCGGGCGTCACGAAGGCAGCTTTCTCCCGATCTCTCTCATCGACTTCAATCTGCCAATACCCGCTGCGTAGGTCCATGGAGGAAAAATAACGTGCGTGGTACAACCTGTCTAGTGAATCGTCGATGCGTGGTAACGGATACATGTCTTTCTTTGTTACGTGATTTAAAGTCAATACAGAAGCGCAAGCTACCGTCTTTTTTCTTGACCATCACCACGGGGGACGCCCAAGGACTCTTCGAAGGCTGTATCACGTCATCATCGAGCATTTTCTTCGCGTGCTTTTGTATTTCTTCGCGTTCCTCCGGTGCCACACGGTAGCTAGGGGTTCTGTCGAATTGGTCTCGTGGCATCTTTCGTAATTATCCGATGTTTGGTCAGTGGTTTTCGCTTTACCTTGGACGTGGACGAAAAGCAATCCTCAAACTGCTGTATTAGTTCCAGTAGGCGCTGCCTCTCAGCGGGCAACAGGGTAGAGCTAACGTCGACAGACCATGCTGCCGGGGCTGGAATGGTCTTGTCATTCATTCCTTGGTCGTGCACAGCGAAGCAGTCCTTTACTTGTACTATGTCATCACAGAACGTAACTGCAGTGCCTTTCGGGACGTGGCGGCGTTCATTGCTAAAGTTCGTAAGGAGCACTGCTGCATTCTAGCGATTTAAATCCCGAATGCCCTGTGCAATCGAAACGCCTTGCGTGAGCAATAATACGCTGATTTGTTCCGATATCACATCACCATGGTAAGGCCTCTCGCTAGAGACAGCAGGTTCGCGGCGGCATCGTCACGTCCTCGGCTAGTCGTAAATGCCCGTGCTGCCTATCATAGTTGCAGTCTACATCACGGCTCGCGGAAAATGTGACCGCAGCACTCGGGGAGGATAACGAAAGTGGCGACAAATCACCGATGCGGAGTCTGGCGGTACCCGTTGGCGTTGACCTCCCCGCACTTCTTATGCCCATGGTGTTTGTACCTTTTTAAGGCGGTCCACCAGCTCTTGACTCATAATCTAGAAATCATCACCGGTGTCCACAAACGCTGTTGCGGGATGTCCGTCAACAAAAAGACTTAGGTCGGCGCGAACACATTCGTCGGCATTACTCGTCGTCGTCATGTCGTCTTGTTGCGGCGGTTGGGGGGTCTTTTCGGCGTCTGGACAGTTGGCAACCTTCCCCTCGGAGGTGGCGGCCGTTAGTTTCCCCGGTGACGACTGGGGGAACGGCCTCTGACGACGTCAGCGAAACTTGGGCGGCTGGGGGAACTGGAACGTTGAGGTGACGGAGACTGCCAGCGACAACGCGGCGAAGCGGCTTGGGTGGTCGACAATTGATCTTTGTCCAGGGCACGGCGGTATTCAAAGCGCGGGGATGCTGAACGTGCAAAGCCTCCAAACGCGACGTCTCGATGAGGGCAGTAACTGACAATGTGGCCCGGTTTCCCACAATAGAAGAAGCAGAGTGGCCGACGGTTGGCAGTGCGCCACAAGTCCGTTCGGCGAGCTGGTGGTCGTCTCCCAGGCTCCCGCTGCCAAGATGGAGTGGTTACAGGTCGCGGATGGAACGGCGGTGGAGGACGACGAACGACGTCGGCATAGCTCAACGGGCGTGATTGCTGCAGCTCCTGACGGACGACTTCGGCAACAGAAGCCACTGCTGGCTCGGTAGAAGGAGAAACCAGGGTTTGTAGTTCCTCACGCAGTATTCGGCGAATCAGCTCTGGTAGAGAGCTTTCGCTAGTGGTGGCATTCTGAGCGGCGGCGCTCATCGGTGTGGTAATTGGACAGGTGGTCAATATGGCGGCATCGTTCTTGAAGTGCTCGCTCGATTGGCCTCCTTGAAGAATTTGTCCACCGTGGTTGGTGGGTTTCGTGCCAAGCCTGCAACAATTGTTCTTTAATTCCGCGCATGAGATGGCGCATTTTCTTAGTCTCGGGCATATCGGGGTCCGCTCGGCGAAATAAACAAGTCATATTCTCAGCATACATAGCGACAAATTCGTTGTGTTTCTGAAAGCGCGTTTCGATAAGCTGTTGCGTGTAATCACGCCGGTCGGAACAGGAGAACGTATCCAGGAGCTGGGGTCGAAAGTCGTGCCACGTTTGGAAGCACGCTTCCCGGCACTGGAACCACGTGCGCGCACTGTCTTGTAGTGCGAAATAAGCGTGAGTGAGTGAAATAACTTTATTATTGCGATAGCAATTATATGGACACTTCAATCGGATTTCTGCCGTCGGCGTCGCCGTCGCCGTGAGGTTCCGTACAGATTCCAAGGGCGATAAAATCGTCGCCGCGCGCCGTATGCGCGAGCGAAAGCGCGCGGGGGACGCGCGCTATCACGGAGGGCGAACGCACAGCGGAAAGCAAACGCGACCCTCCCGCGAAAGGCCGTTGGGGTGTGGGAGGAAGGGAGGCGGGGCGGCGCTGTGCTCCGGCGCCAAAGGCGTATCTTACCACTCAATCTCCCACGCGAAAGCAAGAAACGGGAAGAGGGGGGGAGGGGGGGGGCAGCTTCTCCTCTGCCAACAACTTCTCTGCCCGGCGGTCGCCCGCACCGTCTCTTATCTCCACACGGCTCTGACCTTTGTATGGGCTGTGCATTTGCCGCTCAGTTTCCGTTGAAGCGATAGACCGCGCGAACTTGCGCTTGCTGCCCGCGTTTTGACAGTCGTTGGCTGCGGTCATTCAGTGTGATCTATTCATGTTTGCTTGTGGGCGCTGACACCACGATTGTTAATTCAGTTAGTAAGCCAATGTGTCCAAGTTTATGCAGCCGATAAAACTACTATCCCTACTCCGAATAGCGCTCTACTAATTTGCTATCGCAATCGATGCTTCGGCTGTCGGGCGAAACTACGACATTTTATTTAGGTCCAGAGAAGATGCAGGGGAGACCCCGTGTCACCCGGCTAGTCCCACGTAGGGACCGCCAAGCCAAGCTTGACGGCCCGATCGTGGGCACTCTGGACGGCCTACGTTTGGTCGTTGAGTACGGGGCTGCCCAAAAGCGCAGCCCACCTATCCTCGCTGAAGGCGGAGCCGATGGCTTCACACTCCCACAACACATGGTTCAATGTTGCCGTTAGTCCACAGGCAGGACAGTCCGCACTGGGATACCTTTCAGGGTATATAGCGTGAAGAAGCGCAAGGTTAGGATACGCACGAGCTTGTAAAAGTCGAAGGGTCACCGCCCGCGCCCTGCATAAGGCATGGTGCGGGAGGGGGAATACCCGTCTTGACAGATATGCTTGGTGATGCAATGGTTCCCCGCGGGGTAGGGGGACTGCGGAAGCGGCGCGATCAGTGAGTCTTCGCGCGGCCTCGTGTGCGCTCTCGTTAGGGTTAGAGGGAGAGCCCTCAGTCGACCCCAAGTGAGCGGGAAACCAAATGAGAGAATACGGAGAGATACTTTTCAAGCTTTGGAGAATGCGAAGGGCCTGAGGGGAGACCATCCCGGTTTAGTAGGCCTTAATGACCGCTTTGTAATCGCTATATATTGCCTCTCTGCGACCATCGAGCAGAGCCAGCGCGATTGCAACGTGTTCGGCTACCAAGGGCTTTAAGTGCGCACTGTAGCGCAGCAAGTGATCCTGGAATTAGAGTCGACGATGGAGACGGCGAACGCCTCTTGTTGGACATATGCCGCGGCATCCACGAAGCTTGCCTCAGTGTGGTTGTTATGGACATGTTCGAATAGAGCTCTACCGACGTTTGCCGACGTTGTGTGGGGGGTGCATATTGCGGGGAATGGGCGCGATGTGCAGTTGAGATCTGATGTCGCTGAGAATCCGCACGGCGTCGTGGCACTGGTCGACAGGGTAGACACCCATCTCGTCGAGTATCTTGCGGCCCGCCGGGGTGCCGGATAGCTTGAGCAGCTGTGAACGCTCTTGCGCCTCTATTATTGCTCCGAGCGTGTTGTGCACTCCTAGCTTTAACAGGTTTTCGGTGTGAGTGCTTACAGGTAAGCCGAGGGCGAGCTTGAAGACATTTCTGATGAGAGGATTTAACTTGTTCCTCTCTGCAACATGCCAATTGTGCATGGCTGCCGAGTATGAAAGGTGGCAGAGCAGAAAAGCATGTATAATGCGGATGAGATTGTCTTCCCCCGGTGCCTGTTGGCGATCCTCCGGAAGAGGCCGAGAGCACACTCCGTCTTGGCGATGATCCTTTTGAGTGCGGTACCATTGGCACCGTAAAACTCGATATACAACCCCAATATTCGGAACGAGTCCACTCTGGGCACCGGGGACCTGTCACCAGTGAAAATCCGTATTTCGCTTCCGGATGCCGGTTTCCAATCACGATGACCACCACTTCTGGGTCTTTTCTTGTAGAGAAGTAGCTCAGACTTGGATGGAGAACATCTGAGCACAGTGGGGCGGAGGAAGCGCTCGGTCGCAACGATGGCGCTCTGCATGGCGTCCTCAACTTGGCCGTCGCTCCCGCCAGAGCACCAGATGGTGATGTCATCTGCGTAGATGGTATGGTTGATTCCTTGAATCTTGGAGAGCTCCTTGGAAAGCTCGATCATTGCGATGTTGAATAATGTTGGGGAGATGGCTCAGCCCTGACCGATCATTGCGATGTTGAATAATGTTGGCGAGATGACTGAGCCCTGAGACGTGCTGCATGAACCAAGGGTGATTTTTTACGAGATGTATCCTTCGATCTTGAGCTTGGCACTTCTCTGGCTAAGGAATGATCGGACGAAGTCGTAGACCCTCTTCCCAAGGCCGAGGCCGACAATAGTCTGGAGAATGAATTCGTGTGAGATATTGTCGAAAGCCTTCTTCAGGTCTATTCCAAGGATGACTCTGGTATCTCCCGTGCTCCGGTCGATTATCTCATGCTTTATTAGCTTCATGGCGTCCTGTGTCGAGAGGCAGGCTCTGAAATAAATCATATTGTGGGTGTATATGTCATTGGATGGTGGCGTTGGATGGTCATTGATGTGGTGGCGTGGAGCAGAGGTAGAATACCCGGCTTCAAATCTGAAGGTCGTAAGTTCTACTCCAGTCCACCACATTTTCAGGCATGGAGTGGTGCCTGACACCGGCAAGAAAAAAAATATATATATCGCCGAGAGCTAGTGGGGCTATACTAGTTCAGGTGCAACGAAACTAGGAAGGTGCACTAAGCTTCATCAAAGACACTCCCTCAACAGAATAGGAATTGGCCTCCCTGGTGCCGTATTCGGCCACTACCTCCCTCATGACTCCGACAATTAACCCATGGCCCTCAGTTCCCAGAGGCTGCGGAGCACCTGACCAAGGCGGTGGTCAGACCTGCTACGCGGCAGAGGGTGCTAAGAATCTCTGGGTCAAGACAGGCCGCCAATGGAAACTGAACCTGGCAACGTTCAACACGCGCACCCTCTCGAGTGAGGCTAGCTTAGCAGGACTATTTGAAGAATTATCAGGCATTTCCTGGGATATTATTGGCCTTAGTGAGGTTAGAAGAACTGGTGAGGCTTACACAGTGCTGACTAACGGCCACGTCCTCTGCTACAGAGGTCTTTCAGATAAGAAAGAATCCGGGGTAGGATTTCTAGTGCATAACAACATAGCGGGCAACATTGATGAATCCTACAGCATTAATGAGAGGGTAGCAGCCGTCGTAATAAAGCTGAATAGGAGGTACAAAATGAAGGTAGTACAAGCCTATGCCCCAACCTCTAGTGACGATGATGAAGAAATAGAAGTTTTGTGAAGATGTTGAACTAGCAATGAGAAAGATGTAAACTCAGTATACTTTTAGTCATGGGCGACTTCAATGCAATAGTGGGGAGAAAGCAGGTTGGTGAGCAAGCAATTGGCAACTATGGCATCGATTCTAGGAATGAAAGAGGAGAGATGTTAGTAGAATTCGCGGAAAGGAATCGGCTCCGAATAAACAATACCTTCTTCAGGAAGCGCAGCAACAGGAAGTGGACCTGGAAAAGCCCTAATGGAGAAACAAAGAATGAAATAGATTTCATACTCTCTGCCGATCCAAGCATAGTGCAGGATGTAGAAGTGTTAGGTAAGGTTAAGTGCAGTGACCATAGGTTAGTGAGGTCTAGGATTTCTCTCAATTTGAAGATAGAGAGAGTGAAATTAGTGAAGAGGAAACAGGCCAACCTAGAGGCAGTAAGGGTAAAAGCAGACCAATTCAGGCTGGTGCTTGCAAACAAATATGCAGCTTTAGAAAAGGAAGATGAAGACAACATAGAGGTAATGAATGAAACCGTAACTAGGTTGATCTCAGAAGCAGCAATTGAAGTGGGAGGTAGGGCACCAAGGCAACCAGCAGGTAAGCTCTCCCAAGAAACAAAGGACCTAATAAAGAAACGACAGAAGATGAAAATGTCCAACTCAAGAGATCAGATAGAATTCGCTGAATTGTCAAAACTAATCAACAAGAAAAAAAGTAAGGGATATTCGAAATTATAACGTGGGAAAGACTGAGGAAGCCGTAAAATATGTACGCAGCATTAAATCAGTAATAAGAAAGCTTGACATAGGACAAGGCAAGATGTATGCACTGAAAGATAAGCATGGTAATATCATCAGCAATTTCGATGACATAGTAAAAGCAGCGGAAGAATTCTATACTGACTTGTACAGTGCCCAAAACAGCTAAGCTACTTTCATTCGAAATAGTGATGAACCGGATACAGAGGCTCCTTCTATAACTAGCCCTGAAGTTAGAAGGGCCTTGAAAGACATGACCAGGGGAAAAGCTGCTGGAGAAGATGGAATAACAGTAGATTTAATCAAAGATGGAGGAGATATCATGCTTGAAAAGCTTGCGGCCCTTTATACGCAATGCCTCATAACTTCATGTGTACCAGAGAGCTGGAAGAACGCCAACATTATACTAATCCATAAGACGGGAGACGTTAAAGAACTGAAGAATTATAGACCCATTAGCTTGCTTTCAGTATTGTATAAAATGTTCACCAAGATAAGTCCCAATAGAATCAGGGCAACACTTGACTTCAGCCAACCAAGAGAACAGGCTGGCTTCAGGAAGGGATATTCTACGATGGATCATATCCTTGTCATAAATCAGGTAATCGAGAAATCTGCGGAGTACAATCAACCTCTCTACATGGCTTTCATAGATTATGAAAAGGCATTTGATTCAGTAGAGATACCAGCAGTCATATGCCGAATTCCATTGGGAGAGCAGGAGCACAAAAAGCACGCTGAAAGTGCTCGTTCCAGAAGGGACGTGTTTCGGTGGTCGAACAGGAGTGGGAGAGCCGTCATCCAGTGGTAGAACAAGAGCAGTTTCGCTGCGCCGAAAGCAGCCGGGAGCAGTCCGGACTGCTCTCGCTTGAAAAGCGGAGTATGGAGGAAGTCACGTGACTTAAGCCGTCATATCCTCCTAATTTCTTTTTATTTTGCTTCAGCCGGCGCGCGCGGCGGTAATGGTGGCAGCCAAGCGTAGTTGGTGTTTTGGTATAGTGCTTAGAATATACTGTATATTTTAGGCACTATAGTCGGTGATACGAGCGAGCTTCGCAGCGATTTAGCGACAGATCCTGGCATTTATAGTCCGCCTTGCTTCTCGTTGGATGCGCGGGGGACAGCGGCAGCAAAGCGTCGTCGCCTTGCTGAAGTGCTTGAGACGCTCGACGGTGACAGCAGCTAAAGCTGCTGGAGCTGAACTTCAGACTCAAGTTGCAGTTTCAGATATCTTCGCAGGCGGACATTTTGAGGGATGCGTCGGCGCTGCACAAAAGTATGTAGTACGTGGCCGCAAACGGTGACATGGTTACGCCCGACAGGTTGCAAGACGATCACGCGTGTTTTGCCGCTCTCCTGCAGAGAATGGTGGGACGTCGATTCCTTTAGTCACATGGTACATTTTCCTCACACGTCCCCCTCCCACCTGCTCTCCGAATGCTCGCCGCATTCCAGTGGCGGGTCGAGTGTACCTGCTCTCACTGCGCTGTCGCCGGACTCCGCACTGCGCGGCGCCCTGCTCCTGTTCTCCCAATGGAATTCACCAATACAGGCATTGCGTAATCAAGGAGTACAGGAGGCATACGTGAATATCCTAGCAAACATCTACAAGGATTCCACAGCTACCTTTGTTCTCCACAAGAAAAGTAGAAAGTTACCTATCAAGAAAGGGGTCAGGCAAGGAGACACAATCTCTCCAATGCTATTCACTGCATGCTTAGAAGAAGTAATCAAGCTCTTAGACTGGGAAGGCTTAGGAGTGAGGATCAACGGCGAATATCTCAGCAACCTTTGGTTTGCAGATGACATTGTCCTATTCAGCAACAATGGAGACGAATTACAACAAATGATTGAGGACCTTAATCGAGAAAGTGAAAGAATTGGGTTGAAGATGAATATGCAGAAGACAACGATAATGTTCAATAAGCTGGCAAGGGAACAAGAATTCAGAATCGCCAATCAGCCTCTAGAGTCTGTAAAGGAGTACGTTTATCTAGGTCAATTACTCACAGGGGACCCTGATCACGAGAAAGAAATTTACAGAAGAATAAAATTGGGTTGGAGTGCATAGGCAGGCATTACCAAATCCTGACTGGGAGCTTACCACTGTCGTTGAAAATAAAAGTGTACAATCATTGCATTCTACCGGTGCTAACATATGGGGCAGAAACTTGGAGGTTAACAAAGAAGCTCGAGAACAAGTTAAGGACCGCACAAAGAGCGATGGAACGAAAAATCTTAGGACTAACGTTAAGAGACAGGAAGAGAGCGGTGTGGATCAGAGAACAAACGGGGATAGCCGATATTCTAGTTGACATTAAGCGGAAGAAATGGAGCTGGGCCGGCCATGCGTAGGATGGATACCCGGTGGACCATTAGGGTTACAGAATGGATACCAAGAGAAGGGAAGCGCAGTCGAGGTCGGCAGAAAACCAGATGGGATGATGAAGTTAGGAAATTTGCAGGCGCAAGTTGGTATACGCTAGCGCAAGACAGGGGTAATTGGAGATCGCAGGGAGAGGCCTTCGTCCTGCAGTGGACTTAAAATATAGGCTGATGATGATGATGTCATTGGTCTCGAGGTGCACCGTGAGCCGGCTGAGCAGGGCATGCTCTGCGACTTTACCTACACAGGACGTCAAGGAAATTGGTCTCAGATTATTGGTTCCTGGTGCTTTACCGGGTTTGGGGATGAGTACCATGCTTCCACTCTATGGGGACATGTCCACTGCACCAGACTTCATTAATCCTTTCGGTGAGGAAGTCGATCGACTCATCATCGAGATTCTTGAGCATATTGTTAGTGGCGCTATCTGGGCCAGGGGCGGATTTGCTGTTCAGGGAGAAGTGGACCTGTCGGATCTCAACCGCAGTGAAATCCTGGTGCAACTCCGGCACCTCACACCCCGTGTAGTCTGAGAACTGGGTGGGGGCAGAGCTATCGGCGACTGGCAGGTACTTGTTTATGAGCCTGTCGACAATAAACTCGTCCGGGGTAGAGTCTGAAGCGAGGTGGATGGCTTGCGCAAGGGCTCGTCTGTGGCTGGACGTGGTGCTGCCCTCATCGAGAAGGTGTTTGAGCAGACCCCAGCTCTTGCCGGATCTGAGCTGGCCCTCGACGGATTCGCAGAGCTCCTCCCATTGTTGTTTACACAGGTTCTTGCAGTGCTCTTCGGTCTCCCTGTTAACCTCGGAAACCTTCTTGCGGAGCTGCCTGTTGTGCTTCTGCCCCTTCCATCTCGTAAGGAGGGCTTGCTTTGCCTCCAGCAGGTGGGCCAACCTGTTACCCATCTTGTAACGTCGAGGTCAGTGACGACCTCCTTGGTTGCTGCCGTGGCATCATCCCTGATCCCTTTGTACCAACTTTCAAAATCTGCCTCGGCCGTCGGTGCGTGCTCCGCTCTGATCTTGCGGAAAACGCCCCAGTCGATCATCTTGAATTTCCTCGTCCTACAGCGGGGAACCGTGAAGGAGACCTCGATGACGTAGTGGTCACTTGCGAGGTCTAGAGCCGTGTTTACCCACTTCACCTCCCCGACTTTCTTCACAAAAGAGAGGTCTGAGGTAGTGTCCCAGCATGTGGAGTGTCCTCTCTTAGTCTGAAAATCCTTATCGGTGATAAGTGTCAAGTCCGCTTCAATTGCAGTCTGCCACAGGTCGCGTCCTTTGGGCCTGTCATAGGTGTACGTACCCCCACACTCTGTGTGGGGCGTTGAAATCCCCGACGACGACAAGGGGGTGCCCACCAGCCAGACTGACGGCCCTCTTCAGGAAAACTCCGCTCTCGCTCTGCGGTAGCTGGGACTGCAGTATACGTTAAAGATAAAGAGGCTGTTTCTTCTGAGGCCCCTTCTGGGTGGGTCCATGAGGATTTCAGTCATGACATACTCGATGCCATCACTAACTGTGCCGAGGTCGCGTGAGAGGCAATGGTACCTTTTGTTGACGAGGGTAGCAACTCCTCTACCTCCTGAATGTGATGGTAATACCAGATAACCCACGAGTTTGATGGGGGTACCAGATGCAACTTCATGAATAGCGATGATTTGGGGTTTACGTGCGATGGTTCGTAAATATTGCTGCAGAAGTGGCTTCTTGTTGGGAAACCCTCCGCAGTTCCATTGCGAGATGCTTAAGTTCTCGTCTGCACTATCCATGTCTAGGCTGAGGGGAGGGTTGAGCAGATAACGCGGCCCTCAGAATCGCGCCTTCCGTTGGTGGTGCTAGCACGTTGCGTTGTGCTGCGACCTGCGAAAAAACACGGCCTGGCATCGACCTCTTCCAATTTGCTGGTGCGCTCACTGAGTGCACCTCGAAATAAGCGTGCCTAAGTTTTGTACCGATAGCTACATTGGCCGTATTCTCGCCGTTTCGCTGTGGCCGGTGGCTGCACCGCGAGCTGAGCCGTTGCCTAGCAACCGCCGCAGCTGGCAGCGCTGCTCGCCGCGCCATCTGGCATGACGTTAGAGGAGCCGGTGAAACCGCGTTGCAACAACAGAGGAGGCGCCGGCGTTGCATCGTATATATAGAAGGGGCGGCTCGGTGGGATTCGTCGGCAGATATGGAAAGTGAGTCGGAGAGACTGAAAGAAGCCAGGCTTCGTCGTCGGAACGAAACCAAGAGGAGGCAGCGAGCCGAAGAGACGGAGGAAGAACGAGCCGCACGCCTCGAGAAGCGTCGTAAGTACGAAGCGGCCAGACGAGTGGATTCAGATAAGGATAGCACCCGATACGTGTTCAAGTCACTGGACGACAACCCCTTATCCTCCCGCCTCACCGACCATCGGGCCGTTTTTGTGGCAATTGAGAAACAACAAGATGAAGACTTTCAAAATAAATGCGTTACGCTTTAACAATGTCTAGTGTTTAATGTAACCATAACTTAACGAGAGGTAAGAGCCAAACCTAAACACTTAGACGTACGAAGCTAAACGATAAAGACGTAACCGTAGAGAGAACCAAGCTAAAGAATAAGATTAACCACACTACGCACACCCAGACATAACTGAGTTAAGCCACAGCCAATTTCTTGTTCTGCGCTCCAGTCGTTGACTTTAGCAACCCTCTTATGCTGATCAAACCAGTCTTCAACGTCTTCAAATGCATCGCCACGAAAGATGTCCGGAACGCGAGGATGCTGAAAAGTCACCTAGGGAAGGCCATCTGTGAAGGAGCAAGATCCGCCGATGTAGGAGTTTCCATGCTGGTCGGAGCTGAAACACTGGAGAATTCGGGGTTCAGGCCTAGCAGGCGGCGGCTGAATGGGTGCACTGGAAAAATGACGAGAGGTTGATTCTCGGGACTGCATGTACGCTTCTTAGTAGGAGTCCTGAGCATCAGGCACCCAGCAACTCCACCAGTGTCATGACGTCAGAAACTCGAGGGACAAACGAAACGCACTTTTGAGCAGAGGCAGTAACAAGAACGCTTGCTTGCTTGATCCTCATCGGTGGTTCCAGCAAGCAAGCGTTCTTGTTATTGCCTCTGCTGACAAGTGCGCTTCGTTTGTCGCTCGAGTTTCTGACGTCGCGACACTGGTGGAGTTTCTGCTTCTTCCTCCTCTTCGTGCCCTCTATATTTTACAGCGAAGCTGTTAAGGGCTCACTCTTCTATGCATCGCGTCCGGCAATAGAAAAAAAAAACTCTCATTGGCCGTATGCTGTATGTGCGAGTGAAAGCGCGTGAGGGCGAGGGACGCGCGCTTTCACGGGGAGCGAACTCACGGCGGAGAGCAAACGCGACTTATGCGCGAGTGAGAGCGCGCGAGTGTGAGGGACACGCGGTTTTACTAGGGAGCCTACATGCAAGTGCGGTTGTATGTAGGCTCGCTAAACTCGCGGACACCTTTCTGTGGCAATGAAGGGAAAGCATAGCGCGCCCAAGTGAGAGCGCTTCTGAAAAGAGTCCCCCCTTTTAATCCACGTTGGTTTAGGCTGGGGAAGAGAAAACATAAACAGCTTATTAGCAACAGTTAAATAAGACAGAACACACCACCGAGTGTAAAAGTTTGCTTATCTTGTGGCTTTTCCCTTCCGCGTCTGGGCAAACGCGAAACCGTTACGCGTGGAAGCTGCGTCGATTCAGCGTCTGTTTCGAGCAACGAAAAGCAATGTCAAACGCTGCCGGACTACTTGGCGCGGTAACACATGTGCAGCATCCACGCGCCCGTAGCTTTCCCTCCATTGCCACAGGAAGTTGTCCGCGAGTATAGCTTTCACAGGAAGCGAACGCACGGCGGAGACCAAACGCGGCTTCCCAGTGGTAGGGAAGCGGTGGCTGCGGAGGGCATCGAGGCACCCTAAAGTGTGCGTGTGCGTGCCCAGTCTCCCACTGAAAAAAAATCACGTGCTCGTGACGCCTGCGGCAGAAAGGATGTATCCGCCGTCATGGTTTGTGAGTGGTGGCGCTGGCTAACACTCCCAGGGTTACTTCTAGTTCTAAAACGTAAATACCCCAGAAAATGGATGGGAAAACGGCTCCGCGGTAGCTCAATGGTAAGAGCATCGCACGCGTAGTGCGAAAACGTGGGATCGTTCCCCACCTGCGGACAGTTGTTTTCTCAACCATTTTCATTTCCATTAATTTATCATTTCAGTAATTCAATTAATAAGTACAAGTAATTTTCCCTGTGTTGGCCTTTGTGTGATTGTTGGCTTCTTATGATCGGATTAAGAATAATCGGGCCCTTCGGTTCCCTTTCTTCTTGTTAATATATATATATATATATATATATATATATATATATATTGAAAGACGGAAGACGACCAGGACAGGCAGCACTGGCAGACCCGTTTATTCCACCGGCACGGCCGAGGCTCAAACACGAAGAAGAGCAACAGGGATGATGATGGCTATATACCAATGAGAACGATGAAGTACGTGAAATGTGCTTACACTAATTTCCCCCCCTCGTGGAAGCGGCCAACCTGGCCGCAATCTAAAGATCGGCTGAACGGGGAATAAAGGGCTTCATGCGGGAGACGTGAACAATTTCTGCACTACGACGACGGCGGTCCTCGACGGAGTGAAGCGGAGTGAATAGATAGTTCACTGCGGAAGTTTGTTGTAGGACTGTGTAGGGCCCAATGTACCGGTGAAGGAATTTCTCGCAAAGTCCAGGGGTTCGAACCGGCGTCCATAGGAGGACTTGGTCTCCAGGATGGAAGGCGATGTCGCGGCGTTTACTGTCGCAGCGACGTTTTCTTTCTTCTTGGGTAGCGGCGGTGTTGCGACGAGCAATTTCACGGCAATGAGCGAGTCGAGCTGCAAACTCTTCTGGGAGGGAAGTGTTAGGCGAAGCAGGAGAGAAAAAGAATTCGGTGTCAAAGACGGAGGAGGCAGATCGTCCATACACCAGGAAGAAAGGGCTGTAACCGGTAGTTCGTTGTGTCGCAGTATTATAAGCGAATGTAACACAGGGAAGGATGTTGTCCCAGTTTGTGTGGTCAGGACGTAAGTACATAGAAATCATGTCAAAGAGCGTTCGGTTGAAGCGTTCAGTAAGCCCGTTGGTTTGCGGGTGTTATGTAGAAGTGGTTTTATGCTTCGTATTAGTCTGCCGCAAGACTTCCTCGAGGACGTGGGACATGAAGGCTTTGCCATGATCGGACAAAAGAACGCGAGGAGCACCATGGCGCAAGACTATGGATTGCAGGAAAAAGTCAGCAACCTCAGAAGCAGCACCAGATCGAAGAGGCGCAGTCTCGGCGTATCTTGTTAAGTGGTCGACCGCTGTGACGATCCAGCGGTGACCGGAGGGCGTCAACGGTAAGGGACCGTATAAGTCAATTCCAACGCACTCGAAAGGTTCGGTCGGACATGGCAGAGGCTGAAGAAAACCGGCAGGCGGGGATGTGGAGCGTTTGCGGTGCTGACACAACGCACATGAGGCAATGTATTTGGCTACCGTTGTGGACAATCCAAGCCAGAAGCAGCGGGTCTTGATGCGGTCATAGGTATTGTGGAAGCCTAAGTGGCCGGCGGCAACGTCATCATGAAATTCTTCTAAAACTAGAAGACGAAGGCAGCGAGGTATGACTGGTACCCACTTGTTACCCGTAGGATGATAAATATAACGATGAAGCACCCCATCTTGAAGGCGAAATTGCTGAAGCTGGCGTCGCAAGCGGCTGTTGGGTGGTTTAGTTAGGCCGCGAAGGCGATCAATGAGAGTTCGACAGTAGGAGTCTGCGTGCTGAAGGGAAGCTAAATCGGAGCGTGAAGGAAGCTGAGCTAATTCAATTAATAAGTACAAGTAATTTTCAATTACTTGTAGTCTTACAATTACTTGTAGAATTTCAAGTCTCACGCTAATCCAGTGACATTAGCGTGAGCTGACCCTTTTCATTTCCATTAATTTATCATTTCAGTAATTCAATTAATAAGTACAAGTAATTTTCCCTGTGTTGGCCACACGTTGCCACACGTGGCAGGCGTAGCGTCAGAGTGACGTGGTAGAGACGGGAAGTGCGCACGATCGATAGAAGGCGAAAGCGGGCATCGAGACAGTGCGTCTGCATCATGATAACATTTGCCAGACCGGTACGTTATCGTGAAATCATATTCTTGTAAGCGCAGTATCCAGCGTCCCAGGCGTCCTGACATGTTCTTCATAGATGACAGCCAACACAGAGCATGATGGTCGGTGACGATGGTGAAGTGGCGACCATAGAGATACGGGCGAAACTTCTGAATGGACCAAACAATAGCCAGGCATTCCTGCTCTGTGATCGTGTAGTTCCGTTCAGATGGCGAGAGGGTCCGGCTAGCATACGCCACAACCTGCTCTTTAGACGCGGGACCCCGTTGCAGGAGCACTGCTCCGTTGCCTTGCGCACTTGCGTCAGTGTGGGGTATAGTGGGTGCCCTCTCATCAAAATGGCGAAGCACCGGTCCGGAAGTGAGATGTTTCTTAAGGGCTTGAAATGCTGACTCACAGTCTTCGGACCATGTGAAAGAGGCGCCGGTGAGCAGGAGCTTATGTAGAGGAGCTGCTATTGTAGCAAAATTGCGTATAAAACGGCGAAAGTAAGACGCCAGGCCGAGAAAGCTGCGCAATGTTTTTTGATTTGATGGGCAAGGGAATTGAAGCACAGCAGCAATCTTCTCAGGGTCAGGTTGGACGCCGTCTTTTGAAACGACGTGACCCAGCACTTTGATGTTTCTGCTGGCGAATGTGCACTTTTTAGTATTAATCTGGAGGCCAGCATCTGAAAGGCATTGGAGGACTTCGTCTAATCTCTGTAGGTGTTGGCTGAAGCTGGAAGAAAAAACAATGATGTCATCCAGATAACAGAGGCAGGTCTTCCACTTAAGGCCACGAAGAACAGTGTCGATCATACGCTCAAACGTGGCTGGAGCGTTGCACAGGCCAAATCGCATTACATTAAATTCATAAAGTCCGTCCGGCGTGGCGAAAGCGGTTTTCTCTTTGTCAGCCTCGGTCATGGGAATTTGCCAATATCCCGATCGCAGATCAAGGCTGGAAAAATATTCCGCTCCTTGTAGTGTATCTAAGGCGTCGTCAATTCGAGGCATAGGATACACATCCTTGCGTGTAATCTTATTGAGCGCTCGATAATCAACGCAAAAGCGAACGGAACCATCCTTTTTCTTCACCAGAACGACAGGAGACGCCCAGGAACTGGATGAAGGTCGTATAATATTTCGTGCTAGCATGTCATCAACTTGTTCTTCAAAGACCTTCCGTTCCGACTGCGAAACACGATATGGGCGACGGCGTATAATTGCAGAACCGTCGGTTTCGATGCGGTGTGCAGCTACGGAAGTCTGGCCCAATGCGGTGGCACAGCTATCAAAGCAGGATTTGTGCTTAGCCAAAAGGGCGAGTAACGCATCCGACTGGGCAGCGGTTAGGTCAGAACCAATTAGGGCTCGGAGAGAAGAAGAATCCAAACCTGAGGTTGGTACTGGTGACGAAGAAGGGGAAAGCGCTGCAACAGAGATCAGTGGCGGGTCGGTGAAGGTTGCCACGGTCATCCCTTTGGGCAACAATACAGGATCTGGGGTTGTGTTGCAGGCGTACAGGAGAGCTCGGCCACATGAGAACCGGACGAGACAAGGGGCGACTAGAATTCCTCGTGAAGTGCAGCGTGAAGAGGGGGTAACCAGTGCGCCTCCATCGGTTAGCTGGCCGGATGTGACAGCTACAATGTGTTCGTGACTACGGTGCAGGACGTAATCTGCAGCGACAGCCAAGTTCAAGATGGCGGGTGACGACTCCAAAATAGGTGCATCCGTGGTATCTGTGATGTGGACGACTTTCTCTCTACATGATATAACAGCGGAGGCAGAATGCAGGAAGTCCCAACCGAGAATAAGTTCATGGATGCACGCGGGTAGCACAATCATCTCAATGTGGTGACGAATGCCGTCGATCAAAACACGAGCCGTACATTGTCCGTCGGGGTGAATGGGTACGTTAATAGCGCCGCGTAAAACGGGTCCAAGATAAGGCGTTCTGACTTTACGGAGCCATGAGCACAAATCACTACGCAGAACGGAAACAGCGGCACCAGTATCGACGAGAGCTTGCACAGGAGCACCTTCGAGAGTTACAGATAGCATATTGGCCGGGCGACAAGGAGGTATTTCCGAAGTTCGACAGGACGCAGTTTTCCCTCGAAAAACTGCCATCCTTAGTTTTCCGAGTGTTGGTCAGCAAGGCGGCAGATGGGGCGAAGCGGTGATGCAGAGCGGCGGTAGGGAGAAGGAGAACGTCGTCTAGCCGAACGGGAGCCCTGAGGCAGACGTGGAGACGCTGGAGGCGATGGAGAACGACGCTGCGTGAAAGCGGACGGGCCTGGGTAGTAAGCGTCGTGTCGTCGGTTCTCGTCTCGCTCGAAATCGGCATAGCCTCGGCTTACATACAGCTGGCGGCGACGGCAGTAACGCGATATGTGGCCCCGTATACCGCAGTAAAAGCAGACCGGACGAGGTGGACGCCACGGAGTATACGAAGGTGCAGCAGGTGCTCGGGTACCCATAGAGGCCAAATGACCGCAGGTGAGGTCAGGAGCGATATATATATATATATATATATATATATATATATATATATATATATATACAATGTCACGCGATGTTCTTGTAAGTCCGCAGGGCGTCTGACAGAGGAACAGGAAGACGGAGCATTCTCAGCTGGAAACCGATCGAGCGCGCACTGCTAGCTCGTCGTCTTCTTCTTCAACACTTCATCGCCGATAATCTCCAGTGTAATGACTCCCCGCACAGAAAGAAGCCATCCTGGTGACCTAGGGAAAAGACAGCATCGGCGGGTCGTAACATGGTCGTGCTACATGAACTATTTCGCACCCTCGGCAACGGCGATGACGGCGCGAGCGGCTCGATGACATAGTTGCCTCAAAACATTGCTCGTACCCACACTGGATGAAATAAAACATACACCCAACAACCAACAAAAGGTGAACAATCAAAATTAAGATTTTGGTAACTCCTTAACCCAGATTTTGAGAGGTCCTATACATAAACTAACTAAATAAAAAATTAAGAGACAACTAACTACAAAAATAAACATAAAATAATAGTTCACGGGTCAACATTGGCTCGAGCGTCATCGTCTTCCGTAGCTGGCTCGTTGGCACCCCTCGGGTTGCGTTCGTGCTGGTGCTCGGCACGCGCTCGTGCCACTGCTCTCACGTTCTTCGTCGTCTTCTTCTACAGCTGGCTGCGTTGCCACTCACCATTCCAGCCTAGAATTTCTCTTCTGTCGTCGTAATGGGGAGGCCGCGTTTACGGGGGTATGAGCCATTGATTAAGGGAGTGTGAGCCATTCATTGTCTTAAGTAACGGACAGATTTCATTTTGAAGCAATTTAATTTCCAAGAATCGCAAGCGGCAATGGCGGGAAAATGCTGCTAGCCACGCCGGCGAGCAAGCGACAACGGCGGACTGCGGTCATACCGTCAGTGACGTCGTTCTCTCTGTCGCAGCCGAACGTGTGCGTAACCTCATTAAGAAGCACAGAGATGTAACCAATAATTGAGAAATATTTTAATGAACCTTCGGCATTAACCTAGTGATAAACACCGGGGCCGCACGTTTCAGCTTCGCTGGTTAACCGTCTGCGCGGAGTGCTTGAGCGGTGATTTCCTTTTTTTTTTAAAGATGCGATTGTCCGTCGACTCTGCTTCACGTTTTCCACTCGTGAAAAATTTATTGACCTACACCGAAATCTTCTTCCCTGCTTGCGTTTATGGCTGCTAGAAATTTTGGAGAATTTTTTGGTGTGGGTATTTGAGCAGATTTCTCACCACTGCAGCAATACCTTGCTCGTCGTTATATTTTTCTGATCCTCGCTGAAATTCGCTGCCACTATCGAGCCAGCTAAAATGCAATGCGCTGGACCAGAGGTTGCCAGTGCCGCGAAGTCGGAACAAAGCGGCACGAAGACTTTTTCAGACACACTGATATATGCGGAATGCTTCTGTGCCTGGCCGCCCCGGATTTTCCTGAGAGGCTACAGTGATCCTAAATTCCGCAATTTTATTTGCAATTAGCATTCATATTGAGCAAGTTGGTAATCCATTACTAAAGTATTATTGCGCCACAAAAGGACATGGACGGGAAAGAAGAAGAGAACACACACACCAAGCGCAAACTGTCAACTAAATCTATTGTGCCACTGAATCAGTTTACATGTGTGAAGTCGTATAAACTGCGCATGCGCTTACAATGAACTAAAAAGATTGCGTATTCGTGTAACATAGTTACGAGTCAAGTGATGCCGCCTCCAAGAAACTTAGTCCTTTTTCTGTGAGAGCCAAGACTCCAAGAACTCAGTTTCTTGGAGGCGGCATCACTTGACTCGTAACTATGTTACACGAATACGCAATCCTTTTTAGTTCATGTAAGCGCATGCGCAGTTTATACTCTTTCCCACATATTAACTGATTCAGTGGCACAATAAATTTAGTTGAAAGTTTGCGCTTGGTGTGTGTGTTCTTCTTCTTTCCTGTCCATGTCCTTTTGTTGCGCAATAATACTTTAGTAATTCATAGGATACTTGACGCACTCTCCGCTGCCACAGACTTGTGCTCTTCAACGAACCTTTTGGACGAGAACTTGGCACAACGAAGAGGACGTATGGCCCCTTTTTGTCGGTGGCCATGCCGCTACATTGCTTGAATGCTGACTGCATTAATGCCGACGATTGTCCTGAAATTATTACTGCGGGAATCCTTTTTATAGTCGGAAGTCTTGCCAAGGTATAACCCGGACAAGTTATTGGCCCTTGTGAAGCACGCCTTGGGCCTGAAAATCTTGCTTACCCGGCCCACGCCCCTGTTATTCAGGTACGCCGAGCCCGTGCAATGTTCTAACTACATGGACTATTTGGGAAACTTAACTGCAATGTCAATGTATTTCGTAGCAGATTTTAAAAGTTGATATCGCGAAAATGGTGTTGGTAATAACCTTTATGCAAGTAGAAGTCGCTTCAGCTAAGCACAAATCGACTTCTCTACAGCGCGGCTTACATTCATGACAATTGTGACATCTGCCCTAAAGCGAGTATTGAAAAGGTCATTAGTGAGCAGTTTAATTAGCGACCTAGACTTTGCGATTTCTCATGCAAGTAGTTCCCGCCTCTTCCACCTGAATAACCAGGAACATTCTTTTTAATTTCTTCAAACAGCTCGGTGGCGTACTTTTGCAGAGCGACGCCTTCTTTGTGGTGAGTTTCATTAAAGTAACGCACCCGTTCTTAGACAGGCAAATATTTGAATAATTTAACTGCTCACAGGCTGCTGTCGACCACCGTGTGTTTTTCGTTGAAGAGGATTTCACGTGAATAAACAGCGGCCTTCTTTGCTAGTATGCGGGCTCGCAGCGTCGGTGCGCCAGGTGTTTCTTTTCTTTGTCGCATGTTTGCCCTTCGTTTCTGCAGTGCCAGGTTTTCCTCTCAGCGCGCTTTTTTTACGATAGCGCGTCGTTATGTACGGGCAAGAAAACTGCATGATGCGGGCAGTATGATAGCAATGGTAAACGAGTAAAGACGCGTCCCAAAACGTACTTGCCATCTTTAAAGACGATAGTCTTTCTTGGGCTACCTAAACGCAAAAAACGCTCCGTCAACATTTCCTAATTTCCCGAAAACGCTTACAGAACTCGCCTCTTCGACCAGCGATATACTCCACCCCGCCTCCGACGTTCCCGAACAACTTTTCAACAGAGTTTGACCTCCAGCTCGGCACTGACAGGCACCGAAAGGCAAGCGTAGCTGCCGTTTCGGCGATAACCCTAACGACGGCGGCGTTCGCAGCGATGAACGGCGAACAGAGCCCCGCCGGCTCCGTGCACCTTCAGGTTCCGGTGCCCCTTACCCTCTCGCTGTCGTCTGCTCCCGAGCCATCCCCTGCCGCCCTACCACCGCCATGCCGCCAGCAGCAATTTATTCTTAATTACAATGATGTTTATTTGCATCAGTACATGACGCATCAGTACATGACGCGAGGGGCATGCAGAAAAAGCTGCCACATGGACAGCTTGACGAAGCCGCAGGGCATTGGTGTTTGCGCGACGTAAGCACACACAGAAGCAGTACATCATTGTTTGCAAATGCCATTTGCACAAAATTGAGCATCGCGAACCATGCGAAGCAAATGAAGAAAAAAAAATTGTGTCCTAGCAACAGGGCATAGTAAAAACATCTCCAACCAATAAGGACAAAAAAGCAATGATAGGCATAACGGCATCGGAACTGTTCGACAAACACGAGGGCGAGAAAGATATAATAAAAACACAAGCAGTAACAATAAAATTTCTCATACAAACTAACTAAACGAAAGAACCAAGAATATAATCTACACAATGGGACTAGTTAGTTTCAATAAGGAAAAATTTGCGAAAGTCAGGGAAAACAATCTAGTGCAGGCAGAAATAATTATGCAGAGCTTTCAAAGAGGTATTTTTCAATCCATTGGTTTCGTTGTGTAATTTATTCAGTAGCCTATCAGGTTAAGAAAAGTTTGTTGTGCGTATGTCGTACTAGCAGTTTCCACTTTCCAAAGCTCCCTCGTCCTTCTCGTATATGTTGCAATGTTGATTTTTAGATCCGCTAGTGTTCTTAGAAAGCTGACTCCATTTTTTATTATTGCGATAGCAATTATATGGACACTCAAAGAGGATTTCTGCCGTCGGCGTCGCCGTCGTCATCGCCGTGAGTTTCCGTATGACGTCAACGCCGATGAAATTGTCGCCGCGTGCCGGACGCTGCATGTGCGAGTGAAAGGGCGCGAGGGATGCGCGCTTTCACGGGGAGCGAACGCACGGCGGAGAACAAACGCGCGTTCTGCGCCATAGTAGTGATTTTATTGAAGAAAATGACGGTTATTTCTGCTGCCCAATAGGGAGCACGGCGCAGCGTCAGGGGAAGGGGAAAAAGGAGATAAAGATGTTGAAAGGAAGGGAGGAGAAGGAGAAGCAGCAAGAGTCTCAACTGATCATGGAGGGGGCTGGTGAGGGAGGCGGTGGCCTGCTGGGTGCGAGCCCTTAGCGATGGGCGGTGATTCCGTTCAATTCCACAAACTCCAAAATGCTATGGAGAGCTCGGAGGTGGGGAGGCGACGGGAACAGGAGGTCGCTGGTTGTCGCAGCAGGTATACCCTGTGGCCTGTAGGCAGTGAGGACCCTTGAGCGGTCCTGTGCCAGCGCTGGGCAAGCACAGAGAAGGTGCTCGAGGGTCTCGGAGTCGCCTTATTACCGGCTATTCCCAGATGGGAAGGCAGCCAATGAAATGAGATGGTGACCCCCGTGGCAGCCAATGCCGAGAACTTCGAGCTGAGCAGGGCCCCCGTCAGCCCTGATCGGCGGTGGTTGATTAGGCTCTGGAGCACTGGCTTCGAGTCGCAGAGCACAGCCACCGGTTGCCCAGGAGGGTCCGCAGTCAGGACATCGGCGGCTAGGTGGAGCCCCGCTAGTTCTGCCGCGGTGGAGCTCGCGGCGAAGGGGATCCAACATTGTCTGTTGACCGCCCTAGCCGGGATGGTGCAGGCTGCAGCGGCTGATCCGTTCACCAGGACTGATCCAGCTGTATAGACCAGCAGCCTTCCTTCCAGATCCTCGTGGAGTTGGCAGGCTGCAGCCTGTTGCAGTGCTGCAGCTGGTGTCTGTCGTTTATGCGCTCCATTGAACGAGATGTGGACGTCCGCTGGTCGATGGTGTGGTGGAGGCAGCGCAACTGTCACAGGGGGCCCGTGATCACCTGTTCGTACAGCAGGCACAGACCTCCCATCCCTGAGGACGGCTGGTTGCGGAGTCTAGCCAGCAGGTCTCCGCCATCCGGAGCACGATGAAGGCGGTCAATGTGCCCCAGGGCGCGTTCAAGCATCCTCAGCGAGAGTGGCCATTCACCAGCCTCTGCCAGCGTTGCAGCGACCGGTGAATACTTTGGGAGCCCCAGGATGCTCCTAATAGCACCTCTGTGCAGACCCTCCAGCTGCTCTCTCCTGGCCGGTGTGAGGTTGACCAATGGAAGGGCATACAAGACCACGGACGTTGCTGCGGCCTGGTTCAGCCGCAGCGCCCACTTTGTGTTGCAGCCACGGCCATGTTGCCGCAGCTTGCTGACAGTTCCCTGCACGCGGCGCACCTTGGTAGTGGCGGCTTTGGCTGCAGGAGTCCACGTGAGCCGGTGGTCGATGGCGAGCCCCAGGTAAGTGACCATTTGCTGCCAAGGTAGGGCACGGCTAGAAATCTTCAGCTGCTTGGTGTAGCGTCGAGCTGAGGCCAGTGGATGAATCACCATGGCCTCGGTCTTGGCTGTGGAGACGGTGAGGCCTATGCTACCAAGGAATGCAGTCACCGCCTCTAGTGCCCGTTGCAGCAAGCACGGAATGGATGGCATGGACTTCCTCGGCCCCCGGGTCCCGAGTGCCACGTCGTCGGCATAAATGGAGCAGCGAACACGGAACCGTGGGTCCGCCGGGAGAGATGCGGGTGGGCCCGCGAGAGCCATGTTGAACAGGAAAGGGCTGAGCACCGATCCCCGTGGGACGCCAGTCGTGATATCCCTGGGCTCGCTGAGTTCCGCTCCAACGCGCACCCGGAAGTTTCTGCCGGCCCGGAATGCGGGAATGAAGCTTCTGAGGCAGCCGCTCAGCCCGAGGCGGTCTAGGCAGGCCTCGATGACCGCGTGTGGAAGTCCGTCAAAGGCACTCTTGACGCCCAGGAGCACCAACATTGCCATGTCCCCCATGGCTTTGGCATTCTCCTGGGTGGCCACCGCATCGAAGATATAGTCTGCCGTGCAGCGTTGGCGCCTGAAGCCAGTTCTGCGCCGTGCTCCCTGAAGGGCTGCAGAATTAAGCGTCTCTTTCTTCCTCCGTCACGCGAACGGCCGTGGGGGACGGGAGGGAGGGAGGGGTTGCGACGTTTAGCTGCGGCACCAAATGCGTCTTTATATAAAAACGTAGCGAGGCGAGAAGGTGGTAAAGACTTTCGACGCTGCTCGACGAGTTTCTAGTTCTGATCTCGTCGAAAACCTCCGAGCCGCCCCCAGAGGCCCTAACAACAGTCACAACACCGCGTGCATTCGGTGCGAACGCGGGCAAAACGGTGACGGCGTCGACAACAGTTCTGCGCGATGCTGGTGCTGCTGCATGTCCAAGTTTATACAGCTGATAAAACTACTATCCTTACTCCGTATAGCTCTCTACTAAGCGACTATCGCAATTGATGGTTCGCCTTTCGGTTGAAACTGCGACATTTTTCTTGTTTGTATGCTCTACAGAGTCGATAATCGTACATACAATTGGCATAGTATATTTTATGAAAAAATCACCTGCATAAACATATTTTGGAACGTTTTCTACGGCTCGTAAGAAATCTTTTTTTCCAAGAATTTTTTGTCTCAACCGAAACATCAGCTGCGATGCCATAGAACCAACGAATGCACGCATCGCGGACCAGCCCCCCAACTCGGCAATCCAGCCAGCCCAAGTGAGAATGGACACTACGACCCCAGTGCAGACGAAGAACTAGTCGGGGTCCGCATCTAATGCTCCCGAAGTCACGGTGGCACAGATGATGATGGAGCCCCACCACTACCAAGCACCCAATCATCGCTGCAGCCTACTGCCTTCGAATCAACGGACACTCATGCCACGCACGGCAAAGTGGTCAGTCGATTTTGTTCTAACCCATTTGACGTACCCCAGCAACAACCACGTCGGCGACAGCAAATCTGCCCCGACCACACTTCCAAGCCGTGTGGAGCTCCCGCGCAGCAGAAGCTCACAAACGCCCATGGGAGCAGCAGGAAAAGCGCACCAAAATTCAAGCATCAAGTTTGAATACTCCGCCGCAACCTGTGAGTCGCACACGCCAAACGGTTCTGCTCCGACCTGCCGAGCGTTTCGCCATGTCGGAAATACCTCACGAAGCGCTGCAGGATGGTGTCATGGCCATCGGAGGCCCTGAAACCTAAGATTATCGCATTCAGCCCAAAGCGAATCTCGTCGTCATTGACGCATGGAACCCCTCCCTCACAGGGCGTTTCCTCGGGCTAACAACCATTCAAGACGGAACTCAAACTTTCACATTCCGTCCGTTCGAAGCAACGCCGCCAGACCACGCGAGGGGCATATTTCATGGTTTCCACGTTAAAGACGATGGCCCCACGCTCCTCGCACAAATCGCCTGCCGGGCTCACAAGCCGGTTGCCGCACGTCTGCTCGACAGCCAAGGCCGGAACGTGCTTGGGACATTCGCCGGGCCCACACTTCCACGTTTCATCACTTACCGCCTACATCACAAGCAGATTAATACGTTTCGCCCTAAGGCGACGGTCTGCACCCGTTGCCACCTGCTCGGATAAACCCACGACAGACACACCATGCTGCTCCACATTAGGCCATCCACCTCACCTTGTTGAGATAGATGGTTGCCATGAGCCTCCTATATGCAGAAATTGCCAAGGCCCGCATATTGGCACCGACAACTCTTGCCCTTTAAAGAAACAGCTCATAAAGCAGCGTTGCTCCCAGCGCAAGGTACGCAGTGCTGAGCATCACCAGACACCCCCACCCACCCGCAACAATGCTCCCACAGCACCGACGAATGACAACAGTGAAATAATTGTTAGATCATCTCAACCAGGAGACCACAGCTCCCAGTCTCCGTCTCCATTGAGCCGCCATACCACTGGCGTGGCCCAGACTCCCTCATCACCCAAACCTTCATCAGGCAGCAGCTTAAACTTCAACAGGCACCAATAAATCTCAGCCAGCTCATTCTTACAATAAAGTGGCTAAGAAAGCAAACTCGCGAAACTTGTGTGCACAGACGCCTACAGTCTCCACACCCGGCGCATCAGCTTTTCGCGGGTCCCGCAACCAAACATGGTGGCCCCTTTGCCCGAGCCGTACTGAGCAGCCCTGACATCTCTTGAAGAAAGCCTGAACCATCGCCTACAAGACGAACTCATTCTCCTAACCACCCAGTTCACTCAAATCATGGGAAATGTTTTCGCCAAGATGAGGAGCACCATCTCGCTCCTCCTAAACGTCGTGGCACCACACGGCTTCACAACCTAAGGCAATCCCTTACACTATCATTCAATGGAACTGTCGTGGAAGCCGCAACAAAAAGCCGAATTCTCCGTTTGGATTGCCCAAGACCCAGTCCCTGATATTATATTGCTGCAAGAAGCTAACCTCTCGCCACTCACCCTGCGCGGTTGCTGCGTCTTCAACCAGCCTTCTATACCACCCCGTAACGCTCGCCAACAAAATCTGCCTCCCCCGATCTTTCTCACATTACGGTGAAACGCTCAATTCCAGCGACGCAAGTACCAAAGTCTCATCTAAATACAGTGACTCGCGAAATCACAACAAACCGCAACTTGGATCCCAGCCACTGTCTTTGTCGTCGGTGTACTGGAAAGCTGCTCCCGGTGACACGGACGCATCATGGCTTGCCCAAATTCCAAACCTCACTCCCCATCTTTGTGTCATCAGCGGCGACTTCAATGCCCCACATCGCGCGTGGAGATATGCACACGATAGTGACCGCGGTTCATCGACTTTACAAGCTGCAGAGCGAGTTCATCTTTCATTGCTCAGTTCGCCAGACAGGCCCACCCGCTACCCTCTACATACGGCTCAATCAGCCACCACGCCGGACCTTACCTGGCTCGCTCAGAAACTTACGGGTACCTGGAATGTCCTTGTAGACGCCAGGGGCAGCGACCATTTCCCTATGCGAAGACAACTCACGGCCCTGAGCCGCGCAAAGGCCCCCCTCACCTGTTCCCAATATTAAGTGGGACGCATTCAGAGTTGCACTCGGAGATCTCTCCCCAGAACGGCCATTGTTTGACCACTGGCAAGAAGCCCGACGTGTCGCCACACGTACTTTGCAGCTTACCGACTCCACGCCAGTCTCTTCAACCTCTGGGCGGCCAGGAAAGAAGCCCAAGATATCTATCTCACCAGCGGCAGAACCGTGCCTGACAGAATTCGCCTTAAACGCTGAACTGCCGACATGACCGAATACACCAACCTACTGGCTCGTGAAAATTGGCAGCGGCGTTGTGAATCATTTGACAGCCACACAGGAGCCGGCCGCGTTTGGCGCACCTACAGAGGACTATCCCAACGCACCCGCCTTCGCACAGCGGAAGACCTAGCTCGTTGCCTCCGCATCACCGCACAAGAAGTGGCAGACATCGCCGGAACCACTTTTTCCCCAATGGACCCCCCCCCCCTCATACGATCCTTCAAGCGTAACTTTGAACCCAAGTCCACCTGTGATGGACGATGGTATGAACTCACCCTTCACCAAGACAGAAAACTTCGTGCTGCACTGCTTTCCACCAACACGTCCAGCGCACCAGGCCCGGACGGCATTTTATACGCTATCCTCCGCCACTAGAGCACTGCACGGGCTCGGGCTTACCCGAAAGACCGGGCCCGGCCCGGCCCGTGGGCCGGGCCGGGCCGGGTAGAGCAGTTTTTTCACGGGCTCGGGCCGGGCTCGGGCACGGCGTGTGCTTTTTGACCCGGGCCCGGGCCGGGCTCGGGATTTTTGACGCGGGCCCGGGCCGGGCTCGGGCTTTGTGCGAGTTATTCCCGGGATTCTCAACTCTGAAAAACATGTATTTTTCGGTCTCGGGCCGGGTTCGGGCCGGTTTCGAGCCGGGCTCGGGCCGGGCTCGGGCTTAAGGTAAAGGGGTGGCGGGCCGGGCCGGGCGGGTAACGTAGATTATTTCCGGGCCCGGGCCGGGCCCGGTCTCGCCATAAAAGTTTTGATCGGGCTCGGGCGGGCCGCCCAATGCAAAAACGGGCCCGGGCCGGGCCCGCGCCGCAAAAATCGGCCCGTGCAGTGCTCTATCCGCCACCTTCCAGATAATGCCCTCGAGGAACTTCTTGCTCTTTTTAATCAGGTTTGGGACAGTGGGAAGCTGCCCGATTCATGGCTGCTATCAACGGTCATCCTCATTCCCAAACCCGGAAAATCAACCTCTATTCTGAGCAACCTTCGGCCTATCATTGTCTTCCCAGGCCGGAAAGCTATTGGAAAAAATGGCACTGAGTCACCCTGACTGGCACGCCGAAAGCAACAGCATCCTTCATGCCTGCCAAACTGGCTTCCGCCATCGGCACAGCACTCAAGACAGTTTGGCACTACTCTCGCAGGACCTTACATACACCCGCCATCGCCTGGATGTGAAGCTTTTGGCGACGGTCGACATGATAAATTGCCATCACACTTTGACTCCGTACCTCACGCCTCGATCCTCGCTTCCGCAGCTGGCACCGGCATCACAGGCAAACCATGGGCATACGCGGATTTGTTTATTACCGCGAATTTCAAGTCGCTGTAGGTCAGACACTCTCCGCACTGTAGAAATCACGAGTGGGAGTGCCGCAAGGCGCAGTCCTCTCGCCATTGCTGTTCAACTTGGTGATGGCAGCCCTCTGCTATCGCCTGGCTGAGATACCTGGACTTCGCTTCAGTGGGTATGCGGACGATGTCACAATATGGACTAATGAACACTCCGACGGCGACCAGTCCGATACCATCCGAGCCGGACTCGACACCATTGCCAAATTTCTGAAGGAGGTCGGACTCGCACCTTCTTCTGACAAAACTAACTTCGTAGTTCTGGGCACGAAGTCAGCCCGTTCTGCCTCGCAATTTTCGTTCCCACTGTCAGCAAGACAGTGTTCGAGTTCTAGGCATCTACATCGATGCAGATGGTGGTGCCGCAACATGGCTTCGCAACATCACTCAGATACTCCACCTCACCCGCCGCATCGCGTCCAAGAACTGGGGCAGTGAGGAGCGTCGTCTCGTGACTGCTCTACTAATCTCATGTGCTGTATACGGCTATAACTTCTACAGTCTGACCCAAAAGCAACGAAAAAAAACTGGAATCGCTCAACCACGAAGCCATGAGGGTTGGCCTGCCGCGCTTCACACACTTACACCGCCTTGCCCAAATGGCCCAGATGAGTGCGATCGAGGCAAAAGCTGAGGCTGACATCAGTTTCGACTAAGATATCCGGTCGCAGCATCCTTTCGCTTCTTCATCTGCTAGTCACCTCTGCCCACCGGGGACTTTGCACCGATTCGCCAAAACGTGAATGTCGATCACGCAGAGAAGCAGTTGTCTTACGCAAGGCGGCACGAGGCAAAAGTTCGCGACGCTCCTAGCTCGGAAGACCTAGCTTTGTCTACACCGACACCGCCCTCAGTGACGGAGCTTCAGCCATAGCCTACTATTACCCACGCACCGCCCCGGCCTCCTGCCTGCAACGATGCATTAACGGCGAACTGGCTGCGATATTCGCTGCCTGCGACGCCCTCCTCAAGCCTCCTTTGGCAGCCTTCACTCATCACACTGTTTACACAGACTCGCGGGCCTCCATAAAAGCCTCCGCCCAGCTGGGCTCGCGCAATGGTGCTGTTCACTTAATACACCGGGCGATCCGAATCACCAACGAGGCTGGCCACACTGTCCGCCTCGCATGGGTACCAGGTCACGCTGGGGTCACTGGAAACAGAATGGCGGACTCTCTGGCAAGGGAGCTTCTTTCCTGTACCTCAGAGGCGTGGCCACAAGTGTCTGACGACCCATACGCCATCGACCCGGACACAGTCCAGGCGTTTGCGGCTCGAAAGGCCGCGCTCCGGAACATCCTCCCGGAAAATCCTACGCATCTGCCGGGGAAGTTTACCCATGCTGAAGCCACACGCCTGCGACGCATCGTCACGGAGACAGCCGTGACACCAGCCCACCGCGCCAGGACGCGCCTCCAGACCTGGCCACTTGCCGCTCCTGTCCAGGGAACCAGCTGCTGGATCAGCATGATATACTCGGGCTTCTCGCCGAGCCCCAGAGAAAAGCGATAGCCATCCTCCCGCCTACTCTACTGACGCCTCAGTATTTGGACGCCTGGCGCCTTCACACTTGTCCCCCCGAGAGACGGCGCCTCATATTCCAGTCGTTACTTCAATTTCTAGAAAATGATGAATAATATTTGCACTAACCTCCTCCTTTACCCTCCCCACGGAGGAAGATTATTTAGGAATGGAAACTCCCGTCAGCGCGGGCGACCAGAAACGTCACAGTAGTATGCGCCGACGGAGGTGCATGCAGTGGCGGCGCCTTCCGGCGCGTCATGGAAGCAGCAGCGAAAAAAAAAGAAAAGCAGAAGCCCGGCGGGCTGCTCGGGCGCGTTCTCTTCGGCGGCGCCCGTGCCTCCCGCTCAAAGCAGACGTCAAGCAGATTACACGGGCGTTCACTTCTGCGTGCACGCCGTAAAGTTGTATTTGGGGGCCTTTAAGTCAAACAGCAACTGTTCTTGTCGGTGTCTGTTCGAGGGCCGTAATACGAACAGCGCTGATACGTGCAGTGTGCCCTTGTTCGGAATTTGCTAGCCTAAGATGCGACGCAGGTGGGACGCGTGAGTGCCCTCAATAGAACTTGTAAGGCGCGCGGCCGAACGGGAGCACATACACGCGGCCGGTTGCCTTGGCAACCAAAACGGCGATAATTTCTTTCTCGGACGCCTGGTGCCGCCAGCATGATCGTGGCTCCGCGGGCTTGTGACATTTTCTGGTCGCCGCAACTGGCAGAGTTTCCACTCCTGAAGGTTTCTTACTCCGTGCCCCGCCCTGATGGATACACTTCCGGGGGGCGGAAACTTTTTATGATTATTTTAATAAACGTTGTAACAACAACAACAACAAACACTCGTGCATACAGCGTATGCTGTATGCACGAGTGTATAACGCGACAGCGTTAAAGGCCCCACGTCGCAGAAAATCCGGCATCGGCGAAAGCGCCGGCGTCCGTGGCGGAGAAAATTATCCCGGACCACCCCGACCACGCAGGCCCTCGGCATGCCAGAAGGCATGCTGATGGCACTCACATGTCCCACCTTGGTCCCATCTTAGGCTTGAAAATTCCGAACAAAGGTACACTGCACGTATCAGTGAACTAATTCGATTTCTCAAAGTAAAACACATCAGCAAAATCGTAAACTACGACTTAACCACAACCTACAGGCATGATAGCGTCTGGTTGTCATTTGAATTTACGAGGAAACAATGCTGTTACGTGGAAACTCAAACACAAGCCTTCTTTTCCAGCATTTTTATCACTCATACAGCGGTGCGCCGCGGTTTTCTCCTTGCAAAAATACCATCCAGATCGCACTCGCCTCCTCGGCTGCTTTACGGCTGCCTAAAACCCCTTGATGTTAGAAAGTAGCGACACGCTTTGATCTACGCCGCAACACCCGCGCCGGCGCGGTCAACCTCCTCTTTTTCTCCCCCTCTTTCGAAGAGGCAGCGCATCCGCCACGCTGAATGGCTGCGGCGCTCGAGACTACCCCGTCAGCTGACCCTGACGTTACGAAGACGGCGCGAAACTTGCTTTCGCGCGCCTTTAGTTTCTCCCGCCCGCCATGCGCTGTCCAAGTGGTGGTCGCCCTGCCGCTCCGAGCGTGCGTTTACTTGTTTTCCCGTCTTTCCGTAAGAATCTAAGCTTCGTTCTTTGTGACCAGCCGTGGTTGCTCAGTGGCTATGGTGTTGGGCTGTTGAGCACGAGGTCGCGGGATCGAATCCCGGCCACGGCGGCCGCATTTCGATGGGGGCGAAATGCGAAAACACCCGTGTACTTAGATTTAGGTGCACGTTAAAGAACCCCAGGTGGTCCAAATTTCCGGAGTCCCCCACTACGGCGTGCCTCATAATCAGAACTGGTTTTGGCACGTAAAACCCCATAATTTAATTTAATTTTTTTCGTTCTTTGTGGAAATGCCTTGCTGCTGCGCGTTTCAATGCAGCAGCAGGTAAAAGAAAGGGCTAACATTATTTTCTATTTCCCGCGGAGAACGATATGTCGTTGGTCGGTTCCGTGGCTCCATAGCATCGGGAGAAAGGATTTCGCGCCTTCTAACCACGTCTTTCTTTGCGAGGTGAATCTTACAGCTTTCCTTATATTCGTAGGTGAAGTTGCATGGAGATTTTAATGCTCTTTGGACAGCCGGACTCTTTGTTCAGTCAATACAGAGCACCTATAACTGTGCATATAGTTTTTTTTTCCAAGTCAGTCGCTTAACTTTTTGTTGACTCTTCGTGTAGTGACAAAGCTTCTTTTTTTTGAGTTCTCGCGCGTGCATTTGTTTTCAAATGTATGTAATTTATAAGTTAATGGCTGTAACTCCGATTCTGTAATGGTGTGTGCGTGCGTGTATGCATGTGTGTGCGTATGTGTGTACGCGTGTGCATGTACGGTATGTATGTATTTGTGTGTGCGCGCGCCGAGGAGAAATACATTGTAGTTAACGTGGTACTTTTTTTCTAATCACCCATCGGTCCGGTCCGCAACCTTCGGTGCCGCCTAGATCATTCTGTAGTTCAGTGCCGTCAGATACGAAATACTGGTAGCGATTTTCATCGTGCGAAAACGCATGAATAAGTATTATTTTGTTGAATTAAACCAAACAACATATATATACGCATATGAACGTGAGTTGGTTAAGCGAAAGTATAAAAGTTAGTCAATTAACAACCGCTCAATGATATCTTGGCAGCCGCCGTGAAGTAAAAAGCCATACGCACGGAGGCGAAGTTACGTTACGAGGCGAAGTTATGTGTGGCATGTATTATTCGCGCATGCTCATAAAGTACAAGGCACGTGCTTCTGATAATCTCCCTCAATTTTGATAAGCTTGACATCTTGAAGTCTGTGCACAGTGGCATTCGTACAAAGGCTTTTGACCCACTCATTTTGGCAAATTCACTTTAACTATCACATTTCTTCTTGGTTACCTTCTCTGAGCCTTTTAAGAGCCAGGATTATGAACCAAATTGTCGTTTACACTCTACGCAGCTTATATTATATGCGCCCAATACACCTCCGCGTTACGGACAATCCAAGTGGCGACGTAGAGGCAAACAGCTCAGTCTCTGCTTGGCACTCATTTTTCGGAGCGCTTGCGGTTGTATTTATCAAAGCGTCCTCAAAAAAAAAATGTCGCGACGTCCTATCGGAAGCGTACTTTCGTCATGACAGTTTCACAAGGGATAAATTCCCATACAACGCTTCAAAAGGCCGAATAAACAAGCGCGCGCATTGATGCTAATGCGGCTGCAGCGAGCCAAAGGACGGTTCAGCGTGCCGTGTGCACCGCGTCGGCCCGGGGAGGGGAGAAATCCGAGGAGAATTGAGGAGGAAAGCGCGCGCGCGGAGGAGAGTGTCGCTACTTTCAAGATCAAGGGGTTTTACGGCTGCCTTGATGCCCGCGCGCTACGGCAGCCGCATGTGGTTGCAAAGTACGGCTAAGTTGGAGAAAAAATAAAGCTGCAGTTGCTGGGAAGCCTGACAAGCATTCAGGGATCTGTGAATGCTATCGCGTTTCACTCTTAACGACGAAGCTTACGCGTCCTCCAAATTTTTTATCGCCCTTGGACTTTCACGGCGACGACGACAGTGACGACGACGGCAGAAATCCACTTAGAGTGTCCGTATAATTGCTGACGCAATAAAAACAAATACTCATATTAGTCAGTGTGCTTACTTGAAACAATTCACTTGAGAATAAAAATAAGATGATTGTACTTACCTTGCAATAATTTCGTTTCCTATTCTCACGAGCTTATTTCGCAGTAAATAGAGCCGCATTTCGATGGGGGCGAAATGCAGAAAACACCCGTGTACTTAGATACAGGTGCACGTTAAAGAACCCCAAATCATCCAAATTAATCCGGACTCCCCTCTACGACGGGCCTCATAATCTTATGGCGCGTAAAACCCCATAATTTAATTCATTTTTTAGAGTTTCCCGACGGTGTAATTTGAGACGTCTGGCTAGTTCTTTATGTTTCACCCTGTAGCAGTGCACCCTGTAACAGTTTGTGCACGCGTCTGGACTTCCCTTGCAGTGGCGCACCGACGGGGGGGGATTCGGGGGTTGCAACCCCCCCCCCCCCTGAGGCCGACTTAACCCCCCCCTTTTGTTTAACCTCTTTTCTTTCCTCACGCATTTGAGTACTGCAACTAAGATGTAAGACGCGCAATCGTCTGCACACTCGCAAAAAGCGCATTTTTTTGTCAATTTCCCGTGAAGAAATCGAAATTAGTGCTGTTTAGATGGTATTGGCAAACTGTCAACCCCCCCCCCCCCTGGCAGAGATCCTGGGTGCGCTACTGTTCCCTTGTATGCATGAGTGTAGTGTGTAGTGCATCTACAAACTACACTCATGTAACGTATGGTGTGAGGAACTGGCCCTTGCGCAAATGTGATCAATATGGCGAGGGTACTACCCATTCTGCGGGCTGCGATGATATCAGCTTCCGAGTTGCGGGTCTGGATGTCTAGCATCTGTTCCGGTGTTTCCGCGCAGTAGGCTAGCGAGATGACTCCGCGCGCAGCAGCGGGTGAGTGTGCGATGTAGGCGGCCACAGGGTAGCTGGTCTCTTGGAGGACCACTTCCTTGAGTTGAACGAGGTGAAGGGCCGTTGACTTGTGAGGTGTAGCGACCATGAAGGTGTTGTTCGTAGGGTGGATCCGGAGGTGAAACCCTCCTAGGTCCCGGTCAGCGGCGGTGACTTGTAGAGCTTGCATGAGTGGCTGTGCCATGGCTCCGTTTTAAGTGAGGCCTCCTCTTGGTCGGAAAACTATAGTACCGGGAGTGAGTAAACCAAGTTGCTTACTTCGCAGTGCGACTACGTGCGTCACGCGCAGCTGTTGCTGTTGAGCACGATGTCGGCTTGAAGGTCGCAGGGACAGCGTCGGCCGCAGTACTAACGGCGAACGCGGGAGGATTAGCTCGAACAGGGGCTCCATGAGGAGGTACAACCAGCGTTTCCGGGCTTGGTTTTCCACCCTTGTACGTGTGGAGTATCGTGGTCCACTCACTGGGTCTGAACGTTGTCGGGTCGAAATCTTGACTTTGCGATTGCACATCCATGGTTGTTGGAGGTGGGTGCGCGTCCGGTGATAGGCCTAGCCTCTAGCGAGGCAAGACCCAGCGCGGCCGCAGGCAAGGAGCAGACTTTTCAACGTCGATACGGTCCAAAAAACGCTTGGAATCCAATAATGGCCGTAACGGTCGAAAGGTGCTCACCTTTAGGAAGCGTTTGACATATGAGGTGAGGCACTAGGGTGCGTGATTCGCACGAAATGAAGATTTCGCCCGGAGCCGATGCGGTGCACGTCTTGCTTCTCGTACGCGACGCGCGTTCCGAGCAGCAGAAAGCGCGCACTTAGAAGCTCGCCCGCGTGCGCTGCCCGGTTAATGTCATGAAGATTTGGCCTATGAACTTGTTGATACTTCATAATGCAAGTTCACCAGAATGGAAAGTAAACGGTAAGATGCACATTCAAAAAAGGCACAGCATATGCTCATGTTTGTGTTAGCGCCAAAGAATGAATGCACTGGAATAACAAAAAGAAGCAGCGAGAAATTCCTTGCTGAGAAGAACGATAAACATACAGCGCCACGAAACTTGGGAAATCGTCCAATAATTTAAAAGAAATAAAAAAATGAATCGTCGCAATGGCACATCACGAGTCGCCGTATAGCATTGAAGTCCTTAGTAATAACGAAATTATTTTTTAACAATTCTGATAGCATCCACGCCACAATGATTGCTTGGGTACTGTCAAATGTTCATATGCTGCGGCCTAAAGCTGACGGCACCGTGCGAAAACGCGCTCGCAACGAAAGCAAAACATTGTGCGCGTATATGCCTGCAGAGGCGCAGTCACGGTCGCCGCGATCGCTGCATTGAAGCTTCATTCTCCTATGTTGCATTTGTTTACACACACAGCACACCATAAGAACATATTTCACATAGTTTGCTCTCAGTGAGTGCCAATACCCTTCACGCAAGAAGCTGGTTCGGGGGACTCTATCATGGTGACCGCACGCAATGTACGTATTCACTGTACGTATTCGGTAAAGAGATAGCGCCTGTAAACTATTCTGCGCTTTCTGTTTGCCCAAGATTATTATTTTGACAGTAAGAAAGGTCCCTCGTTTGGAGAGTACTTACAGAAATGGCCAGGAGAGCTCCCGCGCGGTTTTTTTTTATTATTGTGCGCCGACAGCCAAACCTACGAGGAGCGCGCCGCGTTATCCCTCATACTATATGCAAGCGAAGCGCTTCGGACAGATGGCGACAACGTAAGTCGTCGCCCCCAGTAGCGCAACTGCAATGCAGTGTTCGCACGTATCGACGCTACGCAGTGCGCATGCCACCTGGCGTGACATGCGGCATGCAGCAAGCTAGGTGACTGTCCGTCAGCGTCCCCCTTTCAAAGGGAATGCCAATAAATTATCACCATAATGGTCATCATCGTGACACATTGCACAGTACGTTGCTAATGATGATGATGCTGGTGATGATGATGATTTAATGTCTGCCTTTGAAAGGGGCCGGTGACAAACAGTCGCCTAGTTCGCTTGACTTAATCGGGTATGCTATTGGCCTCGTGCGCTACCGATGGCGGCGCTTCGAACGGCGCTCTCGTGACGTCAGAGTGGGGACTCGCCTTGGTGGTCTGCTACGCTCCGGCTTGAAAAGCTTCATTTTCGTGCCTAGAAATGGATTTAAATGGAAATGGATTAAACCTATTTTTAGGCATGTAACAACATATCACATGGAACTAGTTATGAAATCACTGTCATCTGCCGCAGGTGTATTATCCCGTTGCCGTCATTTTTTTTCAGAGAAAGTGAGGTTGCAAATATATCATGCCTTGTTTGAATCGCATCTGAATTATTGTGCGCTTGTGTAGGCTACCACCACGAAGCATAATCTTCGTGCACTTCTTCAACTTCAGAAACGAGCACTTCGGCATGTAGCCAATCTACCTTATTTCCATTCTACTGCGCAATTTTTTAATACATATAACATAATACGAGTAACTCATCTCTATGAATACCGACTACTGCATTTTTTTTGCTTCTGCTCCACAAATTGTAGAACCCTTTTAAAACATACGTCACGACTTGAACGCGAAAACGCGCGTACCCGCAGCCAAGACAGGTGCCATACAGGCGCACATCTCCTGCAGTCACACACCCTACCTGCACTGTTAAATAAATTAGGGAAAGAAAATGTTATCGTAAGTACCTTGACTAGAAAACAAATTAGAGCATATTTTTGCAAACCGGACTGAATACACAATAAACAAAGCAAAAAGTGATTTCTTCTTTACATTCTTTACTGTATTTTGCGCTGTGTTTCATAATCTAATGTATCATAATGTGGTGCATCCTAGACATATTGATTGTTGTGCTTGTTTTTTAAGTTTGATAGGCATTATTTCGGATGTATAATACAAAATGCGTCTTAGCTTTGTTGTTCACTTAGCGTAAATCATTCTTTATTATAAAAGCTATATAACTGTCTGAAAAAATGAATGTTGCTTTACATGTTCCTTTTTTTCTGCTACATTGTAATTGTTCATCCTAACAAATGAGTGTTTGATATGTTGTACGTATGCCGATAGGGGACTTACTGCTGCCATGTGAGGGCCTTCAGGCACATTCAAGCTGTATGTCACAGCTTTTCGCCTGGAGGACACCCAACAATGTTTGTTGGAAATAAAGTCATTGTCATTGTCAACTAGCCCGACGTTACGAAACATTTCCACGCGTTTGCGTGCTCGCGTAGCACGGCCCTCTCAAATTACCATCTGTCCTAGTGTTAGTTTTATTATTGTCAGCATTATGAGGACAACAAACCTTCTGTATTAATGTACCTTCCCTACAACGCGATGTGATCGCCCAGTGGCTCTACCGTTGCGCTGCTTAGCTCGAGGACCTCTTCCGTGACGACCGCATTTGAATGGGAACGAACTAAAAACACGCTCCCGTGTGCTTAGTTTATGTAAAGAACCCCAAGTGGCCAAAATTAATCCGGAGTCTTACGTTACGTGCTCATATGGTGGTTCTGGCAGGTAAAATCTCAGAATTAATTTTTAACAGCGAATCTGTTTAAGCCAGCCGTAATGTGTGGTTCGTGTTTCGTATCAAGAAACTGCCGCGCCGTAGCCATGGCAATCCAGGTAGCACAAAACAGATACATAACGTCTTCGTAGCGTTTATACAAGACGATAAAAACGGTTTAACGAACACACCCGTGAGCCAACTTCGTCAGTAAAACGTCGTATATGACGGCTAATGTCCGGCTTAAATACTTTTCTGAGACGATCAATGTCTTCAAGACGTATTCGAAAAACTCGTCAAGAAATAGGATTGGGAAAGACACAAATAACCCCTTTGCCAAAACTATTCATATCCAATGTCTAAACGTTTTTAAGACGTTATCAAAAACTGGTCTAGAAATGGTCTTGAAAGGTTTATGATAATCTGAAGCTAATTTTCGCGGGTTCCAGATGAGTCGAAGCGTCGGTGTCGAGTGCAAAAGAACTCCTGGTGCAGTGCCAAGCATTGTTGCCTGTCGACGCCAACGCATCCTCTACCAAGTCACATGAAAGCGAACATGTCCACGGAAATGAATCTAGAATACTGCCTTTGATATGCAGCAACGATGTTTACAACCAAAATGGCAATGACATCCCGCTAAGAAAAAATGGGCGCGTCTGGACGAGCCTCCTGGCGTCTGCGCCAAGCGCGCATGAAATGAGGACAGTACGACAAAACAAAACTCTATTGAAAAAGTAATACTTGTGCAGGATTTCAACAAAATGTATAAGAAATACAAAGTAAATTGAATTAAAGGTACGCCAAGAATGACTAAAGTTCGCAGATACAGTTCTTAATGAACTAGAAACTGATAAACAATGACAACATACAAACAAAATTCGTAAAGTTTCTTATTTAGCAAAATGAACAGGCCATGCTGTCAGATCAACCGACTAGAGTTATTTATAGATTGATATGAAAGAAACTGTAAGAAACAGACTGTGAAATGCGAGATTTAATCGCATGGTAGCTGCCTACAAGCAATGTTACCAATCATCTAAAAGCTTGAAAAGAACAGAAAAAGGAATAACGCCGCATACCATCAAAACAAACACTGGGAACATGTTAAAATAGAAAATACTGCCTTTGGGATATATCAAATAATCTAATGGTGTCAATTAAAAGAACCATAAAACCAAATTAAAAGCAACAATCAAGTAAAAATACTTCAGAATACTTTAACGGGGAAATCAATGTCACAAGGGAGCACCATTGTATTGCAGTGTACGATGAGATTGAGTAATGCGACATAAATGTAATAATCCTAGCATTCTAGTAGACGAGACATGGATGAATAAGCCTCATATTAGAAACTTATATAAACCTGTAAATGAACTGTAATGGACTGGAAGCTGCATTCAAGTAACCAAGGAAGTAATTCTCGGTTTATATGAAAAGCATTCTACAAGAGGCACATATGTACCTCTCTGGAAAAAGAACAAGCATAAGGTCGCAATGAATCATCTGCAAACCAGTGAATACGTTTGTACACTGCCATGTTACGCTTTACACACATCTCCTGTTTCCCAAAGGAAAAAAGAAAGCACTCTGAATGACAAGAAGCTTTTGCACATGTAACCCCGAGCAAACGCTTTACCACTTCGCCCTCTAAGACCCATCGTCATATTCCTCAGCCGCTTTTTATACAGGGTGTTTCAAGTAACTTGGACCAAACTTTAAATATGCAAATGCCACGTTGCTGGACAGAACCAAGGCAATGTTGTTTGTCGCCGCTTGGAGATACTCAGATTTTTTTTCGCATTCCGTCCAGTTATTCTTCATTAAATCTTCAACCTTTCAATTATTATAATTAGATAAGTGTCAGTGAGAAAATTGTAGAGCAACATGAAAACCTCTCGATACAGCTTTGTGTTGCTCAATACGTGCTACATAAAAGCGTTTCTCCGAATCTGATAGAAGTGAACGCAGACGTGGTTTCCTTGGGTTCCTTGGAAATTGCTCGACAGCAACGAAAATCTGGCCCTTATCCGGATACGAAGCTTCTCGGAAGCGTATGGGGATCTGCGGACTCTGGTGAGGACTCTCCTTTGCCTTGTCCTACTGAACATGCTGGTCTAATAGACTCAAAACACGCACGGCTGGCGCTTAGGCCTAGTGCGGCCGCGCCACCGCCGTCGTCCGACGAAGAAGTGTTTGTGCCAGATATGAGCTCCTCATCTGTACCTTCCACTGGACTGCTGCCCGTGACAACATCCATGCCAACTATGCAGCAGCAGTGTGCAACCGATAGCTCGAAGACGCAAGATGCAACACCGAAGGACAGTCCACTTCGTGATGTGAATGTGAACCTACCCGCAATCGTGCCGACGGACACTGGTGACCCTATGGACGTGCAGCCCTCTGGCGGTTCGACGAATGCAGCCAAGCGAGGTCCCCCAGTCAACGTGCTTCAACAAGACGCCATCGCATTGGAGCAACTGGCGACAAAGGTAAGGGCAACCCCACACAACTCTTCCACGCCCTCCCCTACGCCCGCTCCCTCTCAGTCTTACCCTACGCCCACCCCTTCTGAATCCTATCGAGTTCATATACGTCCCCTTTCATGCTACGACATAACTTCAGTAGCCACAAAATATGTCCAAAAGGTCATCGACCAATCTCTTGAAACCACTGGATACAAATGGTTCGCCGCATATAAATCTACCAACTCGATCACTGTGCACTTGGCATCTCTCAGTGATGTGCAGAAAATGTGCACTTCAACATCTATTCCACTGTCAGAAGATCAGCACCTACCTGTGCAGTGCTACTTTGCATCGGGCCCTAATATACAGAGGTATGTTGTCTATGGCATTGACCCGGAAGACACCCCTGAGATAATATGTCGTGAATTGACGTCCACGTCACACAGGGTGCTCGCAGCTAGATTCATGGGCAAAAGCCGTACTTGCTTAGTGACGGTACAGGGCCCCTAATGTATTCCAGAACGGTTTTGCTACTATGGTTGTATATTGCGACTTAAACCCTACCTCCCTCGGGCGATATTCTGCTACCGCTGCTTTCAACGTGGACACATGCAGGCTTTTTGCCCACAGCGTACTATTTACCCAGAAAAGCTCGCACCAGAAGGCCAACCACGATATCGATGTGGCTTGTGTAAATCTAATGAGCACGATATGACAAGCACAAATTGTCCGATTAAACAGAAGGCCACAGCACGGATACGAAAGGCTATACCAAAGACGAGTATAGTAACAACTCATAATCGTTATGAGGCTCTTGCAGAAGAGCCAGAGATGCTCATGGCAGAAGAAGCAGAAGCCCCAGAAACACAACTGTATTCTTCTGCTCTTAAACGTGGCAAGCAGTCGCAGACAAAGAAACAGAAATTACCGTAACTTCTGAATCAGTCGAATGATGACCATGATGACATTGACGCTCGGATAGACGCACTGGCCAGAGAGATTGAGCGACTATGCAAACATAAAGAATTGGTAATTCTACGGCGTCAGAAAACAGGCCAACACGTAACGCATCAACCAGGGCGAATGCCACTGTTACGCCTGGATCCCGTCCGGCACAACAGGTCAACCAAGCTGTTTGGACAGCATCAACCAGTGCGAATGCCACTGTTAAGCTTGGATCCCGTCCGGCACAACAGGTCAACCAAGCTGTTTGGACAGCAGTTTTAGATCAGCTTGCTCAACTAACGTTGCTCATTCAGGATTGCCTGCATCATGGCTAATTATCTGCAGCAGCTGTCACAGGGTGGAATTCTACAGTGGAATTGTCGGGGCCTAAGCTCCAAGTTAGGAGAAATTAAAACCAAGCTTCCATATAATAAGCTACATGTATGGGCACTGCTTATTCAAGAGCATAATAAGCTATGCTGCCCTTCCAATTTTAGTGGGTATCATAACCCATCTATTAGAGATAGACGTGCTACTACAATGGCTTCAGCTCCCGGAAAAGCTGCAGTGTATGTATCATCGCATATTGCTCACACAGTGATTGATATGGAGCCATGGTGTAGTGTTAATCAAGAAGTTGTCGGGGTCCTGGCACGACCAGTGAAGACTCCTGTCATTCTAGTGTCATTCTACGCCAGACCACAGCGCACACGCTTGAACTTAGGGTGGATAGCCCATCTACGGTCTACATACCCGGGAATTCCTATTCTCGTGGGTGGAGACTGTAATGCTCCACATACAGAATGGGGGTACAAGTACAACTCCCGAAGAGGATGTCAAGTTAAAAACGTCATGAGCGATGCCACTTTTACACTGTTGAACCTTCACGCTGTGGCTACCTGTGCTGTACCCGCAGTTTCTAGAACACACGCTCCAGACCTCACGTGGTGGTTGGGCCCTGGAATGCCGCAGTCGCGGGTGGAACCAGATAGATACCTGGGGCAGTGATCATATGCCAATAATGATTGGTTTGCGTAGAACGTGCATAAAGAAAATTCGACGACGAGTAACAGTCACGCATTGGGATAAGTTTCGCGAATCATCGATTGATAAAATACCCTCAGAGCCCTCAGAAATTCTTCCTGCTTTGCAAGAACTGCTCCCGAGTAACACCACTGTAACCACAGTTGACGAGATTGATGATTGATGTGTAGTTTTTATTGGCGCAAGGGCCAGATATGGCCAAAGAGCGCCATGTACGTAGTGATGAGTAATCAATGAATGGTTTAACAGATTAAGAAATTAGTTAAGAATGGTGGATAAATGTGGCTGTAAAGGGGCCTAAAATCAATCACTAAGATGTTTAGAATATAAATATACTAAAATTATCGCAATGATTTGTGATGTGCGCTATGATCATAAAATATTTGCGATGAAGAATGGTTAAGGTTAGCAGGACCTGGAGGTGACAACAGCACTAGTACCTCACAGAGCCCTTGGGGGCAAGGACTGGTAGGCACGTGCTTACAATTGTGCTTGTATTGCAGCTGCAACCTCCAAGAGGAGGTCGTGCTACAAGTATCCGGGCCAAATGACTTTTAAGATGTTGGTTTCAGCTAAAAATTTCAGTACTGTTTGAAATTCAAAAAGCGGTTCATTGCTAAGAAAAAATGCAGGGTGTAAAGGTAAGTGATGACGATATGCGAAACGGAAGTACTTTTTCCTCTCTGCTTCTACTTCAGGGCACTCAAGAAGAACATGGAGGACTGTAAGGCTATCGCCACACTTTGTACATGTCGGAGGATCACTTGCATTCAGTAGGAAAGAGTGAGTGCCGTAAGTATGCCCTATTCTTAATCTACAGAGGAGCACTTCCTTGTGTCTTGCTGTTCTCTCAGATATCCAGTTTCCTAATTTTGGTTTTATGGTGTGCAGTTTATTTAATACTTCGTCATCCCACTGGCTTTGCCAATACTTCCTCAACTTATGGCGTAAGAAGGGCTTGAGGTCTGTAGCTGGTATGGGTTTATTTACGTCTGTCTCACTAAAAGTAACTAACGAAGCATTTTCATCAGCAGCTACATTGCCTTTTATTCCTCTGTGGCCAGGTATCCAACATAAGACAATGCTTTGGTTTTGCACATATGCTGAGCATAGTGAGGTGTAGAGCTCATTAAATACAGAGTTTGTGTGTCTTCGGAAGCTCATTAGGGCTTTTACAACACATAATGAGTCTGTGAATATGATAGCCTTATCGAGATTAGTCTGCTTGATATGCTTTACCGCTGAAAGTATTGCGTAAGCTTCAGCTGTGAAAATACTTGTGTTTGGATTTAGAGCACCGGACGTCGAAAACGACGTCCCGAGGGCTGCGTATGCGACACCAGAAGATGACTTCGAGGCATCTGTATAGAATTCTGAGCGGGAATACTTCGCCTGAAGTTCAAGGAAGTGCGAGCGTATGTGTGCCTCAGGCGCACGTTTTGTTATTTCGACAAAAGAGATATCGCACTCTATGGTCTGCCATTCCCACGGCGGTGGCAGGCAAGTGGGAGCCATAAGGGTATTTTCTGCTAGTGGAATACCTATTTCTTCTGCCAATGCTTGCAAGCGTAGGGAAAAAGGTGTTCTAATAGCTGGGCGGTTACGATGAAGTGTGGCAGTGGAGAGGTCCTGGATAGTTATATAGCATGGATGCTCAGTATCTGATTTTACCTTCATGTAGTAGGAGAAACTGAGATATGTTCTTTGAAGATGCAGAGACCATTCATTGGACTCAACATAGAGGCTTTGAACGGGGCTTGTTCTAAAGGCACCTGTTGCCAGACGAATACCAAGGTGGTGGACTGGGTCTAGGATTCTTAGGGCACTGCGTGTTGCAGAATGGTACACCACGGCACCGTAGTCAAGGCGCGAACGTATGAGACTCCTATACAAGCTAAGGAGACATCTTCTGTCAGAACCCCAGCTTGTGTGTGACAGAAGCTTCAGCAGATTCATCGTCTTCAGGCACTTCGCTTTCAAATATTTCAAATGGGATATGAATGTTAGTTTAGAGTCTAGAATGACACCTAAAAATTTATGTTCGCGACTCACAGATAGGCGTTCTCCATTTAGATGAATAACGGGGTCTGGTAATATACCTTTCTTATTAGAGAAGAGAACAGCCGTACTTTTCTGAGGGTTTAGTTTAAATCCGTTCTCGTCCGCCCACTTAGACAGCTTATTTAAACCAAGTTGCACTTGTCGCTCGCAGATAGCCAGATTACATGATTTGCAACCGATTTGTACATCATCCACATATACAGAGTAAAACAATGTACGTGGAATGATGGTATGCAGCGAGTTCATTTTTACGACAAAGAGGGTACAGCTTAGCACACCGCCTTGTGGTACACCAGTCTCCTGCGTAAATGGACGGGACAGGGCGTTACCGACTCTAACGCGGAACGTGCGATTGGAAAGATAACTTCGAATAACGTTCAGCATATTGCCTCGGACTCCCATACCAAACAGATCACGGAGAATTCCGAAGCGCCATGTGGTATCGTATGCTTTCTCCATGTCAAGAAATACCGACAGGAAGAACTGCTTGTGTACAAAGGCATCACGGATGTTAGCCTCAATGCGAACCAGGTGATCTGTTGAAGATCTACGTTCCCGGAACCCACATTGTAAGGGGTCTAGTATTTTATTAACTTCGAGATAGTGAAGCAGGCGTCGGTTAATCATTTTCTCGAACAGTTTGCATAGGCAACTTGTCAGGGCAATAGGCCTGTAACTGCTGGCCAGGGATGGGTCCTTGCCCTCTTTGAGAATTGGGATTATAATTGCTTCTTTCCAAGAGGAAGGAATGTACCCGGCAGACCACATTGCGTTAAAAAGTGATAATAGTGTTTTCTGGGTTTCAAAGCTTAAGTGTTTTATCATGTCATAAATTATTCGGTCGGTTCCTGGAGCCGAATTATTGCAGCAGTTCAGTGAAGCTTGAAATTCCGCCATGTTGAATGGATGATTGTATGGTTCAGTCTGTCTGCTTTTTTGAACCAGAGGAACTCGTTCTGCTTGTCGCTGATAGCTCAAGAATGTGTCAGAGTAGTGGGAGGAACTGGAAATGTATTCAAAGTGTGCTCCTAAAGTATCAGCTTGTTCTTTAAGCGTGTCTCTCTCGGTGTTGACTAAAGGCAGAGGCTGAGATTGCCGGCCTTTTAATTTTTTGACTCTGTTCCAAGCTTTCCTCTCGTCTCTGTAAGAATTTATACTTGAAATGTATTTTTGCCAGCTGTCCCTTTTGGCACGGCGGCGTGTTCGTCTACCCTGAGCCTTTATTTCCTTGAATATGATGAGGTTTTCTGTTGTTGGTGAGTCGCGAAGACGACTCCAAGCCTTATTTTGCTTCCTGCGCGCTTCCCTACATTCGTCATTCCACCAGGGAACACGACGTTTTGAAGGCGTCCCATTAGTTTCCGGAATACATATTGACGCTGCATCGACTAGAAATGCTGTTACGTATGCCACTGCGTCATCAATATAGAGTGTACAAATATCATCCCAGGTCAAGTACGTGAGCTCTCTGTATCGCTTCCAGTCGGCTGAGTCTACCTTCCACCTGGGAGCATGTGGAGTGTTTTCATCTTGTTTTGCACAGTTTAAAACAATGGGAAAGTGGTCGCTTCCATAGGGGTTCCTAATAACACTCCACTCCAGATAGGGAACAAGAGTACTTGACACTATGGTAAGATCTATCGAGGAAAATGTTTTGTGTGCAAGACTGTAGAATGTAGGTACCTTCTTGTTAAGTAAGCAGGCACCCGAGGAAAACAGAAAATTTTCTATTAGGCGCCCTCTCGCGTCACAACGACAATCTCCCGAAAGGGTACTATGCGCATTGAAATCGCCTGCAACTATATAGGGCTCAGGAAGTTCATCGATAAAGTTCTGGAGGTCTGTTTTCAATAGTTGAGAACCAGGAGGAATATATAAGGAACTAATTGTAACTAATTTGTTAAATATCACAGCTCTAACTGCGACTGCCTCAAGAGGCGTTTGCAGCTGTAATTGCTGAGCAGCAACTCCCTTGTCGACTATAACTGCTACACCGCCGGACGATGCTGCAGCATCGTCGCGGTCTTTGCGGTAAATGGCATATTTCCGGAGAAAATCTTTATGTCTAGAATTAAGGTGTGTCTCTTGGACACACAGCACCTTTGGGTTAAACTTATGTAGTAGTTCTTTAATGTCATCAAGGTTCCGCAGAAGACCTCTGACATTCCATTGTAATATTTCAGTATTCATGTCTAAATAAAAAGAGGTTTGTGCTGTGTGTCTAAGAGGATTACTTAGCTTACAGAGCCCTTCCCGGGCGCCGTAATGCGGGGTTTGTCTTTCTTGCCGCGGTCCTGAGACTCGCGGCGGTCCTTCGGCGCTGGCTGCGCCGTCTGGCTAGGATTAATGTCCATTGCCTCTTGAGAGGTGCTGGACATCCGCTCTTGTGAGCGGTGTGGTCGTCGTGAAGACCTCGCCTCAAGAGACGAAGCCTTAGAGCCTATCAACCCGGAGGTCGATGGGCCTTCCATTAGGGACGGCGAAGCAGTGCTGGCTGCTTTCACCAGGGGGGCTGGTGGCACTTCCGCGGCCACACTCTTTGTGGACCGGGCAGCTGCCGGAGTCTGCTGCGGCGCTGCCCCCTTGCGCACCGTATCAGCATACTTTGTGGAATGAAGAAATGATACACGCTTTCGCGCTTCCTGGAATGAGATGTTTTCCTTTACTTTGAGGGTGATTATATCTTTTTCTTTTTGCCACGTCGGGCACGCTCTAGAGTAAGCTGCATGTCCACCGTCACAGTTCGAACAGTGGAGTGCGCCATCACAGTCATCTGAGGGGTGATCGTGGTCACCGCACTTGGCACAGGTTTGTCGGCCTCGGCAACTTTGTGAACCGTGGCCATACCTCTGACACTTGAAACACCTTCGAGGATTCGGTATGTATGGTCGGACACGGACTTTCGTGTATCCTGTTTCTAACGTTTCTGGCAGCACACTGGACGCAAAGGTGACGATCAGATGTTTAGTTGGAATTTCTTTGTTTTCCCGTTTGATTATTATTCTCTTAACTATGGTGACATTCTGCTCCTTCCAGCCCTCTAGGAGCTCTTCCTCGGTCAGGTACAGCAGATCATCGTCGGAAATCACTCCTCTGCTTGTGTTCATGGATCGATGTGGAGTCACTGTGAGGTTCACACCACCAAGTGAGACCAGATTTGGGAGTTTGTCATATTGTTGTTTGTCGCGGACCTCAAGAAGGAGGTCACCGCTCGCCATCTTTGTAACTTTGTAGCCGGGACCAATTGTTTCGGTGAGATTTTTCGCAACAGTGAAAGGTGAAATCATTCTTACGGTCTTTCCAGGGTTTTCACTATGAATGACATGAAATCGTGGGAAGGTTTCTTTGCGTTGAAAGAAGAATTGGGCTGTTTCTTCGGTGCGCCCTCTTTTTGAGAGAGGACGATCAGGTAGTTTAGGGAATGATGCTAATGCCATACAGGTTTATTGATTTCGGCAGCGATGGCAGCCGCCCACCATGGAGCCCAACAAGGGGACGGTACAAGGTTTGAAGATTACCTGCACACGCCAGCTATACACCGCCACTATAACCTAATGTACATACCCAAGACTGGATACATTACACACGGTTAACCCTTGCCGCCCGGAAATTTGGAAGTGAGAAGAAGTGAGTAGGAGACAGGACAGATGGAAAAGTGAGAGAAAAAGACAAAAGATGAAGAGGGGGACAGGAAAAGGCGACTGCCGATTTCCTCCAGGAGGGTCAGTCTGGAGGTGCCGTCTATGTGAAGCAGAGGCCGAAGAGGTGTGTTGCCTCCGCTGGGGGGCCTTAAAAGGTCCAATCACCCGGCATTGGCTCAACCCCCAGGATCCCCCTTTCCCCAGACACGGCTAAGCCGCGCACGGCTACACGCGGGAGGGTCCAACCCTCGTGTGCTCGGGTCCGTGGTGTCGCAGCACACCAAACGCCTGCTGACGCAGACGCCCCTGCGGGGCACAGTTGACGAGGAACAACCTCAACCAGACCTCGCTCTTTTGCAACTTTGGGCAAAGCGACGTCAGGCAGAAGTGTATGCGTCGAGGAATCCCGATGTACCAGGTAGCCGTGCACGTGCTAACCATATAGCGGCGAAGGCGCGTTGGCACGAAAAGCAACTTTCTCGACGACGATGGTATGAGTTATGCGAGAATCTTGGATCGGGCATTGGAAACAGGGCACTTTTGCGTACGTTTCGTTCAATGGAACGCGGTCATAAGCAACCTGACCCTGCAGCGAGCGTTAGGTTAGCGATGCAAATTTCGCCACATGAATTTGCAGAACATGCTGCTAGGGCGTTTTTCCCGAAGTACGATCACGCGTCACCTATAAACTGCCCTGAAATTGATGGGTCTGATGAATCCGAAATATCCAGCCCTTTCAGCATGGTCGAACTAATAGCGGCGATTGAAACTTCGAAGAAGCGAACAACACCTGGACCTGATGGTATCCCTTATGAGGTTTTCAAGAACATGGAAGGAGCAGCTCTTGACGCACTTATTCAGGCTATTAATAAAGTATGGGAGACTGGAAACGTTCCACCTGACTGGAAGCGTTCAATTGTTGTAGCGATTCCGAAACCAGGAAAGTCTCCAAATAACCTGCAGTCTTTACGCCCAATTTCGCTAACCTCAACTATCTGCAAGCTCGCTGAAAAGATGCTGGCCACACGTGTTTCCTGGTGGCTTGAACGCCATGATAAATATCATCCGGCTCAAATTGGCTTCCGTTCTTACTTGGGAACAGAAGACGGTCTTTCTATCTTATCAGACGATGTTTTACAGATTTCACCACACAGTCACGCTGTGCGCACGGTAGTAGCAACAGACATAACGAAAGCTTATGACAATATAGACCATGAAATCATTATTGCCAACCTCATCGACCTGGGGCTTCCACCGCGGGTCATAAGATTTATCTACTCATTTCTTCAGAATCGCACATTTGCGATTAGAGTAGATGGGAGGCAAGAAGGATACTTCACATCGAACAGAGGAGTCCCACAAGGTTCGGTTTTAGCTCCTCTTCTCTTCAACGTTGCTCTAATACCTCTAGCCTGGCAACTACACCAGATTCCAGACGTGAAGTTTTTAATCTATGCGGATGACGTCACTTTGTGGTCCGTGCGTGAAGATGTATCTCGACAAACTCAACAGCTTCAAGAAGCCCCTGATGTTCGGCACAACTGCACTCGGAAAGCAGGGTTGGGCATCTCCGCTAAAAAATCAAGCTATATTGTGGTGGCCAACAAGAAAGGACGCCCAATAATCACGCAGCACCCCTTTATATTTAAGCTCGGCGCAGTGACAATCCCTGAGGCTTCTGAGCTCCGCATACTGGGTCTCGATATTCACCACTCCGGCGGTAGTGCACACTGGCTCCGTAAAATCAGACAGACTTCGACAAAAACACTTCACCTTATTCGTCACATTGCAGCAAAAGCAGCTGGAGCTCGTACTGACGTAGCTCGATGGCTGGTACGTGCAGTCTTGCAGCCACGAATTTTATATCAGGCACAACTTCAAATGCTAACTTTGGCACAGTTGGCACAGTTAGAGACGATAAATCGCGATGCTATGCGCAGAATCACAGAACTACCACGCATCACTCCGATACCAACCTTACAGGAACATTCCCAGCTCAACATAATTGCAGAGCTAATTTTGCAACGTGAAAAAGCACGTGAAATAAAAAGCAACTTGTTCCGGCTGTCGCTGCGTTGCATGCTCATTTTCAACGCGGTTCTCGGATTGACAATCAGCCCTATCCAATGCCTCCCTGGGAATTCACCAGCATCACAACTAATAAGCCAACGAAGTTACGACGCAGCGATACAACAGGTATTATTGACGACCACAATATCATCCATGCATGATTCGCTAACACCTGCAAAGTTTATACGGATGCTGCTATTCTCCCAGACGGCGGGAGAACATCATTCCTCAGTACAACGCATAATTTGATCAGCGGCCACCCGCGCTATTTATCTACGGAAGCCTGCGCTCTAGTAATGGAATTTCAAGCCATTCACGACGCTGTGCATTATGCGACATCTAAGCTGCCTACCATCAAACAACTAGATATCTTCACTGATTCTTTAGCGGCTATTCAGGAACTGAAGAAGGTTAACAAGGCGATGGAAATCTGCGAGACAATACACACTATGAATAGAAAAAAATGTCACAGTTTCGCCCTAAGGGCGAAGCAATGAATGCGATAGCAACACAGCAATGTCATACGAAGTAAGGTGAGCGGCCTTGGTAGCAATATGAATTGTAATAAACATGAGCTGATTAAGTAAGCAGGTGTGCTGCGGCGTAAGTAGACCGACATGAAGAGAGACTCGATGACCACGAGAAGGCGCGTGTGAAACGGTGGTGTTGATGAGAAGCGCTTACCGTGGGCAGTGCGTGCGAAGGGACACACCTGTAGTGCTGCACTGCCGATCTGGGCAGCATTGCGTGTAGCGTGCGTTGTGAAATGTGGCCCGACTATTACTAACTGAATGAACAAGCGCGGTGTGAGCGCGCACAAACATGAATAGATCCCACTGAATGACTGCAGCCAACGACTGTCAAAACGCTGGCAGCGAGCGCATACGCCGCGCAGCGGGCGAAGGTACGTGCGGTCTATCGCTTCAACGGAAACTGAGCGGCGAATGCACGGCCCATAAAGGTCAGAGCCGTGTGGAGATAAGATACGGTGTGGTCGAACGAACGACGAGCGCGGTTGTTGGCAGCGTAGAAGTGCGCCCCCCTCCGCTCCCTCCGGCGCTGGCTTCCCGCTTCCTTGCTTGCGCGTGGGAGAGATAAGAGACTGTGCGGACGAGCGACGAGCGCGGTTGTTGGCAGAGAAGTGCCCCCCCCCCCCCTGCTCCCTCCGGCGCTGGCTTTCCGCTTCCTTGCTGGCGCGTGGGAGATTGAGTGCGTTCGCTCTCCGTGATAGCGCGCGTCCCCGCATGCTTCCGCTGGGGCATACGGCGCGCGGCGAAGATTTTATCTATACGGAACCTCACGGTGACGGCGACGGCGACGCCGACGGCAGAAATCCGGTTGAAGTGTCCATATAATTGCTATCGCAATAAAACAGCTACTTGCGTCCAGGTACACTGGATTCAAGGCCATGCAGCGAACCCTCACATTGCTGCAGACCAGCAGGCACACTGCCCTCCTAATCCAGATCTTCCGTCTATTCCCCTCCCACCTCAACCCCTTAACTTGCTCCGAGCCCGTAAAAATTTTCTCCGGCAGGACACACGCGCTCTTATCCCCCCGTGTGTCTGCTCCCTCCCCCTTCACCTTAGTAGGGCGGAGGAAGTTGTGCTTAGGAGGCTTTGGGCCGGGGTGGCCCTTACACCGGCTGTGATCTCAAGGTGGAACTGGTCGCATTTAGCACTGGGTGCTACGTGTCGATACTGATCCGTCCCTGTGATGGAAGCAGATGCATACCATCTAATATGGACATGTACTGGTTTACAATCGGAACGCTCGCGTCTCCTACTGCAAGCCGGCCTCCGCTACAGTGTGATAACCAGCTATGACCGCTGGATACATGATAACATATTCCAACACTGCGTCAATTCATACACAACACAGGCCTCACAGCACATATATAATACAAATATACACATCAAGAATTATGCCTTAACGGCATGTCTTTATCGCAATTTAAAAAAAAAGAATGTGATAGAAGCCCCCGCCCAAGTAACGCAAAATGTTGCCGTAACGTTCTCTGAATGTGCACAAATGTCGGCGTATAACGTTGCCTACATGCTGCTAATGTCCTCTTTTTTGATCGCCGGACAACGTTGGGTCGTAACGTTGTGGCAGCGTTGAGCAGCACATTCACGACGTTAACATAACGTTAACAGAACTTCCTGGCAACGTAATGTGGATGTTGCCTTTTGTCACTTGAGCTTTCAGGCAACGTACGTATGTGACGTTGAAGCAACACTCAACTGACATTGCAGAATATTTGTAGACATGCATAACAGCAGTGCTGTCAGCATGACACGGCTGACAGCACCGCAAACCCTTAAATTTATATTTGCTTGACAGATAATTTACTCTAGTAGTTTTCATGTTGCATATGCGTGAAAATGTGAAACAAGAATTAGTGAAAAACAGCGTTTATTACGTATATATCTTGTGTAGCTTACCAAGATGTCTGTGTACCTTACCATGTGGTAAGATACACTATATACGTAAAATAATGCTGTTTTCACCAGTTCTTGTTTACATTTTCATTCATATACGACATGAAAATTACTAGAATGCATTATCTGTCAAACAAATATAAATTTAAGGGTTTGCGGTGCTGTCAGCCGTGTAATGCTGACAGCGCTGCTGTACGGGCAGCTCATCTGTCTTGCACTATATATAGTACCAACGCGCCTTAAGCCAGAATCTTTAAAGTGTTTCACATGGTGGTTTGCCTGACTTGTGTTGCTGTTGTCCATAGCACAGCATATAAATGCTAACTGCAAGTAAAAGTGCACAATGCAAAGCTGCGAAGCGGTTCATAAGAACAATTTTTCATTTTGGCTATAACAGCAAGAGAAGCAGCATGCACGTCCAATGTGCAGAGGTTCTCGTATAACGGTTCTCGCAGCAGGAAAGTAAATATATTCCACAAATGTTCATTTCCTTAAACATATCATTTAAGCTTAGACCACAGAAAAAAATCAGTCTTTGCTTCCGACTTACTGCTCTAAAAATCATGTGTCGGTAGCTGCATGTGCTTTCAAGAAATTGCATATTAGCCAACATCAGCTGCTAAGAACAAACGCTAGTATGTAGGAATTGTTTGTGCAGGAGGAATATGTGGTGGTTGAATATACACCCCTGAATATGCATTGGTCCACCTTAAATAATAGTGAATGCCATAGACAAACCTGGTTATAATGTCAAACCATGCATTTATTTACTGTCTGCTTACATCGTCCTGGCAAACAAATGACACTTATATAACAGTAACTTAAAAACTGATAACACACTGATTACACACTTAAATATATTTTCTATTAAACATCAAGGTCTTCTATCGCATATTAAGACTCTACTAACAGCTACAACTGCAACACAATATATTTTGCTTTCCCATGTAGGTCAGACTTCGAAATTTTTTGCCTTTTGTCGAGTTCCCTTATTTCAATGGCAGAACACAATTTATACTTCTTAATAACAGCACAAATACTGTCCTCCTTCACTTTGTAATGTACAACACAACACAGTAACACTGCGGTTGGATACTATCTCCTGCCAAGCATCCAGCCGGTCTTTTTGCCTAAGCTTGCAGACATGGCAGCAAGTGTGAAGTAGTCAACACAGCCCAAGGCGTAGAGTAACAGAAAGTCATCCAAGCACTGACAGCCAGCCATCACTTTTGCAGAGGATGGCCAGCAGCACAAGTGATGCACACATGCCTCCCTCGGTAGCTTCACTTGCATCCAGACCTCACTGGTTTCCAAGTCAATAATGCAGTAACCTGCAGAGACATCAATTACATCAAACTATAAAGTGCCATCTGAAACACTGAAGCCACGTTTACTGTGAAAACAGGCTATAAAAATGCTTACAAACAACTTAAGCTTCGCATAACTGTGAAACAAACAATAGTGACTTTACACAGGAGAATAATGCAAAACATCAAAAAGCAAATTTCAGTAAAACCTAACCATTATAGCTATAAGTTTGGACACAAGAGCAAGGAAAGCACAAAAAACAATACCCACAACTTCCTTTATTGCGCTAAGCAGTTAAGACGTTAGTATCAATATATTCCTTTAACATAAAGCTTCCTTGCAATGCCACGGCTGCTTGTTACATCCAGTTGAGTCTTTGAAGAAAACAAAAATTAACAAATGATGTGAATGCTCTACCACGGTACCAAAACCACATTTCATTCGTGATGAAAGAAAGTTCCAACGAATAAGTGATAAATTTGACTTGTTGGTACAATATATTGGTCAATTGCAGCACAGATATTGACAGAAAAGACGAGACAATAGACGTGTGCTCAGTTCCAACAAAAAGCTTTATTTTCCGCGACCCGTCTTTATAGCCGTCACTCATCACATTGCACACGCACAATTCACACCCTTAGGTAGGTCAACTCTGTCTGATAAGTGTACAGATGCTGACACACACAGAGCCAAGTCGCGCAATCTTTTCAGCTTCAATAATTTCACGTGTTAGTTGATCACCGCTACTGCTGACAACAGTACACCGAGCAAACAATGGTTCACAGGCACATGAACTGCAACAACATGCAAGCCAACTGTCATGCACGTTTTTCTTGACATTGTAGAGTGTTCTCTCTGCTGGTCATTGATACAGCGTCCTGTTTGGCCTATGTACTGTTTACCACAAGAAAGAGGGGTACAGTAATTCATGTTGCTAACATAGGTGACGAACAGATTTTTGTGCTTTTTGTTACACTTTTGTGCTGCGCTGAAACATTTCCTTTGATTACACAACTTTATAAGCTGAGGTGCAAAGAAGACAACTTTAACTTTGGACCGATCGGCAGTTTTCACGATATTGTCAGACAGCTTATGAATGTATGGTATGACAGCCACTTTAAGTCTGTCAGATGGAGTGATCACATGGCAACCACTCGGTGCATGCGCTTTTCAGAGTAGAGGTCATGTCGTCACTGCATCTGACAGACATAAAACTGGCCGTCATACCCTACATTCATAAGCTCTCACAATATCAAGAAAATTGCATATCATTCTAAAGTTGTGTAATCAAAGGCAATGTCACAGCACGCCACACATATGCAACAAAACACGAAATTCCGTTTGTCACCTGTGTTAGCAACGTGGTTTATTGTATCCCCCTTGTGGATAACAGTATATAGGTCAAATGGGACACTGTATCAATCACCGGCTGAGAGAACACTCATATAATGTGAAGAAAAATGTGCGTGACAGTAGGCTTGAATGTCATTGCAGTTCGTGTGACTGTGAACCGTCGTTTGCTCAGTGTACTGTTTCCAGCAGAAGCGGTGATCAACTAACACGGAAAATAATTGAGGCTGAAAAGATTTCGCGACTTGGCTCTGTGTGTATCAGCACACCTTCTGTACACTTGTCAGACAGTTTACTTTCTGCCTAAGGGTGCGATATGCCCATGTGCAATGCAGTGACTGACGGCTATAAACATGGGCCAGCAAAAATAAAGCTTTTTGTTAAAGAGTTGCCGCATGTCTCTCGTCTTGACTCTTCTGTTGTTGCCTACATCTGCACTGCAATTCAGTGCCTGAACGACCGGCTACAACTACGCTACAGGTGTTGCATATCGGGAGAAGGGTTGAATATTGCTCTACACTGCAAAAGTTGTCGTTGCTATCCGCGGATGACGAATACGGAAGTTCTGGCTGTGGAAAAACCAAATTAGAACGCGAGCTTTTGGAAGCGGTGTTAATCGAAAATTCTGGACCTGATAAGTAGGTTAGCGCTACTTCGCGGGCACTTTTAAGCAAAGAAATGCAACTCATGAGTAGCCACAAATAAGCTGGTTTGTTAATTCTGCTTTTGTTTCTTCTTGGGCTACCTAAACGCGAAAAACTTTGTCACTCGATTCAACCGCTCGGCCAAAACCAAGCATGAGAAGATGATTTTTTCTCCTCAGGGGCACCACATTTTGAAAGATATGCATCAAATGCATCTGAAAAGTTAATCATTTCGGTGCAATACATGTATTGTTACAAACATTACAAAAACAAACTTGAAAAAATGTGAATGATACTTACTACCCACAGCTTCCAATTTATCGGGACTCAATGTCGACTTCTCAACAGCATTGCCGTCCTTCAAGCACCGACAAGGAGCCCCTGTGACGCTCCTACGCCGAGCGCCAGGGCTCCCCACATCAGTTATGCCAGTTCTTTGCAGAACAGGGAATCCCGGCGATGGCACTGGAGCAGGCCCCAGTTATCGTTGCCAATGTATACAACATTTCCTAGGTGTACCTGCAATAAAAGATGGCAGAGACACATTAAGACTGCTTACGTGTGGGAACGTGAAAGCACCTTTAGTCAACCAAATGGCTGCAATGTGACGTGCACAGTGTGACACGCACTAGGCACACCTTAAGTCAGCCAGAATCAAAGAGCTGCCGTGGCGCAAGGGAACCGTGCTCCTTTCACACTCCAGGTTCTATTCCTACCCTGTCTGCACAACTTTCTTATTAAAGCAAATAATTTGCTTTGTTTACATGAACCTACCTAAATTTGACATTACTCCAAGCGTTTTGATGTGCTTTTATTGCTTGTGCAATAGGCCATCGGTTTTATGTCACTAAGTGCCGGTAGCAAAAAGAAATATGTGTAACCGTGCGATAAATGTAACCGGAAATGGCAGGTACGTCCAGTGGCATTAGTGTGGGGGCTGCACACAAAATTATATAGCTTACCCTGTTTCAAATTTATTTTAAAGAGCAGTTTCAGTGAGCCCAAGTAGAGTCTTTCAACTTTTTTCAGTGCAAAAACAGGTACAGTTTGTGCCAGCCAACCAGATAAAGAGCTCTCCTAGTAACCGTCTCTAATCACCCTCTCAGCAATTAGTGATAGCCAAAGTAGAGCTTGTATCTCTACAACTGACACATGTCCCATTTCCTTAAAGTGGTATTCGTCACTGATTTTGATGGTCAATTGGTTGCCATAGATGAACAATCGAAATTTGGCGCGCAGCACCAGTCGTGTCAGTGCATCGTCAAGTGGCACGAACATATTTCTCCCTTGAGTGAATTGTGGTGCTCTCCTGGGCACATGTTGAGGCACCAGCCAGTCTGCCCCATGTACATTTGACTGAATATATACATGATCAAAGGAACAGACTATGCTACCCCTGACGAACACAAGACAAATTGGGTTGCACCTTTAACTCAGCAAGCCTCAATTCTCATGTGGAGTGCTATGCACGCACATTTCCAGCGAAAAATAAAGTAGGCAGGATATGCACGACAGTTCACAAGTGAAATCAGAAAGGCGAGCAGGCAAGGGAGGTTTGCTTGGTTAAAGATACCACCAAATCTGTCTAGTGTGTATGAGAGGCAGCTCACTATATTTCTTTCACACCTGGTCACATGTACACAGAGCAGACTGGCCGGTAACTAAATGTGCCAAATAAATTCCCATATTTCACTCAAGAGACCAGCTTGATCGTCCAGTTTGGCCGTGCATTGCCGCGATAGGACTTCAGGCTGGATTAGGATCATCTGTTTTCACCTACCGTGAAAAATTGACACGAGAGATCAGTGAGGCATACCACATAAACAAGACATGCGAGCCATACCCCATGATCAATTCATGAAATAAAAGGTGTCCTTTCTAGATGACAAGTGATTGAAGTTAGTCTGCGCATATTTACTTTCCTTTTTACACAAATACCATTTATTGTGATTTTATGCCTTTATATTACAACTTACGCCTTCCCTCTGAACGAAATTCTGCACAACATAAGCACACATCTAGTGTTGCTATTTTTAATCATTCCATCAAAATAAATGGTCAGTTAGCAGCAGTCATGTTGTATGGTACTCTTTTCCTCCCCATGTCAATTCTATCCTGAAAAGTTACATGAACTGACCGGCAAACTCATACCTACACTATAAATTTCACCTAGCAAGCACGGCTGGTTCTTAGAAAATGCACAAATACGGTGATAGGTATCTGTTGGCATACTGTAGCAATAGTAAGTGCCAGTTAGCTTCGACACTAGACCGTTTTAGTATAGCATATGCAACTAATAGCGTACGCCTATAAGCTATAGTACAGCATACACTAAACAGCATACATTTATTAGTTTTAGTTGGCCTGCGAGATCTTCTGATCTCAGAGGCCATATGCCATCTTCGCACCTATCTCTCGACTTCACTGACAGGTGGGGCTGATATATGTCGGTTTCCCTCGTTAGGCTTCGTGTCGTTCAAAACGAGAAGCGATCTCGAAAACTCCACAAGGTTAACCATATTACACTGTTGTCAGAGCGGCCTGATGGTAAGCGAAAGCTCTTTACAGTCATTTGCTACGAACGAAGCGAATTCTGCAAAAGGCACGCCAAATTCCATTCGAAGCGGGCAGCGGGAACCACAGCCATGTTTAACGTAAACTACGCAAACCACGCACAGACGGTAATGCTAAATCTGAGAAATAGCATGCATACGCTATACGCTATCGGTCGGACAGCGTTCTGCACATGCGCAGTGATGACCCGCTATTTTATATCGTACGCAATGACATAGCGTACGCTAAACTAAAACTGTCTACTGCAGCAATACTTCAGCTGTCAGGCATCTACAGTGCTTAAGACACCACAGAAGTGTAAGTGCACAACAAAAACAAGCGGCGCATCAACCATAAATTTGACTTGAGAGTAGTGACAACATACGCTGTTTCGTGTAGCTAAAACACTAGCCAATATGTAGAAAGTATATGCACAAGTATACATACCTATAGATATTTGCCTACCTAACTTAAAACTATAAGAGTTGCATTGCATATGATGCTTGTTCTAGACACTGGTATTTTTGACAAAAATACTCTTAGAATTAGATATAATGCTTTTTCAATTCATCCAGCCAGTAAATGAAGTCGTACACATATTATAATTTGGACTTGCAGGTTGAACATATTGCTACGCGAGAGACATTCATCCTGGGGCAGACGACGAAGAAGACGGTTCTCTCTGGTGCTGGTGGCTGTCCACCATCTTGGCTACTGTGTCTCTCTCATACTGTAAATACAGTGTAAATAGTCCCGCCTTGTGCCGTTTTACGTAACATCTTTTTGGTGGAGGTGCTGGGTAGTTCCCTGTTTCGATCACGGAGCTTCGCAACGGCCGCCTCATCACGCTTGCGACCATGTCAGTCGGTGCAGGCACATCGTCTTCACCCCCTGCCCCTCCCGTCGCTCCGACCTACATCGTTCTGCCTCCTGCTCGTGATCCTGGCGTATTTTCCGGCCAGGATGGGGTTGACGTCGACAAATGGCTCAACCTTTACGAACGGATCAGCGCCGGCTACAGGTGGGACCCGACCCTTATGCTCGCCAACGTGCTTTTTTACCTCGATGGCCCACCGCGGGTGTGGTTCGAGACGCACGAGGCGGAAATTACCAGCTGGGACTCTTTCAAAGAGAAGATCCGTGACCTTTTCGGTGACAGCACTGGTCGGCAGCTTGCTGCGCGGAATGAACTTGCAACTCGTGCACAAACATCCTCCGAGTCATACGTCTCGTACATTCAGGACGTTATTGCTCTTTGCCGCCAGGTTGACGAGCACATGTCTGAGTCCGAGAGGGTTTCTCATGTGCTCAAAGGTATCGCCGACGATGCTTTTAACCTGCTCGTCTATACCAACGTTGATACCGTCGACACAATCATCAAAGAGTGCCGGCGGTTTGAACACGCGAAGAGCCGCCGTATTACCCAGAAATTCACCCGGCTGCCCAATACGGCTGCAACTTCATCGTGTGATGCCGTTCGCCAGCCGCCCACCTGTGACCACGTTACTCGCATTGTTCGTCGCGAGATTGAAGCCGCCTGTCCTGCACCGATTCAACCCCCCGTGTTTACAACCCACGCCAGTGACCCATCGCAGCCATCGGTGTCCCTCATCCAAGCTGTCGTCAGGCAGGAGTTTGCTAATCTTGGCCTTCCATCAGCGTGCCCACTGACTCGTCCTGACGCTCGGCCTTATTCCTCTGGACCCACTCAACGCTCCTACACCTCTCCCGGCTCCTTCCGCAATCCTGCGGAATGGAGAACGCCCGACGATCAGCCCATCTGCTTCTCCTGCCATCAGGCCGGGCACATTGCTCGTTATTGCCGTCGCCGTTGGACCTACGTATCTCGCCAGACCTCCATGTACCCTACTCCTTTCAGACGTCCAGCCGCTGGTTCCCCTACTTACTACTCGTCGTCCTCCCACGAGCCTCTTCCATCTGACGCCACTGCTCCTGTTCGCCGCTTCTCCCGCTCCCCGTCGCCGCAACGCCGCCAATCCCGCTCGCCGCAGCCTCGCCGCTTTTCCTCGCCGTCCTTCTCTGGACGATCGCCGCAGGAAAACTAGATAGTGCAGCTTATGGAGGTGAAGCTGCAATGCCATCGTCCCCTGCAAATCCTCTACTGACGCTCCCCACTCACCATAGCCTTCTTGAAGTCAAAGTCGACAATGTTCCTGTGACTGCCCTCATCGACACTGGCGCACACTTGTCTATTATGAGCGCCTCTTTACGCCGCCGCCTGCAGAAGATTATGACGCCGTCTACGACACAGACAATACGTGTTGCCGATGGTGGTGCTGTTCAAGTGATCGGAATGTGCACCGCCCGTGTCAGCATTGCCGGTCGTCACACTGTTGTCCTTTTTGCCGTCCTTGCTCACTGCCCCCATGACCTTATCCTTGGCCTTGACTTCCTATCGGCACACTCGGCCTTAATTGATTGTTCTTCTGAAACGCTCTGCCTCGATCTTCCTCTTGTATCAGATGCCTGCGATACGCCCGTCAGCCGCTTAAGCCCCACCGATTTTGTTCGCCTACCACCGCGAGCCGTCACCTACGTGTGTTTGTCATCGACCCCTCCCGTTCCTGACGGCGACTATATCGTCTCTCCGATTACAGACGTCCGCCTGACGCGCAATGTTACTGTGCCACATACCATCGCCACATTAGTTGATAACTGTGTGTTTCTCCCGCTACTAAACTTTGGTCTGACCCCCCAAGTGTTGCCCCACAAGATGTCGCTTGCCCACCTCACCGCGATAACAGACTATGACGTCGAGGTTGTCGCCATAACTGCACCTGCGGAAGCTGCAGTTTCCCCGTCACCAAGTTCCGACGTCAGCATTTTTCGCAACATGATTGGATCAGACCTTTCGCCTGACCAGGCCGACGCTCTTTGCCGGGTTTTGGCCTCATACAGCGACATTTTCGACATTCGTGATCGACCCCTGAGCCAGACTAAGATTGTCGCCCACCGTATCAACACTGGCGATTCTTTGCCCATTCTCCGTCGACCTTACCGTGTGTCCGCATCAGAGCGCGAAGTGATTCAAAAAGAAGTGGCTAAAATGCTTGCGAAGGACATCATCGAACCATCTTCTAGTCCTTGGGCCTCTCCCGTCGTATTAGTAAAGAAGAAAGACGGTTCCTGGCGTTTCTGCATTGATTATCGGCACCTCAACAAAATCACCAAGAAGGACGTGTACCCTCTTCCTCGTATTGACGACGCCCTCGACTGCCTCCATGGTGCCACCTTCTTTTCATCCCTGGACCTTCGATCTGGCTACTGGCAAATCGCTGTAGACGACCTGGATCGCGAGAAGACCGCCTTCGTGACCCCTGACGGCCTTTACCAATTCAAGGTCATGCCTTTCGGTCTCTGCAACGCACCAGCCACGTTTGAGAGAATGATGGACACACTGCTTCAAGGATTTAAATGGTCGACGTGTTTATGTTACCTGGACGACGTGATAATTTTCTCCCCCACTTTCGCAACACACCTTGAGCGGCTTTCGACCATTCTAGCAATCTTCCGACGAGCTGGCCTCCAGCTAAATTCCTCGAAGTGCCACTTCGCCCTTCGTCAAATTACTGTCCTCGGCCACCTCGTTGACGCTTCCGGTGTCCGACCGGACCCAGCAAAGATAAGCGCTGTCACGAACTTCCCCGTTCCACGGTCTGTCCATGACGTCCGTAGCTTCGTGGGGCTTTGTTCCTACTTTCGCCGTTTTGTGAAAAACTTTGCGGCGCTCGCACGTCCACTCACTGATCTTCTCAAGCAAGACGTCCCGTTTTGTTGGGGTCCTCTACAAGCTGACGCCTTCTCTGAGCTCATCGCCGCCCTAACGACACCACCTATTCTTGCCCATTTTGACCCAGCTGCTCCCATGGAAGTGCGCACAGATGCTAGTGGTCACGGCATCGGTGCAGTTTTAGTCCAAAACCAACAAGGCGTTGACCGTGTTATTGCGTACGCAAGTCGTCTCCTATCGAAATCTGAACGCAATTACTCTATTACGGAACGGGAATGTCTTGCCCTTGTCTGGGCGGTTTCGAAATTCCGTCCTTACTTGTATGGCCGCCCTTTCCGTGTTGTCACCGATCATCACGCTCTCTGTTGGCTTTCTTCACTGAAGGACCCTACTGGACGACTTGGTCGTTGGGCGCTGCGCCTTCAGGAGTACCCTTACTCAGTTACCTACAAGTCTGGCCGCCTCCATTTGGACGCGGACTGCTTGTCCCGCTACCCTGTTGACCAACCAGAGGGACCGGACATCGAACCTAACCCCTGCGTTATGTCTATGTCTCAGTTTCTCCAGATTGGTGACGAACAACGCCGTGATGATGCTTTGCGATCGCTCATTGATCGGCTGGAATCCGCACCTAACGACGCCTCACTGCGCATGTTCGCCCTCGTGAATGGCACACTTTACCGTCGTAACGTCCAATCAGATGGCCCTGAGCTGCTTCTCGTTGTGCCTAAACAGCTGCGTTCAACGGTACTGCGTGAGCTTCACGACGAACCAACTGCTGGTCACCTTGGTGTGTCTCGCACGTACGACCGTGTCCGGCGCCGCTTCTTTTGGCGCGGTCTCGCCCGGTCTGTTCGACGTTACGTGACCTCCTGCGACAAATGCCAACGTCGGAAACGTCCTGCCGCACCCTCGGCTGGACTGCTTCAGCCGCTCTCCATCCCGACCGAACCATTCTTCCGGGTTGGTTTGGACCTTCTCGGTCCTTTTCCTGAGTCACGATCCGGCAACAAGTGGGTCGCCGTTGCTATCGATCATGCGACCAGGTATGCAATCACTCGAGCGCTCCCCACCAGCACTGCTACTGACGTTGCCGATTTCTTGCTCCACGATGTTATTCTGCACCATGGCGCCCCTAGCCAATTGCTCACAGATCGAGGCCGCGCATTTTTATCACGAGTAATCGACGATCTCTTGCGCTCCTCCTCAACGCAGCACAAGTTGACCACTGCCTACCATCCCCAAACAAATGGCCTCACCGCCAAACAAATGACCTGAGCAGCGCCAAGCAGAATGAATAGACCGAATGCCCACTGTGCTGACCAAATACACAGGATGAAACAGAAAATATGGAAAGGGACCCCAAAGTATTCGAAATACTTCTTGACAGCTGTAGAATTAGGGCTTGTTGGTTGATTGTCACTATTAAAATTACACGAAAGCCAATAAGACTGTTCTGTATGGTGTAGTTGAAATCAAATTCATTTGACGAGCAACATTGCAATAACTAGCAAACACGGCAAGAGCAAGCAGACATGTGCGAGATAGTGTGCTTTTTTAAATAATAGAGCATCAATACAATGAACTACCTACCAGTTAGCTATGTGTTCTATGCTGTATTGACTTGAAAAAAAGAGAAAAATAATGTAACTGGACATAGACTCGCAACTGCTACAATGCCTACTTGCATGAATGGGGATAGCTTGCCAAGAATATTAAAAAATGGGAGAGAAAAAAGCAAGCCTACTAGAAAACACTTCAGAACTGCAGTAACTGCAGCACAGTGAATACTGGCCTTAATGTATCATTTCAAGAAGTTTGAGCTCATCAAATGTGTATTTTCCAGTGGCAGTTATTCTTGGAACAAGACAGAAATAATCGTGAATATGAATGTTAAACAATGGTAAGCACACTGTGTGCTTACACCTATGACATATTCGGCCCATTACACTTTGAATTCTTATATGCGCAGAAGCTGCACAAGAGTGTAGTGTAAACACTAAAAATTCGGAAATAAAATCCTACAGCATAGGAAACAGTTTCAAAACAAGAAAACCAAAATGAAAAGTGATAAATAGTGTGTACTAAGCAAAATTAAAATGTAACTTGCAGCCAAGCGATTGATGCAAGAAAAAATACTTAACATCAGGACATGTTAAGTCTACTTTTATATAGAACACAATAAGGTGTGCATAACAGCTATGAACACAAATAAACAGCAAGTTGCATAAATATATGGCCTATTTAGTAAGCTGTGTTGACTAATGTCGATTAACTTATCCATAAATGATACCAAGATGCTATTTTTTGGAACACGTACACTACATACATACATACCTGACCCGACCATCCAGATTACACGTTGCACTACGGCAGGCATAGCCAAGGGGTCTGGTGGCTCCTCCGTTATGTGGGCACTGTTATGGGTCACAGCCTCGCCACTATAAAATAAGTTATGTGTTAACTTATAGCAGTGGCACACAGCTTTATAAAGCTGTCAAATTGTCCAAACATGCATGGAGCATCTAAATATAGTCACAAAAGCAATGTTTGCATTATTGCAGGGTGGCAACAGAGCACAGAGTAGAAGTCACTGATGAATGTCTTGATAATGGGGACCCTTTGATCACAGTAAAATTATAGACACGCAGCAGCACATAACAAAGAAATGTTTGTTTACAAAACAATTCATTTTTTTTCATGGCTCAGTTTAACTTTACCCTGTCATGTTTAGTTACGTATAAGGTATGTCAAAACATCTTGTCTTAAAAAGTAAGTTGGACTAGTAGCAAGCTGTGATTGCTTAATTTTTTTTCTCTAAAACTGTCGTAAACCGAAAACTTCGTAAGCAGATGTTATTTACAACGTCGAGGCAAGGAAACATGGCAAGGAAACAAGTTTCCTTGGACAAGTAGATATGAAACAAGTTTCCTTGCCATGTAAGCAAGGAAACGTCATTGCAATAAGAATCGGTGAAGAGGCAAATTAGTCGTTATTATGCAACTTCAGCAGAAAAGCGGGAGCTCACGCGCCGCACGCACATGATGAACATGATTATTTTCGAACGTTATAATTCTCATCGGAAGAAAACGCTTATCAAGATTTTCAATTTCGCATCGAAGCAATAAACTTGCGTAACTAAGTGCTGACAACCAGCGTTCAGCAAGCATCAGCACAGGTATCACTGTTGTCGCGGGACTTATATTTCATACTTTCGCGCACGCTATGCACACACGAGAAGCTCACACAACACGCGTGCAGTTAGCCAGCATGATTACTTACCTTTTGAATGGTACGACGCGGTCGCGAAGCGCTCTCCAAGTTGCCGGTGCTGCGTCGACGATGTTACTCCACGCATACATGCCGCTGCGTACAGGCGCGCATCCAGGGGGGATGTCCGGATGTCCTGACCCCCCCCCCCCCCCCTCAGATTTCTGCATCGCCCCCTCGCTGACAGGGGGATGGCCCTGTCGCAAAAAATGCCCACTAGCATTCTTGAAAAGCATTTTTCGCGAGTACCAGTGATGTCAGCCATGTAGAAGTAAAGCTAGCTCGCTCACAAGCTTAGTTGTATTCAATCGGGGTGTGGTGTCGCGAAGTTGCCGTAGTTATTTGTTCTTATGAACACCTTAGACCTCCTGGCACCGGCGGTGCCTTACTCGCCCCGTCGGTGGCGTCGAATGAACGAGGGGACGCCCCTTTTGCCAAGCATGCCGATGTCCGCGCGAGCGCCTTCGCGCCTGATCAGCTTAGTTGCCCCTTGGGGTGTCATCGGTTGCCTCATTGGCTGTCATCGGTTCCTCGACCAACCTGCTTAATGAAAGAGATCACTTGCTCAAGTGTTCACATACAGGGTTTGTCCGAAAAGTAATGTCAGTGATTATATTGTGAAGTGACTATACGTCGCAGCGCGCTAAGACCGTTTGGGATTGGTGGAGGGGGAAGTTAGCTTATAAGCACGCGCTGTCGCTCAGTCGTCTGCGACCATCTGGAGAGTAAGGACAAGGTTTTTTTTTGTCAGCTCATTTTCATTTACCGTGCAAGCCTTAATGCAGCGCTCGTTTGAACAAAGGATTGCCATCGAGTTTTGTGTGAAACTCGGCAAGTCTGCAGTGGAAACTTTTCCTATGATAAAGACAGCTTTTGGTCATAATTGTTAGTCAGAACGTCAAGTTTACCGGGGGCACAAGGTCTTTTTAGAAGGTTGTGAAGATGTCAGCGATGAAGCCCGCGCTGTACCGCCATCAACGACCATCACCGACGAAAATGCGACGCGCGCGAGAGATCTTTTGTACTCAGACTGTCGTTTGAGTGTCCGTTTAGTGGCACAGACAGTAAACATTCGAAAAAGTGCCGTTCACGAGATTTTGACGAATACTTTTCAGATGCGAAAAGTGTGCGCGAAGATCTTGCGCAAAATGTTAACGGACGACCAACAATCGAGCCGAGTTGAAACGTGCCAGGAGGTTTATGACTTGTGAGAAAGTGACCCCCACGTTTTGGACAATGTCATCACAGGTGACAAGACTTGGGTGTTTGAATGCGACCCCGAAACAAAAAGGCAAAGTGCCAAGTGGCATATCTCGGCGTCCCTTCACCCCAAGAAGGCCAGAATTACCAAGTCAAAGGTCAAGACCATGCTGATTGTGTTCTTTGGCATCAGTGGCCTCGTCCACCAGGAGTTTGTACCCCATGGCACAACCGTGAACGCCACATTCTACGTGAAAGTGCTCAAGCGACTCAAACGAAGGATTCATCGCACCCGGTGTGATATCGGGGGCGATTGGAAACTTCACCATGACAACGCACCATGCAGCCTGCACCGCCTTCCTCGTGACCCGCCTCCTGGCCGATTGAAAGATGCCAACGGTGCCCCAGCCGCCCTACAGTCCTGAAGTGGCTCTCCTAGGCTTCTTCTTCTTTCTCCGCTTGAAAATTCCCATGAAAGGACATCATTTCGCGACAGTTGGCAAAGTCGAAGAGGCTTGCACTAAGGCTCTAAAGGACATTACTAAGGAGGCCTACCGAGACGCCTTCCGTGGTTGGGAATCTCGCTACAAGCAATGTAACGACGCAGGAGGAGCCTATTTTGAAACATTTTATTGTGTTGTACCGGTCTGATGAATAATTTCTTTTTAATCGACTCACTGACATTACTTTTCGGACAAACCCTGTATAAATAATAACAACGAACAGCTAAACTAAGAACTACGCATGGGCAACTTTTTTAACTGTAGCACTCATTGTGATCACAGTTACACGTTGACAATATCCAGTACGAGCACAATACCGTTCGTACGGTACAGTAAGTTTTTCATTGTAACTTCGCAGTTTTATTGCCGTACAATTGAGACAAGTGCCGTACAAGTGCCGTACAATTGCCGTACAAGTGAGACGATAATTATCGCTGTCAGCAGCCGAATTGACTAGAATTGAATAATTAACTTTTTATTGACTGCAGTAAGAAACACGACTGCCTCTAAGTTTTCAATACAAACATACCCACTTACTGCAGTCGACAAAAAATAATTGTTCAATTTTAGTTAGTTGGGCGCTCACAGCGATTATTATCATCTCACTTTGTGCCCCCCTGGCTGCATAACTTATTTGCACAGGTGGTCTTCGCGTGCCTCCCAGTGCCTAATTTTAAGAAAAGCATAAAGCTTAGTTTTCAACACCCTATATTATCAGGCACAGCCACCAAGCACATGGCTGTAGTGGGTAACGTCCTTTTCATATAAGCTCGGAGAAACCGATATCTGGCTTCGCTGCAGGTCTTCTTCCTCTTTCTGGGGTTTTACGTGCCAAAACCAGTTCTGATTGTGAGGCACGCCGTAGTGGAAGGCTCCGGATTAATTTTGACCACCTGGGGTTCTTTAACGTGCACTACAACGCGAGCACACGGGCGTTTTTGCATTTCGCCTCCATCGAAATGCCCCCGCCGCGGCCGGGACTCGATCCCGCGATCTCGTGCTCAGCAGCGCAACGCCTGAGCTGATTGAGCCACCACGGTGGGCTACAGGTGTTGCTCTAGCCGTATAAAACGCGGGTTTATCGTGAGCAGAAATGGTGAATTTCGGCAAATAAGAAAGGCTCCTATCATCATCATCATCATCATTGACAGAAGCTGACCCCCCCTCAGAAAAAACCTGGATCCGCCCCTGGCTGCGTAGTGGACGAGCTTTGCGACGTCCACCCAACTTTCCAGAACGAGAACAAAGAGGCCGCGCTCCACGGCATAAAATCGTTGGGCCACATTTGCCTGGCGCGCCACGCATACGGCGAGTTTGCAGCATGACACAAAGTATCTTCAGGCACTTCTGTGCACGCTAACTGCGACCTACTTCATAACAGCAAACACAAAAACACACGATCAAGCAAACTCGACGCTCCTAGCACCCCGCACATACGACCGCCATCACAGAACCCGGAGGAAAAACAATAGCGCCACCTGCATACTTGTGAGAATGTTGGGGCCTCTGTGATGACAAAAATATTAATCAGTACACTCACATACTAAAATTTTGTGCCGTGTTACACACAACTACGTATAGATGTTGCGAAACAAGATAACCGTAGAACAATCTATATTTTACACTATAGTTTAGCGTAGAAAGAAATTTTAAAACGTATTTTACCTTTGAATTGCTTCCGCCGTCTGCAGCCAGCATAAGCATGGCCTTCGAGATCAGCTTACGTTATCCTTATCAAGCCGTCGCTGTGGCCTGATTTGAACGGTTTGGGCTGTCTCGAAGCTGTCTCGAAGCCAATACATGACGTTTGGCGATGCTGCCTACTTTTCCTACGCCGTCACTTAGTTTTAGATAACTTTCTGATGTCGTCAACATGAATTGTAGCCTCAGGAATTGTTCGATGTTTCCGTGCCCATTGTGACTGTTTCAGGCGGAAAGGTTCAAATCCACGAGGGTTGATAGCTCGTGTGGCGCAGGTTACACCCGTATCGTCCGCATTTCCTTTCGTGTCGGTGTGTTGAATGTGCACGGGTTTTGCTCCTATCGTCCGTACCTTCTGTGTTTATCGTGCGGCTCGCGAAGATTCCTCCTAAAAACATGTCTGCAGCGTGCATGTGTCCTGTGCGGTGTGTGAAACAAATGTGTGCTGGTGTACGATGTGTTTGCAGCCCTATTGGTGGCTTATAGTCATTTGCTCTAGTGCCGTTTCTATGATGTAAACCATACGTGAACTGAAAAAATGCACTGTTTTTCATATGGACAAGTAGATATGATCTGTGTGTATCCACTGTGCAGTGTGCATGTGTTCGTCATTTTTATGCAGCTCGTATCATGGGGCTTGGGCCTATTCATGATGGCCCTTGCTTAATATTTCCACTTTTAGGGGCTTGTGGCGTGCAAGCAGTCACAAAGTCTTGTGCATTTGGTGTGGAAGAAGGGAATACTTTTATGCGTAACTTTGTCTACTATAGGTGAACCGTTGCAACAATTAGCATTTTTCCATGTGAATGCTTCTGCCATTTGATATAATTTGTAGCAGATCTTATCTGTGGAGAAGCATAATAAACATAATTTAACATGGTGTTCCTTAGAAGATATTAATTACTGCATAACCGCTACACATCTCCATACCTCACTGTATGATAAAGATGAATGTTCAGTTGAAAATGAAAATATCTTATAGTTGCATGGAACGTATACATGCGAAATGCTACAGCAGCCTGGCATCACATTAATGTCAATATTGGTGACATCCGGCAACGTTCTGGGAACGTGCTGTTTTATAACGTTGCCACATTGATACCATTTACACGTTAAATTGATGTTTACATGCAACGTTGACACAAAGTGGGTGTCAGGACGTTGCTGTGACATTTATTTATGACATCACTTGAACGCACAGCTGGCAACGTACATTCAACATTGAGGTTGGCTGTTTAACGTTGCCTGACATTTGTTACAATCAGGCAACGTTTACGCTACGTTCTGTGTTACTTGGGCGGACACACTCAGAACTGCCGCTGACTGGCCGCTCGGGCCAGTTTGCGTGTATTTTGACACTTATCTAATTGACCCTTATCACACTATAATAACTGAGAAGTTGATAAATAATGAAGACTAATTATCTAATTAGGCGGAATGCAAAATATAATCTTTGTATCTCCAAGTGCGGACTACTGTTTGCAGTAAATCACACTATCTTTTCTATTGAGCTCAATTGCATAATTAGCCGAGATTAATTAACCAACTTCTCAAGCAACGAAGCAAACAAAATTCAAGTTATTAAGTTGTAGAGCGGTCTACGAACCGTCCGATTAAACAGTTTCTAACTTTCTATTTATTACGTATTAGTTTTTTCCCCTCTTACTGCAGTGCTACCAAGCGTTCCGCGTACAAACGAACATAACGTTTAGCAGAGCCTGCTGCCGCTTAAAACGCGACACGGCAAGCGTTATCGCAGCGCAAGCGATAACGCTTGCTGGCGCAAATCGCGCAGCCAACGCCTGCGTCGGTGCCCTGTAGAGCACTGCAAGGGCTCGGGCTTACCCGAAAGCCCGGGCCCGGCCCGGCCTGTGGGCCGGGTCGGGCCGGGTAGGGCAGTTTTAACACGAAAGTGTTTTATTCCGGGGTCCACCAAGACTTCACTGACGTATTTCCGTCACGGAAATACGTCATAGAACATAATACAAAGAAAGAAACCAGAAGAAAAAGTTCCACAAACATGCAAAATTTGGGAATCGAACCCACGACCTCTCGGTCCGCGACGATAGATCGCCGAGCGTTTAACCCATTGCGCCACAAACGCATTCGCAGAGAGCTACACAGACGCGCCTTATATATCTAACACTCCTCCGTGTACCCGCGCTCTTGCTCGGGGCGGTGCCGCCGCCTATGAGCAGAAAAGAGAAGTACTGCATTATGACACTAAAGCCCGGGATACATGGAGCGAACTTTCTCGACGAACTTCACGCGTCAAGTAACGACGCGGCGACACGACGCAGGATGTTTGCTGTGTTGCAATACATGCGGCGAACGCCGCCGCGCGTTGGCCGCCGTGTTGGCGGCGGTCCCGGCCGCCCGCTTCGAACTGAATTTGGCGTTGTCCTTGTAGAATTCACTTAGTTGGAAGCAAATGACTGCGTAAACGGCTTTCGCTTAGTCTCAGGCCGCTTCGACGACAGAGTATTATGGATAACCTTGAGTAGTTTTCGAGATCGCTTCTCGTTTCGAACGCGTCTAAGCCTAGCGAAAGAAATATCCGATGCCAACGCCATCTATCGGGGAAGTCGGGAGATAGGCATGACGACAGCATGTGGCCTCTGAGATCAGAAGATTTCTGTTGAAGGCTGTTGTAGAGAGCTTGCACTGCTTGTCTGTTTCCTCGCAGATCAGCGGATATGGGATGTACAAATACAACGCGATTCCTGAGAGATCATACTAGGAACTACTCAATCGGTGCAGAGACATGCAGACACGGCAACACCAACGCGATTGCAGACGACGCGAAAAGGCGCGCGCGCGCGAAACACCAGCATGCATTGCGACCGGAACTAGTGCCTCCTGATTGGCTGTCGTCCACCGCTGCGCGCTAGACGCTTCCGGCGGCGGCGTTCGCCCGACGAAAATGTTTGGACAGGCAGATCGGCTGCGGACGGCAAATTTCTTGACGCCGGCCGTCGGACGTTCGCCGCCCGACGAAGTTCTTCGCTCGGACGCCGGTTATTCGCTCCATGTATTCCGGCCTTAACGCGCACCGACAGTGAACGCTTCGGTGGTCTCAGTACTACGACGCCTCGATGCCAGCATTCGAAGGGACGCTGGCATCAAGAAGCACTACCAACGCCACCTAGGTGGCGTTCACCGTACTCAGCACAGCGGAGCGTGGCCTCCGCAATTAGCTCTGAAAATGTTTCTGAAGTTGATCGCGGAGGCTGCAATTACGACGCGCTGTACGCGCTGATTTGACTCGGTGACGATTCAGTTACGTGCTTTGTCTTGCGCGTTGTATTAGTGTGTCAGTTACGTGCTTCGTCTTTCGCGTTGTGCTAGCGTGTGCAGCGTAGTGCAGCTTCCATATGCACGACGGTTGCTCATGGTCATCGACGTTGGTAGTCGTGATGGAGGAGACGTGCCACCAGGCGTCAGCGTGGGTGCATCAACGCCTAAGGGCGCTTTAGCCACAAAACACCAATAGACATTATATATCAATGTGCAATAAACATTACACTACTTCTGTGAAGACACGTTTCACTTTCGTGTTCTATACCGATTCCTATATAAGAGGGATCAACCACATTTTTTCCACGGCCTCGCGCCGGGCTCGGGCCCGGTCCGGGCTCGGGTATTTTGATGCGGGCCCATGCCGGGCTCGGACTTTCTGGTGGTGTGCATGTAACGTGCAGTGAGTTATCCTCTCGTGTCTCGACTCTGAAAAACATGTTGCCCCGGCGCAGGTGGAAGCTAGCAGTGCGACTCCTGTGTACTTCCCTTTTCTTCTTCCTTCGTATTTTGCGCTGTTTGAACAGAATGTAAAAGTCCAGAAAGACCTAAGTCACCTCAAAGAAAAGGATGCCATTGTATTCCTTACCTAAATCAGTGTAATTAATGCTTTCAGCGCGGTGTAAGCGCGTTCGCGACTTGCTGATTCTTCAAAGGCGAATTGGTAAAACGATTACTGGTAAGATACGATAATTCGTCACGCGGCTGAAATATGGTACTGCGTCCATCCATGATTGCATACGTGTTCTCAACCGACCGCCTAGCAGCAACGCATTACGCTGCACCATGGAGGAACGAGAACCTTTCTTCATTTACTGCATCCATGCGCTGCACTCACGACCAGTCGTGGCTGCGCTTCGGCTATAGTGTACTAGAATACGGTTGAGTGGGACGAGCGGCTGGGGCGGCCCATGCTTTGCAATGAGGCGCCCGACGTGGAAAAATACTCTGGTGGCGTGGTGATAGAATTGGATTTGGCCGCATCAAAGTCGCGCCGCTGGAAAGTGCTGGCGGTACTGCTCAGCAGGGTCATTCGTACTACTTCGCGCACTGGTATTTGCATTCAGACCGCTCAAATGGTGTTCATAATTGCAGATGACATGTATTTACGCCTCAAGAATAAATTCCTATCATTCTCTTCTTTATTTTATTTTTTCAATGCCACTCGGTGATCTTTTTCGGTCTCGGGCCGGGTTCGGGCCGGGCTCGGGCCTAAGGTAAAGGGCTGGCGGACCGGGCCGGGCGGGTAACGTAGATTATTTCGGGCCCCGGTCTCACCATAAAACTTTTGGTGAGGCTCGGGCGGGTAGCCCGACGTAAAATCGGGCACGGGCCGGGCTCGGACTGAAAAAATCGGCCCGTGCAGTGATCTAGTGCCCTGTCGCCTTTTAAGCAGCAGCACCCTGCCGCTTAACCGCTTCGCGTTCGTTTGTACGCGGAACGTTTAGGGCACGGCAATCACGGCGCACAAGGGCGCAGGTCACATGGTATTTGTTGTATTTTATTGCGATAGCAATTATATGGACACTTCAACCGGATTTCGGTCGTCGGCGTCACCATCGCCGTCGTCGTCGCCGTCGCCGTGAGGTTCCGTATAAAGTCCAAGGGCGATAAAATCATCGCCGCGCGCCGTATGCGCGAGCGAAAGCGCGCGGGGGACGCGCGCTATCACGGAGACCGACCGCACGGCGGAAAGCAAACGCAACCGTCGCGCGAGAGGCCGTGGGGGTATGGGAGGGAGGGAAGCAGGGCGACGCTGTGATCTGGCACCAAAGGCGTATCTTGCAACCGGGCGTAAGGGGAACTTGTCACTCAATCTCCCACGCGAAAGCAAGAAAGCGGGAAGGCAGCGCAGGAGGGATGGGGGGGGGGCACAGCTTCTACTCTGCCAACAACTGCGCTCGTACTTTGCCCGCGGCTGTGGCGGTCGCCCGCACCGTCTGTTATCTCCACGCGGCTCTGACCTTTGCATGCGCTGTGCATTCGCCGCTCAGTTGCCGTTGAAGCGATAGACCGCACGAACCTTCGCCGCCCGCTGCGGCGGCTGCTCTTGCTGCCGGCGTTTTCACAATCGTTGTCTGAGGTCAATCAGTGTGATTTATTCATGTTTGCTTATGCGCGCTGAAACCACGCTTGTTAATTCAGTTAGTAATCGAATGTGTCCAACTTTATGCAGCCGATAAAACTACTATCCCTACCCCGAATAGCTCTCTACTAATTTGCTATCGCAATTGATGCTTCGCCTTTCGGGCGAAACTGCGACATTTTTTAGGGCATCTGCTGTAAGCGGGAAAATACTAATACTTTATAGATAGAAGGTTTGAAGCTGACTATTTAATCGGACGTTTTGCAAACCATTCTACAACTTTCTCATTGGAATTTCTTTCCAAACTTCGTTGCTTCAGAAGTTGGTTCAATAACCTTGACTAATTATGCAATCAAGCAAAATACAAAAAATAGTGACTTACGCCATACAATAGATAGAGACTTACGCCAAACAATGGGTTTGGTCGCGTTAAAATGCATCGACATATTTAGAACTCTGGTTAAAGTTAGATGGGACTGTATATCCTGTATATCCACTTGCTCTTCACTTGGTAGCACCAGAGGTAGCACTTAGGTGTAGCACTGAAGACTTACCTCTAGGTATGCTTGCTAGAAAAGTGGGGCGGCCTACACATTCTTTCAAATTTTTGCAGCTTGTAATGAAACATATAACAGCTCAATTAAGCTGCAATGTTAAAGACATACTAAATTTTATTATGACTTACGAAAGTGATATGTACACAAAAATATGCAGCTACAACACTGTATCCGGATCATAAAAACAAAGATAATGAGGCGAGCTATAAAAAATTATTACGTGAATTGTTTTGAAGAGGCTACTTTATGAAATTAGCACATATGTAGATAATACATAAAATGTACCAAGCATTTCAAGTGAAATTAGCGACAGCTTATTTAATGCCTTTGTAAGTTGCGTTCACTCGCTCTTCCTGTGCTAGCAGTCTGATTGTTTGCATTTCTTAAGCGATTTGGAGAACGCCCTTGAAAGCAGACGAAGGAAGATGTCCCTATATATGTTCATGTGTTCTCCCGCACTTTCACCAGTGGCCGCTGTGTTGATGCCAGTGCACTGAATGAGAACGATCAGTTGGCACACATTCATTGCATGGGAGCAAGAATAGTTAAAGCCACTATGCGCTTAAAGCATTACCAAGCTTTAGGTCATCTGCTCACTACCATTCAGGACACCACATTCAGCTGCCATACATTCGTCCTATACTGCTGCGGTTATTGGTACACTGTAGCCCTGTAATCGTATTTTCTACTTAGACCTCCTCGCAGGGACCAATTTATGCGACTAATCATGCACGAATCAATTCCGCACCGCCATGGTTAAAATGGCTGTGTAAATAACCCATCACATGGACTCTGAGCAGCAAATGCTATGTACATTTACCCTTCAACTTACTTAGTGAACTTACATGCCTATATAGAGGTTCCTCTGCTCTATCTGACGTACGCTAGGAAACTTTGTTGCACAAGGACCAAGAACCGCGGCATGCCCTGTTGCGCGAAGTGCACAAAGAGCGCACAAATCGAAAGAACCGCGTCAGCACTTCTCAAGCACCGTGCGTACACTGGCACACGCACGAACTCGGCAGGCGGCCGACTAAATGCCTCGAAGGCGGTGCAGCGTAGAGTCCGACACCAGTCACAAACTGCAAATTATCGTAACTACCTGGAGTAACAGGATATTTTACGCCAAGGTAGTTTAGTAGATACTGCACTATTCACATATGCAGTATCTACTAGCGAGTTATGCAGCGTATATGCGGTATCCATTCGCGAGTCAGAAAAACTATAGGAACAAGAAAGCTACAATAAGCAGCGCAATATATCACAACCATGTCAAGGTGCCAAAGAAAACCGAATTTGCCCGTCTCACATTGGAAACAAAGTTCCTCTAAAGACCGTGAAATACCAATAACGTAAGATAAAACGGGCGAAAACACAATCGAGAGATCCTGAGTCGCAAGCGATAACAGCACGGCGTGGCACGCAATATTCGATGAGTGCGCTGCAGCACAAGGCAAGGGAATAAGACGGGCACTTGGCCTCATGTCTTGCGCTACCGTAACCGTAATGAATCATTAACAAAGAGCCTGTATGTCAGTTCTCTTGTTTGTAACATTCTTGCGAAATGGGAAACTGAAATACCGCGATCACAGCTGTCTAGAGGATATACGCAATGTGCGCAGAGACAGCAATTCCCGCCTTTCTTCGCATCCTGCTAAACTTGATGACCAGTTTCACTCCTGACGGCGGATCGCGATGCCAGGCGCACAAAAGCAACATTTCTTCTGACCTTCATCCTCATATACTGAGCTGAACGACTTAATTACAACAACACTGAAAAGGCTCCTCACATAGCGACATTATAATCAGATTGAAGAGCAAATTAGTGCCCTCCACTCGGCGCTCTTTAATGCAAAACTATGCTGCTCAACCAAATTAAAACCATACAAACAAATCACTGCACACGCAGTGTCGAATAAGACAGCACAACACTGCAATATATGCATGACTGTAAACAAAATCACAAGGACGTTCGTCACACTTGTTTGTCATGCCGCGCGATGAGGAAAAGGACGCAAAAAAAGCAGTCGAACTCGTGATGGGAAAATCTAAGCTACCTTTATGAAAACTAAAACCATACATTTACTAAAACTATATAACTCAAACTACAACCACACAGAACCTTACGGCACAGGACACGACATACATACAAGGCTATAACAGCTAGGATTGATAGGAGTCCAAGACAGAAAAAAAAATCTACGCATCTCCACGAAGTGTATCATGACGAGTGGGCGAAGCACTTGGGATCGTTTATACCGTAAATCACCCGTGACATTGGCCACTCGCGAATGTAAATGAGTGACAACGCGCGTGTACAGTATATACAATGTTTTATTTGTGATAACTCCTATGTCGTGTTGAGTTCTGGATTCCGTTTTCCCTTCATTATCACTGCTTTGTGGTCCGTGAAATGTAGAGCCAATGGTTCTTCGATCGGATCTAGCCTGAATTTGGCAAAGACAAGGTCTATGCACGTTCCCCTGGTTGTTGTTGGTAGTTTCCAGTCATACGAAATGCATCGTAGAGCGTATCGAGACGTCATATATACTGCACAAGCCAGTCGCTGCATGTCAGTGATGTCTACGTTGAAGTCTCCGACAAGTACGAAGGGGTTGTTCTTGTACTTTGTTTCGTGTTCGCGCATGGCTAGATCGATGTACTTTTCTACGTTGCCTCGGGAAAGATTCGGGGCCAAGTACACTGTCATGAGGACGGTTCCGTCGGATAGTTTTATTGCAGCGTGTTCGCCGTTGTGAGATTGGCTCGTTATTGGTATGTCGGGATCCACCACGGTCCCTGGCAATTTCACGTAGATCCCACATCACCCGCTGAACGCTCTGCTACTTCTGTAGAGACGACGAGGAAGAATCCATTGATGGGCGGTCTCGCTTTCCACGTTTCAGTAAAGCAAAGGACGTCTGCTTTCGTTAGTATGGGATCTCGTTCGACGTCGTTTGCGTGGGCATTGAGGGAGCGTGCCGCGGAGAGAAGATAAGCGGCGGTCGGGAAGTGAGCAAGGAGCCGGCGAGGACCGCGTGGTTGCGCGGCCAGCGTTGGCTGTGAACACGAAAAATGTGGACGGATGGACAAACCTCGACCCTAAGGTGCTTCGCCGCTAACAGTCAAGAGAGCTCACGGTACGGTGTACATGAGACAAGGGCTTGCCGAAGTGAGGGGCGATGGCGTCACGACGTCGGACACGACCGAACCGGACCGAACCGGAGACGACCGTTCAGCGGTAAGCCTGCATCCGAGCCGCAGTGCACGTTGCATGAGTGGTCAGCCTGCCCAGTGGACAGCTTGCGTGGGAGCCGCAGTGCTCGGCGCATATGCGGCCATTAGCTAGGGAGGCCACGAACGGAGCTCCGCCGAACAGCTGACCAAGGAGACGCATTGCCCGCGATCCGCTATATATATATATATATATATATGTATATATTGTAAGCACATTTAACGTACTTCATCGTTCTCATTTGTATATAGCCTTCATCATCCCTGTTTCTCTTCTTCTTCGTGTTTGAGCCTCGGCCGTGCCGGTGGAATAAACGGGTCTGCCAGTGCTGCCTGTCCTGGTCGTCTTCCGTCTTTCAAAGTGGTGCAGGCGCGTCAAGATCCCGACGTCCTCCTGCGTTCCTGCCCTACCTGGAGCTACGTTCCGGTCGACGCCTGCGCCCGGCCAACCCCACAGCTATGACCACCCCTGCGCCGGCCGCCGGCACTATCGCTACCCCTAACGCTCCTGCTCCTACGACATCGACTGCACTGACATCGCGCACCATTACCACCCCTCATAGTGATCCACCAGTCTTTGCGGGTCTCCGCGGGGATGACGTCGACGACTGGCTCGACAATTACAACCGCGTGAGTTCGGCCAATGGGTGGACCGACAGACAGAAGTTGACTAACGTCGCGTTCTATCTGACCCACGTTGTGAAGACGTGGTATTTTAACCACGAAACTGACTTCGCCGACTGGTCAGCGTTTACTACCAGCTTGCGGCAAATTTTCGCGTCTTCATCTGGCCGTTCAGAAGTCGCCAAACAGAAGCTCGCTGAGCGTGTTCAACTTCCACAAGAGTCATATACATCGTACATCGAAGATGTCCTGGCTCTATGCCGCGGCGCCAACGTTGGAATGACCGAAGCTGAATGCATTCACCATATTCTTAAAGGCATTGGTTCCATCGCATTCAACGCCTTAGCTGTTCAAAATCCTACCTCGGTTCAAGATATTACATCGACGTGCCAGCGCTTGGACGAGCTTCAGGCCGTCTTCACCGTGACAGCGACCTTCCAAGGCCACCTCATTCTGATTTATGTGCTCTTATCCGCTCTATTATTCGCGAAGAACTTCAGGAGCAGCAACAGCGGCGATCCACTGTTGTTTCCGCCCCATCGCCAACGTTCGACTTGCGCAACCTTGTGAAGGAGGAGTTGGCAGCCATGACGACACCAACAACGTCTGTTGCCCCAGCATCGTTCCCGATGCCCACATACGCGGAAGTCGCTGCAATGCCACCTGCCACTGTCCCTTCTGGGCCTCCTGACCTCACCTGCGGCCATTTGGCCTCTATGGGCACCCGAGCACCTGCTGCACCTTCGTATAGTCCGTGGCGTCCACCTCGTCCGGTCTGCTTTTACTGCGGTATACGGGGCCACATATCGCGTTACTGCCGTCACCACCAGCTGGATTTAAGCCGAGCCTAGCAGGATTTAAGCCGATTTAAGTTGAGCGAGACGAAATCCGACGACACGACGCTTACTACCCAGGCCCGTCCGCTTTCACGCAGCGTCGTTCTCCATCGCCTCCAGCGTCTCCACGTCTGCCTCAGGGCTCCCGTTCGGCTAGACGACGTTCTCCTTCTCCCTACCGCCGCTCTGCATCACCGCTTCGCCCCATCTCCCGCCTTGCTGACCAACACTCGGAAAACTAAGGATTGCAGTTTTTCGAGGGAAAACTGCGTCCTGTCGAACTTCGGAAATACCTCCTTGTCGCCCGGCCAATATGCTATCTGTAACTCTCGAAGGAGCTCCTGTGCAAGCTCTCGTCGATACTGGTGCCGCTGTTTCCGTTCTGCGTAGTGATTTGTGCTCACGGCTCCGTAAAGTCAGAACGCCTTATCTTCGACCCATTTTACGCGGCGCTAATAACGTACCCATTCACCCCGACGGACAATGTACCGCTCGTGTTTTGATCGACGGCATTCGTCACCACATTGAGATGATTGTGCTACCCGCGTGCATGCATGAACTTATTCTCGGTTGGGACTTCCTGCATTCTGCCTCCGCTGTTATATCATGTAGGGAGAAAGTCGTCCACATCACAGATACCACGGATGCACCTATTTTGGAGTCGTCACCCTCCATCTTGAACTTGGCTGTCGCTGCAGACTACGTCCTGCACCCTGGTCACGAACACATTGTAGCTGTCACATCCGGCCAGCTAACCGATGGAGACGCACTGGTTACCCCCTCTTCACGCTGCACTTCACGAGGAATTCTAGTCGCCCCTTGTCTCGTCCGGTTCTCATGTGGCCGAGCTCTCCTGTACGCCTGCAACACAACCCCAGATCCTGTATTGTTGCCCAAAGGGATGACCGTGGCAACCTTCACCGACCCGCCACTGATCTCTGTCGCAGCGCTTTCCCCGTCTTCGTCACCAGTACCAACCTCAGGTCAGGAGGGATGATGATGGCTATATACAAATGAGAACGATGAAGTACGTTAAATGTGCTTACAATATATATATATATATATATATATATATATATTGTAAAGACGAAGTGAACGTGGCCGCGAGCGCTCGCAAGGCGGGCGCTAGAAGAAAAAAAATGTCACAGTTTCGCCCTAAGGGCGAAGCAATGAATGCGATAGCAACACAGCAATGTCATACGAAGTAAGGTGAGCGGCTTTGGTAGCAACAACACGCAGAACTGTTGTCGACGCCATCGGCGTTTTGCCCGCGTTAGCTCAAAATGCGTGCGGCGTTGGTGACTGTTGCTGGAGCCTCTGATATAAATAGGCACTTGGTGCCGCAGCTAAACGTCGCCTCCCTTCCCTCCCCCTGCCCCACGGCCTCTCGCGCGTCCGAAGAAGGCGCGTTTGCTCTACATATATGGTGATTGTAAAGGAGAAAAGAGACGCCTACTTCTGCAGCCCTTAAGCGAGCACGGCGCAGAACGCGCGTTTGTTCTCCGCCGTGCGTTCACTCCCCGTGAAAGACGCGCCCCTCGCTCCCTTTCACTCGCACATACAGCGTTCGGCGCGCGGCAACGATTTCATCTCCAAATGACGTCATACGGAACCTCACGGCGACGGCGACGGCGACGGCGACGGCGACGCCGACGGCAGAAATCTGCTTTTGAGTGTCCATATAATTGCTATCGCAATAAAAGACGACGGGCAGAGAATAGAACAGCCGGCCCAGGAACGGGTGCTGTCTCTGTGTCTCCGTTATTGCATTACAATGGCGCAGCCGCTCAACTAACCTGTGCTCGATGACCCGTCCTCGTCCACCGCGCAGTCGTCTACAACGGACCTGACTTAAGGCGTTCCGGCCTTAAGTGTTTCCTCGCACGGTTCTTCAGCGTGCCCGGTCCCTCCTGCGCAGGAACGCCGTACACGCTTCCTCAGCTATGGAGCCGGCCACCCTACCACCGTCGCAAGCACCCACCGCACCATCCGGGGACGGCGTCCAAGCCTCCTCGTTGGCTCTTGGACAGGACTCTACCGACGATCTCGTCCAAGCCATCGCCAAGCTGAATCACCAGCTCGAGCTTTTGACTAAAGGCCCAACCGCATGCACGCGATATTCAAGCGACAGCGACAAGCGACGCGACAGGCACACCCTGTCGCGCTGTCGTGTCGCGGAGTGGAGCAACCACATGAACGCGACATCGCGAAAAAGAGTAGCGACGGATTTACATTGTTGTGCGAATAAATGTTATCTTGCGCGCGTAAAGAAATCTCAATTTTATCAAAAGGTCAATGTTTTATCTAGACCTAGCTAAAATATGCTATCATCCCCAGAGAAAATCTGTCCCATGCATCCCCAGTGGAACTCCGTCCCATGCCGCCAGCGTAAGGTGCCGTGGCGCCATCTGTTGAGTAAAACTTAAAACACTTTCTCGGCTCTCGGTGGCGTCTCAGGCCTAACAGCGTCAAAACAAAACAACCGATCTCAATAATAACGACAAGAGAGCGCCGATACTTAGTCTTCAGCTAGCGATGAGGTGAAGCGATGACTGATTGTACTATTTATTTTTCGCTGTCACAGCAGAGAGCAAGTTGCAAGAGCGAATTCAGATCGAAGCGGGCAGACTGATTGCTGCCATGTTGTTGTGCAATCGCTGTCCCCAGCGGATGTCGTCGCGCTGACTTCCGGGCGACAAGCGATATTTTCTGGCTGGCCAGAAACCGGCGACACGACCAGCGACAGCGACGGATAGCCCTCCGCGACGGCAAAACCTGTCGCTCGTCGCCGTCGCTTGTCGCTGTCGCTCGAAAATCGCGTGCATGCGGTTGGGCCTTAACTCCTTCGTATCCGTCGGTGGTTGCGCCGTTGCCCGTCTCAATGAGAAGGCGCTCCGGCCCCCCCGTCTTGGACCTTTCCTGCCTGGGAACGCCGTACAGGCTTCCCTCGGTAAGAATATCATCATGAGAACTACTTCGACTCCTCAGCCACCAAGGTATGCCGTTGATGCTTCCTTTGCGGTAGAACCGGCTGCCGCGACAACCACAATGACCCCACTGTCCGTGGACACCGGCCCTGGTTCTTCGGGCCGAAGGACAGGTAGGCTGGCGGAGATGATAAGCTGCGACTTCCAGCAGCCGGATTTCATACAAATACCGACGTTTCGCGGCTTTGAAGATGACGTCATCCCTTGGATTCGCACTATCAATGCCATGGGTGACCGTCACTCACATGCGTGGTCCAATCGCGAGGGAACCGGCGCGCATTTCGCCGTCATCGTTTTCTTTCACTCATCACAGTGACAAAGGACAGCACAACCGAAAACAGGCAGAAACACACGACCGCCCAAACCAAGCGCAATTACGGAACTATGCACAGGCCGGTTTCACGCGGGAGCCGGCGGCCGTGGCCACAAGCGTGGTAATGTGACCGATGTGACGACGGTATCGCCACCTTGCGCAAGGCTGGTTCATGTTGATGGCTCGTTTATAGCCTCCGAGATTTTATGCACGCGCAAATCTCGGAGGTCATGGGTTGTTGAAGCGCAGCGGTGTGCGGGCTTGGTATGCGCCAACGTTACTGTATTAGCTTCAGTTTTAAAACGAACTCGGCGCCGTTGCGCGGAACCAGCACCCGCCTTCGCGGCGCTGCAGTCAGGGGGGGTGAATCTTCCTAAACCTCCCCCCATTGGCTCTCCTGTAGCAGACGCTCAGTCGACGCCAAGGCGCACTTCAGTTAGGCCCTAGCGGATGACAGTACTGCGGTGGCGAAAAAAAAAAGAAAAAAGCGGCGCGAATTCTTTTACCCTCCCCTTTTCGCTATGGCACTTTTTTTTCTTCCCTTTTTTATGATAACGTTGTTCCGCTCGTTTCTCCTTTCCCTCTTGACTTTCCTATCCTTCTCCCATGCCTCGCGTCACCCTACCCTCACGCCTCGCGCATTGTTTTTTATTTATTTCTTTAGCTTTCCGGGGCACGCTCTTTTTCTTTTTTTTGTCGCGGGCGTACCGCCGGACCGAAGCGCGCGCTCCGCGCTCCTCTCCTGTCCAGCCAGGTGTTTTCATGCACGCCATCGCGTTCATTATTACAATCAAGCAAGCATGTGCTGTAAGGAACGAAGCGACTACGCGTCCGCCGGTTGCGGTTTATTGAACCGACTGGTACGATAGCGCTAGCGCGAGCCCGCGTCCTGCGTTCCAGAACTTCTTCTTCTTCTATAGTTTTCAATACACTCCCGCGGCCGCGTTGCGCGTGTGCGCTTTCAGAAGGTAGATACGCTGCACAGGACGTCGGTCATGCGGGTCGGTCATCAGTACTACGTATCAGGAACGACCCTTTTAGAGCAATTAAAAACATCTGGTCCACAGTGCAGTGAAGAGGGCTGGCACATAGAAACTGGAGTTAGCAGACGACGCTGGATGTGCTGGAAGCATGTCGAACGTGGCGGAGGTTATAGAAGTCGGTCTTCTAGGAAAGAGACGATAACACATTTCCAGGAAACGACGGTTGCTGTCGGGGGTTGTGACGCTTCGAGTTGTCCGAGGCACAGTAGTGCGCGGTATGAGATACAACGACGTTCACAGATGCGGGCGTCGGTTTGAAGCATCGTAAGCGAACAACGGGCTGAATTCAGGGGCTTGGGAGGACTTCGGTACAACGGGAGTACGGTCCGTAGTCTTCTGGTAGAAGGGCGGTTCTTGAAAGAAGGCTAGCTTAACGATGAAAGGACAGTTAGGTGAGCAAGGCAGCAACGCGGTTTTCGATGAAAAGCTTGAAGCTTCGAGAGGGAAGACCATGGACCTGCCACTACCTGCCAGTAGTTACAGTAAGCCCTGAAGGCTGGCTACTCCTGGAGCACGACATTGCGGTCGTCCAACTTGCCGAATGGTTTTCTTCCGACGCAAGTTGGCGATGGGAAAGCGAACGCTGCTCCAGGCTGGCTCGCCGTCTTTGTCGGTCTTCTTGACGCAAGCCTTTAAGTGTCCCCACTTGCGGTCCAGCTTGTAGCCGAAGATGGTCAGGAAACGCTTGAACGAGTTGGCCATGTTGGCCAGGGTAGCGGCGGCCGGACCTCGCGCAGCGAGGACTACGACGAGGGCTCTGTGGGATCTTTAAACGCGAAGAGCCTCTTCGGCGGAAGGCTACTGTCGTCTGGGAGCGACCAGCTTCGTTGCTGAAAGGTTTGACGAGAAAAGTCGTTGGGGCGCGCTTTCGTCGCGCTCGTGGCCTGTTTTCTTCGGCGCAACAGGTACAGTCAACCACAAAAGTTTGCGGACCACGCGAGCGCGTGGCCAAGAGCCTCTTCGCGACACTTCCACTACGTCACCAGCGATCGACAGCAGCGCTGCGTTGAAGACGCATCCCTCCTTAAATATCTATGGCCTGTCTATTTTCGCACTGTGCGCAAATATTTTCTACCTATCTCTTTCAACGTGACGCGCTCTTTGTTAGCCAGGGCTACTTGCTTATATTTTGAGAGCAGAATATCAGTACAAGTAACCAGACAGCATATTCTTCGGCTGTTATCAGTTCTATTTTCGCGTAGCCACGCTGTTTTTTTTTTTTCGTGAGTGCGTGAGTGAGCGGTGAGGCAGCCATGGGACACAGATGCTTAGTCAGTAGGCAGAATTTTTCCGTTCCTCCCCCATCGCTAAGTGACAGTAGCGGCCGGGATTTGATCGCCTGCGCCCAGGTTTTGCTGCGCAAAGCCCGAACCACCGCGCTGCTATAGTGGTTACATTTAGAAAAATAAGAAATAATCGGGTGCGATGACTCTTTTTATAACCCTTTGCGACACGGCGTCCTCGTTTGGGGACTCGAACTTCGGAGGCGCGTCCCACGCCACGTGTTTCTTCAAATGACCTAAAACTCAGTGTGCACATTCGTGTCCGCTTCCTGATGGGACAACTAGCGGTCAGTTAACTTCATTGTCCTGCGTATTGCTGCAGATGATCACTTTGCTGGAGACACTACCATGTTAGACAATCGTTCGACGTGCCGCGTTCCAAGACCAACGTCAAGAGTATTTTTTTTCTCCGGTCGACACGAATACAACCGAAAAAGCAAGTGTGCATGCGTTTCGGGCCTAATAGTTGATTCTTTTTATGCAAGCATTGAAGCTGACGGATTTCAGAATAATTAGATAATGAGTTATACGCTAATTAATTTTTTTACTGAAACTCGCACAAAACAGCACATTGCTTCGTCTTCTTTCTTGGAATGTAATAGTGAGCGTCTTGAAATGATGCCATGCGCATTTGACGCATTTGCAGACAGTGCATCATAATTCGTGTCTGAAGGGGATGAATTTATTCACAAGACATTTACAGAAGTGTCATGAAACATAGGTCTCTCAATGATCTAGCAGGAAGTGAAATGTCCGCCGTTTTCTAGCACCTTATTGATGCGTGTGGGCATCGACTCGTACAAAGATTCAGTAATCTCCGGTCGACCGCGCAGGCTTTCCCATTCTTGTGCGATCGCTTGCCACAGCGTATCGGCCGTGCGGCCGCGGTTGGCTCGTGTGGACAGCCGTTTCTTCAACATGCCCCAGACATTTTCTATGGGATTCAAGTCGGCGCCACATGGAGGCCACTCAAGCTGGCAAACAGCATGTTCTTCTAGCAATGACTGGACGATACGTGCTTTAGGATCGGGCTGCGGTCGTGTTGAAAAAAATAGCAGCCGTCGCTGAAGGGACCGTCCAGCGCATACGGAACGAGGTGTCTAGTGATGACGTCGCAGTACCGTGACGCAGTGAAGGGCCCTTCCAGACGCACAAGGGGACCAAGGCCATCTTTGCTGATTGCTCCCCACACGCTCACGGAACACCGTCCACTGGATAGAACACTCTGTGTGTAATTAGGCAGATATCTGCAAGAAATAGCATACAATTGGGTTCCAGCGGCGCGTCTAAAAATGTTGTGATTCCTCTTGCGTATGAACTTTATAATGCTGTTATAGAGTTGCAATAGAAAATGTGCAAACATCATTAGATAGTACTGAAAGACCCACTGGCAGCTTTTAATTAGCTTCAGAGTAAGTAGTACTATGAAACAATCGTTAATGTTTTCAACATAATACCACTACAGAAAAATCTCGTAATGTCCAAAAGCTCATTTTGCGTGAAACATGTTGTGATGCAGAATTAGCTTCGTGAATTAACTGCCAATACACTGTAAACACACCTGCAGTTTAGTGGACGCCAAACCCGCTTCCGTTGGTCCCAGCGCATGGAAAAAGTTGACTCGTCGCTAAAGATGACATCGCCCCATTTCTCTGTTGTCCAATCTTTCATTGCTGTAGCGAACATGAGTCGTTCTTGTAGCTGGCTGTCTGAGAGGCAGGGCTTCTGTGCTGCTACGAAAGACTGCAGGCCAAGCTCACTCAGCCTTCTTCTTACAGTCTCAGACGATACCGTGAGCGAGAGCGCTTCTCGGATATCCTCTGCACTTTGAAAAGGATCAGCCACGATGGCGGCCGTAATCAGGCGGTCCTCTTCCTCAGTCGTGGCCCTTGGACGCCCACTGCGCTCCATATCTGTGAATCTGTCATCGTCGCGGAAAGCTTGAATAATCCTATTCACGGCAGTCCGGCTCCTGTTGGTTCGGCGGCAGATTTCGCGCTGAGGTATTCCCTCTATAAATAAACGCACAATGTGCCTTCTTTCGTCAAGTGGAACACGCAGCGGCATCTTTCCAAATAGGCAATCACCACGTGGCCTGAAGCAAGTCTACTACGTTTTCAGTGACTGATGCGAAGATGCGCCTATGTGTGAAAGAAAATTTTCTATGCATCCGCTTTTTCTTTATTTTTGATGACAGTGAAACACCTCCCTACCCTTTCTCTCAAGACGCAGAAGCAGCAACACTCATTGGACCAAGATGCTGCCAACCAAAGTGCGCCAATAAACGTCGCGTAAAAAAATCGTCGCAGCGCTTCGTGAAACTTATCTACCCACTGGCACACCAGTCGACAAAGGTTGCAGTGATTGCTCCGATACTTCTATCAAGCCAGATATGTGGCGGTCTTATCGCAGACAGCGCTCTGCGTCAACACAACGAACTAACAATGTCATGCACGGGAATAAAAAATTAACAGGCAGGCGAGTACCAAGAGGGCTCATAACCGGGAGAGCGCCCCTGTCGCCGCTAGGTGGCGTACCGCTAGGTGGCGCGGATAGGCAGTTTGGCACGCGCTCGCGTGGTCCGCAAACTTTTGTGGTTGACTGTACATTCTCTTGTTTTCCGAGTGTGCAACAACAACCAGACTAGCTGGCTGCTGCGGCGCCAGCGGTTGCGGTTGCTGCTGCCGTCCCACCAGGATGGAACGGAAGCCCATGAATCAACCGACGGCGTCCGAGCGATGGGCGGAGCCGCAGTGCTGAGAATGTCGCACACTATCACTTGACCGTGGCTGAAGTAGAAGTTCGAGTCGTCGGGCGCGTCTCCGCCGATGGTGGACTTGCCGTTGTCGGTCGATGATGGTGAGCCTTTTGGTCGGTGCAGTCGCATACGATCGGGTCGGGGTTTTCACGTGTGGTCGAGTCGCTGACGTTGTGCTGTATCTGGTCTCGGAGCTATGGTTTCTAGATCTGATTTGCCGGTGATGGTCGGTCTTCATGTTGCGGTGGCGGTCGAGCGATGAGCAAGAGCTGAGTCGATTCGGTTCGCTGTGTTGTATTTGATCACGTTGCTCGAGGCTGGACAGCTTGCGCGTTCCGTTTTCGGGTCGCTTTTCAAGCAGCGTTTCGTTTTCGGTTGTGGTCGTGATCTGGGGACCCGTATCGGAGATCACCTTGTCATTGTTGAGGTAGAGCTGACGAGGTACCACCGCATCGGTCTGGAGCTTCGGTTGTTGTACGCACGATGTCGGTGGTCTGACCTTTGCGCTGGCCTAGGTCCGGAGCTTCGGTTGCTGTACGCGAAGTGTCGGTGTCGGTGATCTGGCATTTGCGCTGACGTTCGCCTGCTTACCAGGTGTACGGACTGGGTGCGCAGCCTGCTGTCTTGCCAAAGGGCTGGCGGCAGTCGGTAGTGATCGGGAATGGATGCCAAAACGAACCCGGCTGATGGCGTGGCGGATCAAATCGTGGTATTCAAGGGCCTCGGCGAATTTCGCTTCGTATTCGTCGTCGTCGATCACGAGCTCTTCGATTCTTGCGTTGATTTCAGCGACGCCATTGTCTTTGTCATCAAGTTCGGTGAGGAGCACTTGCAAGTCGGTAAGCGTCGGTTCGGTTTCTGGCAAGACTTCGGTTGCGGCGCTGATGACACGGGTAGCGGCACTCCGAATGGCGTCGGTCCATGGTCGGTTGTGCGGACGGCAGTCTCCTTCCCGGGTTTCACGGCACCATAAATATAAGGAACGAAGCGACTGCGCGTCCGCCGGTTGCGGTTTATTGGACCAACTGCTACGATGGCGCTAGCGCGAGCCAAACCTCTTCTTCTTCTATAATTTTCAATAGTGCCCAAATAGTACTAATAAATAATTCGACTTACAACGCAACAGTTCTTTGGACTCACTTTATTGTGTTCCTTTGCGAAAACCAGAATTGGAGCAGACAGTGCAACACACTATAGAATGCAACAAAACGCGGATTATGTTTCATGTAGCACATATAAAAAACATTTATTGTAATTGCTCTAATGGCCAATGCGCAGAATAGCATCTCACAGCTTGCTTCTCGCTCGGTCTATAAAATCCACGTCTGTGAAGTGCGCCGAGCATATTCTGCGGTTGTTGACCTTATCTCTGGGTAAACCCATTAGGTCCATCCCTTCAGCGTAGTTAAAAACGCTTCCATGCAGAAGAAGAGTGAAGATAATAAACTATAACATCGCATTTGGAACATACAAAACTGAGCTCGTTTCGCGTCGCGTCAGACTACTAGTTGTGATATATCAACCTTAATTCTCAGAAGCGCATTAAAAAAATTAAATTATGGGGTTTTACGTGCCAAAACCACGATTTGATTATGAGGCACGCCGTAGTGGGGGACTCCGGAAATTTGGACCACCTGGAGTTTTTTAACGCGCACCTAAGTGTACACGGGTGTTTTCGCATTTCGCCCCGTCGAAATGCGGCCGCCGTGGCCGGGATTCAATCCCGCGACCACGTGCTCAGCAGCCCAACACCATAGCCACTGAGCAGCCACGGCGGGTAACGCATTTTTAAACGATGGCGACCAATTATAGCTTGAAATAAGTGCAAAGCGCATACCTACAAACGTGTTCCTTGCGATACGCACAGGTGGTACTATATTTATAAGGAGCTTTATGTTCGCTGCTTGTGACATAATGATTTACTGCATCGTTGTGGTGTTTTCAAATCAGCTAGCTGCTGCTTCACCACCGCACAGCCATGTATCACTGTGCACAATTACTATCACAAATAAAATCCGGGAAGTAAACTGCACAGTGCTCACCTGTTGTCTTTAGGGATGCGGTAGAATGTCACGACGCATGGCTCACTTCATCTTGATGTTTTCGCACACCATTGAACCACACACGAACAGCGACAGGTGCGAGACATTGCGGGGAAAAGCCAGCAAACGTGCAACGGTTTAGGGTACCATGCACACGGACCACACTGCTAGCGCGGAAGGCGAAAACCGCAAAACTGACCGCATAATGCCAGAAAAAAATTGCTGCCGTTAAAAATTGTTGCCGTTTTGGCCGTTATCAGCACGGCCGACGACGAGTTCGGCCCGCGCCAGCCGCGCCGCCGATAGTTGAAGGCGAGAGAGACACGAGAAAGTTGACAAAAAAAATAAAAGAAAGAAAAGGAAAAGCGATTTTGGTTTCGCATCCACCTCATGGATGGCGCTGCAATTCGCGTGGACACAAAACCAGCGGAGTTTCCAAGGCCTGCTGCAGCTGACCCAGCTTCACTTCCTCACTATAGGCGCGGACAACTTTCTGTGGCAATGAAGGGAAAGCTACGGGCGCGTGGATGCTGTACATGGTTTACCGCGCCGAGTAGTCCGGCAGCGTTTGACAGTGCTTTTGGTTGCTCGGAACGGACGCAGAATCGACGCAGCTTTCACGTGCGACTGTTTCGTGTTTGCCCAGACGCAGAAGGGAAAAGCTGCAAAATAAATAAACTTTTACGCTCATGCAGTGGTCTGTTCTGTCTTATTTAACTGTTGCTAATAAGCTGTTTATGTTTTCTCTTGCCCAATCTAAACCAACGTGGATTAAAACGCGGCACTCTTTTCAGAAGCGCTCTCGCTTGTGCGCGCTTTGCCTATGTAGCTTTCCCTTCATTGCCACAGAAAGTTGTCCGCGAGTATAGCCGGCCGGCTACGCGGGTGCAACCCAGAAGGTTAGTATGCGCGTCGTGCGCGTTTCTATTTATTGTCGTGCGGAACCAGCCTCCTCTTCCGTTGTTCTTTCGTGCGCTGGCTCGTTTGATCGATTCCACTCTGTCTCAAGCACGAGCGCTAAGCTGGAAGTTGCCACTGTGCGTTTCGCAGGCGTTTCATCCCCCCCCCCTCCCCCCGCTATATTTCGGACGCTGTCACTGCAGCAGGTTGCAGCGTCTTAAGAGACGATCGGCGCTTCTCAGCAGGCGCGATCACACCACGATATGCGCCCAAGCGTGGCGAGCCCTTTTACCGTTTGACTTCCAGCAATATTGCAGCGCATATATTTGCCTGTCCGGCTCTTTTTATGCTTGGTCCGATGTCGGCGGTCGGTCGTCGGACTGTTGATTTGCAAGGGAAATGTTAGTTCGTTCGCTCTCGCTAGGCATATTTCCCTCGCATCCCTCTCGTTCTTTCGTGCGCTCGCTCGTTCGGGCTACTCGATTGTACTGACAATCGCCGACGATGCTTTCTGCACATTCTTTTCTATACATGGTGCTCACAGTATCATTCGCCGCAACACTTTCTGCAGAGAACCGTTCCTTGTAACGGCTGTACCAATGTATTCCTCCGGTGGCAACGAAAGTGATGACGGCTCATTAATTCGGTACTTTTATTTATGCGTAATGTGAATAAAACCTAATAAATACAGTGCATAAATAATGATTACAAAATGGTACAGAAGAAAAATATTAACGTCATCGGTAAACTACATCTCAGTTTGTAAAAAAAATTGAAAGCAAAACGCGAAAAAATGTACACACAAATCAATTAGGTCAAGCAGTGCGGTCAGGCAGTGCGCTTAGTGTGTAGCAGCTCTTCGAATTGCTGCGTTTCCTTCAGCAGCGGCGCACAATGACAAGTGGTTCCATTCGACGATAGGGCATGGTATGAATAAATTTGCAAAACGATGAGAGCGACATATCGGTCGTTTAACTTTGCACTGGTGATCGCGGCGAGGAAAAATGACTGCAAGGCACTGACAGATAGCGTCAGAAAGGATTGGATGATGATGAAGTTTATGAAAAAGCGAAAGCTATTGATGTTGTGGATGCGTTGTAGGGATCAGCACTAACACCAGCACGGTATGCTGACTGGCAGCGCTGCTCTAGAGGTCGATGTGGAGCCGTTGTCCGTGCCACGAAGAGCGGCTTCAATGTTACTGCACTCGCGCTGCATTTCTTCGTGGCGTAAAACACTTCCCGTTGTGGTGTGAACTTCATTTTCTATCCTTTTCAGCCGAGAGGTCAACACCACAAAAGGCTTCGTTTCCCTGGCTGAACTCAGGCTAACGCAATGCGAATACAGCAGCAACTGACACAACGAGTACCGCTCGATAAATGACGAATTCTCCCGCCAAAAATGGCGCCGTCGAAAACCTTGTACGCTAGGTAATTCAACAGATACGGCTGGTCTCATGAAAACGTTTTCAAAATGTATTCACCCCTCGTTTTTAAGCAGTTGTGCCTGAGACGTCTTTAAAGCGTAGGTATTGGTAAAAAATCTGGTTTAGACGTTGAATCCAATAATACGACGTTTTGAAGACTTTGTGTGCTACCCGGGAACCAGGAGGGCGGCGACACCCAGGCACGGCGCATGCGCACGCGGACTCCTCCTCGCCAGCTCCCTGCCTTCCCGACCCCCGCCTTTCTTCTCTCCGCGGCGCGCTGCAACAGGAGAAAAAAAAAAGGCGAAGCTTGCGTTAGGCCGCACAAAGCGCAAGACACAGTGAAGCTGGCCGATTGATATCGAGAGGCTAGCCTCTAAGTTCCAACACGTTCGGCGTTGGTAAGCAGCAGCGTTCTTGGCACTGTGCCAACCTTAGTTAGCGTGTCTGCGTTTGTGGCATGCCAGAAACGCTGTCGCTCGTTGGCGCCGACGCGTGCAGCGCTACTCACGCGAAATGTCGCCAACGCGTTCGGCGTCGGCAAGCGACAGCGTTCTTGGCACTGTACCAAACTTGGCTAGCCTGCCTGCGTTTGAGGCATGCCAGGACAATGCCTCCTTTACTAAATGCCTGCCGCGTGGTCCAATAAACCCGGTTCCGTGCCCTCTCCCTTTTAGGGGCGAAGCTCCTTAGGGTGTGGGTCTGTCCCTCCTCTGTAGTATGTAGTAGTAGTAGTAGTAGTCGTCGTCGTCGTGTTAATGTTTTCTGGCGGTTCTCTAAGGCGAAGCCTCCCAGAACCCAATCGAGGACAAAGCCGTTGGTTGGGAAACACACAAACTTAATAAAACTAAAAGGAAAAGAAAACCATAAACCAAACACACAAAGATAATATGAAAACATGTAGCTAGAACGCTTAATGATATCGGGCAAGTTCGGGCAGGAAGCGGGCATATGCGCGTGCTATAGTCTCGACGCGGAGCAGCGGAGACGAGACGACGAGATAAGCGGTGTTGGTCTCACCAAAAGTCGTGTCGGAACGTCGTACAGGCTACCAGAGCGTGGCAGCTCTGGCTCGGTGGGAGAAGACAGGCGGCTCGGCAGCACGAGCCGACGGTGGTGGCATTCTGGTCGGGCAGCTGATCGTGGCACTCGGGCTCGTAGCCCGACAGCTCAGGTTCTGCCCACGGACGCAGACGCTCACCGGCCTCGGGCAGCAGCAGTTGATTATCGGGCAGGGTGGCGATGCCCGGGAAGGCAGGCGGCTTGGCAGCAGGGGTTGACGGCGGCGGCGTTCTGGCCGGGAGCTGGTCGTAGAGCTCGGGCCCGTAGCCCGACAGCTCTCGTTCTGCCCACGGGCGCAGACGCTTGCCGGCCTCGGTCAGCGGTTGACGATCAGGAAGAGTAGCGGCGCCCAGGAATTGGTTGGCAGGAGGCCCCGGCCGGGTGAAGTCCTGGTGGCTCGGGTCCGGAACCCGACGGCCGTCTTCAACTCCCGATCCGGTGGCCGACCTTGTCCTGGTGCCGCTTCTGGAACTCCTCCCCCCTGCTGCCAGCGCGGCTCCTTTTTCTGCTGCTCTGGTCGATTCGTCGATTTCTCATTGGCTGCTCGAGGCTCCGTGTTCCTTTGCGATTGGATTGGCTTTCTTTTGTTGTTTTCTTGTGCCGCGTGTTCACGCGCTGGCCGCTCTTCGGCGTCGTCGTTTTCGGCGCAGCGCGGTAGAGCGGCGCACGCTCTCCTTGTCGTCTCCTTCTTGTTTGAAATGCACCGCACCTTGTCGCACACCACAAATATCACCATCGCGCATCACCGCACCGTGTCGCGCACCACAAAAGTCACCGCATTGTGTCGCGCACTACTCATCACAGTAGGTAGCGAAGTCTACTTTTATGAAAAAAAAATTCCGAAAGTTGTGTCCGTAGCGCGGAATCGAACCAGGGACCCATCGCTTCCGAACACGCGGCGCTAACCACTACGCCACGAAGCGCACATGGACACACGCACCACGATGACAATAAATACCCAACATTAACGAAAGACTGCGCGTTTCTAACGCGTTTGTGCTAGAGCGTTACGGCCCGTGTAAGAAGCTGGTGTAAGACGCTGTGGCCTCTCCGCCTTACCCCCGTATTCATAAACGCTCCTCGACTTGAACTTGACTTGCCACCGCCTTGGGCAGCGCGTTAGAAACGCGTTGAAGGCGGTGTCAAGTCAAGTTCAAGTCGAGGAGCGTTTATGAATACGGGGGTTATACTCTCTCAACAGTCATGTGATGGCGTCGGCAAACGCGGTGCACGTTCCGGCATGTGTAAACGGCTGCATAAGACGCTGTGGCCTCTCCCCCTTACTAGAGAGTACTGCACGTTTCTAACGCGTTTGTGCTAGCGTCCCCTTAAGCGGGAGATGGTACAATTATAATGAAGGGCGCTGTTATAAAATAGGAATGACGTCACATATGGCGCGTGTCATTGGTGGAAGTCAATCGTTCGATTTAGTGCGGCGAGACTGGGCGAATTACACGGAAGATTCACGGTTTACCTTTGATTCCCTCCGGAGCTTCGCCCACTCAACATCATTGATATGCGGTGTTTTTTTTTCGTCTCCCTGAAATAGGGAGCCTACATGCAACGCCGTTTTAGGGTGGTGACAACACCAAGATTTTGATCGCTATTTTGCCGCCAAATTTGGTGGGTAGCCGTCTTGGTCCCCTGTCTCTGCCTTTTTTTGTCACGCTCTGATGTACGCATGTTGGCACCCGATCTATTCAATTTTATTAATTTAGTTTCGCGCCAATTCTCTCAAGAAACCTGCATACATCTTTAACGTACTATGTGCATTTCCCTTTTATTTTAACCCATCAAACTTACTCTTCTATTGCATGTCGTGCGACACATGTAAAGCAACAAGTTAGAAGGCACGATGGCATGCTCGTGGTAGCATTATCTCACGCCAAGAATGTGAACTGCATTAAGCATTCTCGTTGCCTTCCAGTTGTACATAATATATAAAGGGTGCTTTTCGAAGTGTGCTGTAATAAAGACTGTCCATACTAGTCTGTTTAACTAAAAGATAGACTTGCCGTGTACGGCGCTCAGACGCGCCATTTGTCTCTGGCTGCTGAGACCAAAGTTTATTAAAAGAAGTTAATTAATTTCACGTCACCAAGGGTTGCGGGAAATGTGGTCTGTCAGCTGGTCTTTCGCCATTTTGTGCCCCAGATTTAACCCGCCAATTTAGCTGGCGGCGGCAAGTGCCCTTACAAAGGCTGTCACCACCCTAACACGGCCTTGCATGTAGGCTACCTACCGTGAAAAGGCAACGAGCGCCGCTTGTGGCGCACGCGTGCAACCTAGATCACGTGCTGCGGCCTCTGAGATTACTGTAGCATCTTTTACTGTCTCGGAGGCGGCAGGCGACGCGCCGGTGGAAGTATTCGGCCGCCGCCGCCGCCGGAAGTTGAAAAGGCAACGAGCGCCACCTCACGGATTTTATGCAGAACTAAGGGAAGCCAGCGACGCGGCGGGCACCAAGTAAAGGAGGCATTGGTCAGAGAGAGAGAGAAAAAGGTAAAGGAAAGACAGCGAGGTTAACCAGAGGGTATCTCCGGTTGGCTACCCTGTACCGGGGGAGGGGTAAAGGGATGCGAAAGGAGAGGGAGAGAAAAATAAGTAAAAATAAAGAATAAAAGAAAGGAAGGAAAGAAAAGAAAATCACACACGCACACACAACAGAACTGTTTCTGCGGGCACTGTCACGTAGTCTGCGAAGGCGTTCTCGTGTTGCTTAGTGTGAACGTTCCATCCTACGTAACACAGTGCAGAGTCACAATTTGTCACTGAGTCCGGTGTCTCTCAAGTAACGCAGCAGTGCCTACAGGGCGGCTCGCGCCGTTGTTTGTGTAGGCCAGTTTCCAAGGATGTTCTTTTCTGTTATTGGGCGTTTGTCCAGTTGATCTATTGTCGCTGGGAGAACTGCTCTCTGTGGGTTGAAATGAGGGCACTCACAAAGAAGGTGTGCGATTGTTTCATTACACCCGCAGAATTCACAAAGTGGGCTATTGGCCATTCCGATAAGAAAGGAGTACGCATTTGAAAATGCTACTCCAAGCCATAGACGGACTAGAAGTGTGCATTCCCGTCGTGGAAGGTTGAACGGAATACGGAGCTGTAAATTAGGGTCCAGGGCATGAAGGCGTGCACTTGTGAAATCGGATGAATTCCATTGTATCAATGTTAGCTCACGCGCAAGCGCGGAAAGTTTTTTCGCTGCGTCGGCTCTCGAAAGAGGAATGGCAACGCAGTTGACAGCGTCATGGGCAGATCGGGCCGCCCCGTCTGCTCGATCATTGCCATGTATGCCACAGTGACTAGGCAACCACTGATATATTATATCGTGCCCTTCATCAACTATGCGATGGTGTACTTGTCTTATCTCTGCGACGAGCTGCTCATGTGATCCATGGCGCAGTACTGAGAGTAAACTCTGGAGGGCTGCCTTGGAGTCACAGAAGATTGACCATGGATGGCGTGGTTCCTCCAGTATGAAATGAAGAGCCGCGCGGAGGGCTACCGGTTCAGCAGCTGTTGTTGATGAGACATGTGACGTCTTTAGCTGTATCTTGACGGATCTTGCTGGAATCACCACTGCGGCAGCTGAACTTGTAGGTGTGACTGAGCCATCGACATAAACATGTACGCGGCCACTGTGAACCTCATGTAAAAGTCTTAACGTGGCCTGTTTTAGGGCAAATGACGGCATGTTAGCTTTCTTCGTGATTCCTGGGATGGTGAGGCGTATGTCAGGTTTGTGCAGGCACCATAACGGTGAGGATGGTCTTGCTGCAGGCAACGAGGAACAATTGGCAGCAATTATACGACTAAAAGTTGTGTGTGGCCTTTCTGTGGGTAAAGATGCAAGATGGTGGGAAGGTAGTCGGGCAACGTGCCGAATATGCGCCCGGAGAACGTCGGTGGCTAAGTACGTTGATATTGGGTGATCTCGCGCTATGACAATCGTTGCCGCCGTAGACGCGCACTTCGGAAGACCGAGACACGTCCTTAGGGCTTGAGCTTGTAGTCCCTGCAGTACACGCAGGTTTGTTTTGCAAGTGTTGCCTAGCACCGGGAGGCTGTATCTTCCGAAACCGAGGAACAAGGCATTATAACGTTGTAGCATTAACCGCACCGACGTGCCCCATGATTTTCCACCGAGGAATTTGAGAAGGTGTGTTATGGTCGTTAACCTCTTCTTTAGGTATGAAACGTGCGGGCTCCATGATAGGTCGCGGTCGATAATTACCCCTAAAAAGCGGTGTTTCTGTGCGTTTGCAATTGTTTGCCCATTAACACTTACAGAGTAAGGCCTCATTGCCTTCCGAGTGAATGCAACAAGGCAGCATTTCTCTGAAGACAGCTCTAAGTTCTGTTTTCGTAGGTACACAACCCCAGCAATTCCGGACATCGCCTTTAGTTCACAGCTTTTACACCACGTGGCGTACGGACCTTTAAGATTCAAAATTCGCGCGATGACGCACGAAGTGTACTGGACGATAACAAAATACGCGTTTTAACAAGAAAAGAAAAAAAAAGGACCACGCCGACAGCTTTCACCGTCGAGCATGGACGAGCGCGAATCAGGAACGGCTGATCTGATAACCGCCGCGCATATAAGACGAGCGGCCAGCTAGTCTACTGTGAATCAGCAGTTTTGCTGCTATTGATGGGCGTTTAGAGGCTCAGCCCCGCTTCGAGAAAGCGGGTGCAGAATCTTGAAAGAGCGGCCTCCGCCCCCCCTCCCCCCCCCCCCCGCCTTCCGGCCATCTTTTCCTCGTCCAACTTTTTGTCCGATCGAATCAAAAAAGCGAAAATGCCCTTTTGTCGCTTCATTTCTCGAAAGCTGATTCTAAAATAATAATGTAAGCTTGCTAAATGGTCGCGATGGGCGCATGTTTCAGGATATGCAGTCGCACGATTGACACCCTTAATCTCGGTTGGCCTCAGCTTACGAGTCCATTTGCGCATTTGCGTGCAGGTGCCTGGTCGAGTTATGTTCACTGCCACGGAATTTTTGTTTTTCGAAGGCGAAAGCCTTAGGTGCATTGCTATATTTTCGGTGCCATTGGCAGTGACCTCGGCGAAACCGCGCCGTAAAGAAAATGGCCGACGCCGCAAAGAGTAAATCACGTCAACAAATGCTCGAATTGACGTCAGTTTTCTGAGGGAGGTTCCTGTGAACAAAGTAAATTAGTGGCTTCGTAAAGAAAATTTGCTACATTTCAGCCGAACACCTCTTCTAAGCTCTTGGTAAGCGACGGGTGTAAATGCAGAAAATCATCTGTAACTGGTCAGTGTTCAAAGACCTGCTTCACGGCACTGTGGCATAGCCAGAAATTTTGTTCGAAGAGTGGGGGGCTCACGTTACAGCGCGGCCTCCTCCTTAGAGAACTTATCGAGGGATCAAATACATCAATGATAACTACATTGCCATTGCCAATGTCATAGTATATTAGAGACTGCAAACAAACTACTGAATGCTACCCACTGTCAAGTAAAATATGTATTTTTTCATAAAAGAATATATTAGCATGTCCCAAAAATTGTGGCAGAAATAACTGATATCAATGCTTCCGCGTTTTTTTGTCTATTCAATTAGTAAAGAAAATATCACACGAAGCAGCAAAGCAGTGCATACAGCTGGTGTGAAAAAAGTAAAGGCCATGAAAATAACTAGTTAAACACAAATATTTTGATAAATCCTTGTCATTAAAGAACCTTGTTTACTTTTTTGTACAGTCGCGAGCAGAAGTTTGGAGACCATGGCATCAGCAAAAAATTTAAATATATTCAAGCGCAGCTGCACGGCCCCGAATTGGCTTAATACGTTGTATTGTTCCATTACGCGCACGTAGGCTTGCGCTCTTGATTTCAGCCCGAATGCCCAGGCTGCGAAGGAAAAAAAAATAAAATCGTGGCAGCAGAGAGGCTCGGCCTTTCTGTACCGACGTGGGAGTGGCCCGCTACGTGCTGAAGCGCGTTCCGAGAGACCGTAATAAAGTTTTATCATACGATCATACCATACCTTTAGTCCACAAACTTTTGCTCGTGACTGTACATATGCAACCGCCAGAGAAAAACCTCAATAACGCTGTCCTTCGTTGCAATAGATTGCGCATGAGCAGTTGTTACCGGTCGTGTATTGTAATTACACCGATAATATAGTCGCAACAGTGAGTACATGTAAGAAGCAGGAGTTCTGCAAGATGTACATTAGAAATGCGAAAATAGAATGGAATATATAAGTGCGAAGATACAAGTTGATAAAGGGCACAAAAATGTCACTGGTAACAAAATGCACTGTTTGTATACACAAAGCCTCGCAACAAGATGTTTAAATATATGCATAAGTATCCAATAAATCCACGTATTTAAGCAAGCGTCACTGTATGTAATGCGTCAAACAAGACAAATAGACATGTTGCGCAGCCATACATAGTAGTAGCTTTACGTATAGAAAGACAGGCGATCCAGGCAAGAACAAAACTATGATCGCAGAAATCGTGATATGTTCCGGAAGGACCGCCTGTTGGGCTAGTTGGTCTAACATAGTTACTTTCAGTTTGGCAGAACAGTTTGGTTCTCCTAGAAGCTGACAAGGAAGGTGGATTTGTTGTGATGCCGAAAGGCATGTTCAATGAAAAAGCCCAAGTGGCAGTGGACAAGAACTTTGTGGCTGTTTAAAAAAGTGCAGTGAGGGTTTAGACTAAGTTCATCAAATTTTGTAAGGACTTGGAAGTGAACGCTCTTGCTAGTGCCATTAGAAATAGTAAGGGGAACAGTCTGAAGGTTTTCTTTTCTGTAAAAAACATAAGGTCGCTTTCAGAACCATTGTGAGCGAAGGGGGGGGGGGGGGGGGGGGCTTGGCAAAAGAATGTTAGTCAGTTTTTACTGAAGAGCCTTAAGTGACTCACGGTTGTTGATCCTTTCCGCGTGAGGAAATCTGAAGAAGTCTCTGAATATGTGAAACACAACGAGAGTATCGATTATGGTTTGTCTGTCGACGTTGAGTACTTGTTTTATTCAATACCTCAAGATAAGCTTTTAGTTGCTGTTAGGAAGCGCATTGAACAGAGTGGCGAATGCGATTTCCAAAACTCCGCTTGCTTGTCGGTTCATTGTTTAACGCTTTTAGAATGTTATCTTAGTGTAACATTTAGTGTTTTTAACGAGCAGCCTTTCCTGCAACGTAGAGGAGTGTGCATTGGGTCTTGCGTGGCTCCGATTCTATGCGACACATTTTTAGCTGATATTGACAGTGCGCTTAATTTGGCTTTTATTTGGGGGAAGGTATTCAAAGTGTTTCGGTACGTCGATGACTTTTTAATTCTTTTAAAGAAAGAGGACGGTTTCCCTGCCCCTGGGAGTATTTTAGATGTTTTATTCAAGCTGGGCAGGGTTTGAGTTTCACTCATGAATTTCTTGGAACTGAGGGGTTACAATTCCTGGATCTCAGGCTGAAATTTAGTGTAGGCCATGTTCGCTGAGAGTACCTCCCACTGGTTAAGAAGTGTCCCCTGCCTTTTGACTCTGCCCGCCCAAAAATTGTAAAAAGGGGCATCGCATTACAATGTCTGGATGCTGCGCTCCGTAAGTCATGCCAGCATTCAATGCAGCATAGCTTTGACAATCAGATTGGTCGCCTTTTAGCAGCGGGATTCCCTGAGTTGCTTGTTGTTGCGGTGGCCGAGTCTATCCTGCAGAGGGTAAAGAAGAGAGCTGGAGCGGAAAGGGCTGAGACCCAGCGATGGATGGCGAGACCCGTAGCCGTGCTTTATATGCATCAGGTCTCGCACAACCTGAAGAAGGTCGCGAACAGGCATCGTATTCCTGTGGTCTTCACGGCTCCTAATAAGCTATCCAGGCTCTGCCCTCGAATTTGCGGTGACAGGAAAGGAGGTTGCCAAACCAGCCACGATAGCCGCTTCGTGGGGTGTGCGACAGGAGTGGTATACTCCATCCCCTTGTTGTGCGGGAAGGTGTGCATCGGCCAAACCGAACGGTGCATAAACAACCGGCTCAGGGAGCATGCGCTAAATGTTAAGAAAGAAGAGGACAAGTATGCTCATTTGGTTGCCCACATCATTACGTGTGGTTGCAAGGCACGATTTTATGAGACCACTATCTTAGGCAAATCAACACACTACACGGCTCGAGTGGCTCTAGAAGCATTCTACATCCACAAGAACTCAGATATTTGTATAAGCGTAGCGCCAATTCTTTTGCCCAGTGCCGAACTGAACTATTTGAACTCTGTTGCCCGAGGCAGAAAGTACTGTTAACTTTTTTAGATTTCTTTTTATCACCTCGCATGGGAAAGGGACGTGACACTGGTGTACGTGGTTCACCTTATAAATCGGAGGGTTTGTTGACTGAAATAAACGGTTGGTAGTAGCGCTCGTCCGCATCTGTCGTGTCTTCGTGTGTGTTGAGCGTACTTTTTTGCGCTATGTCTGAAAGTAACTCGTGATATGTACTAGGGCCATGCGGCCGTTGCGACAGCACCATATGGGTAGATAATAGAGGAATAATGCAGAAATCAGTACGAAAATGTATAATTTAACTGCCTGCAGAGCGGCGACAAATTTTCTGCACCCAAAATTAAGGAAGGGTATTGCTTCCGCTCAAAAAAGAAGTAAAAGCGGCTAGCTAAAAAGGAAAGAAAAGACCAAACGAAAGCCACAGATGATGCGGCAAGTTAAACTACCCCATATCCGAGTGTGTTTGTTGGGAAACGCCGCGAGGGCCGGGCTTTCAATAAACAAGATCGGTAAAAATTGGTTATTGATGTCCTCGCAATTTTCGTTTTCACACAATAATTTTGATCATGATGCTAACTGTTTGAATAAACGGCGAAAATTTCTGCGGTTTTAGAAACTTATGAACAGTCATACGTTTTCATAATTACGAGTTTATGGACCTGAAGGAACAGAACTTTTACTTGCATTGATTATTGCCGCTTCGCTATCTAAAAGACAAACTTCACTCGGCGGGGAAGTTTAGTGAAGCGGTCAATGACTTCGGACACGTTGATGCCGAGGTCTCTGTGGACGTATATAAGCACCTGCTTAACAAAGTATTCCTCTGACATTGTAGAGCGCAAGTAGGATTTTTAGTAATCTCATGTAAAAAAAAACACCGCATATCCACGGGGTGAATGATGAGTGGGCGAAGCTCCGGAGGGGACCATCGGTAAACCGTGAATCTTCCGTGTAATTCGCCCAGACTCGCCACACTAAATCGAACGATTGACTTCCACCAATGACACGCGCCATATGTGACGTCATTCCTATTTTATAACAGCGCCCTTCATTATAATTGCACCATCTCCCGCTTAAGGGGACGCTAGCACAAACGCGTTAGAAACGTGCAGTACTCTCTAGTAAGGGGGAGAGGCCACAGCGTCTTACGCAGCCGTTTACACATGCCGGAACGTGCACCGCGTTTGCCGACGCCATCACATGACTGCTGAGAGAGTATAACCCCCGTATTCATTAACGCTCCTCGATTTGAACTTGACTTGCCACCGCCTTCAACGTGTTTCGAACGCGCTGCCCAAGGCGGTGGCAAGTCAAGTTCAAGTCGAGGAGCGTTTATGAATACGGGGGTAAGGCGGAGAGGCCACAGCGTCTTACACCAGCTTCTTACACGGGCCGTAACGCGCTAGCACCAATGCGTTAGAAACGCGCAGTCTTTCGTTAATGTTGGGTATTTATTGTCATCGTGGTGCGTGTGTCCATGTGCGCTTCGTGGCGTAGTGGTTAGCGCCGCGCGTTCGGAAGCGAGGGGTCCCTGGTTCGATTCCGCGCTGCGGAAACAAGTTTCGGAAATTTTTTTTCATAAAAGTAGACGTGGCTACCTACTACTACGACGACTACTGCTACTACTACTACTACATACTACAGAGGAGGGACAGACCCCCACCCTAAGGAGCTTCGCCCCTAAAATATACTATTTTCGCTGGAAGTGGTTACTGGAAGGGTGACTAGAATCTGAAGCCGTTTCTACACATTTACATAGAACCTGCAGTCGCAGTGAGAGAGGGCATCTATTCCGGCGCTAAAACCTAAAAGTACTCCTTCGATGTCGTTGGCATCCTTGTTTAGGTACCTTGCACAAACAGTAAACTGTTGGATACCGGCAATATCCGTCGTTTCGTCAGCAAATATGGAGAAGCAGCCAGCACCATTTACTTTTGCATCTAGGATTTCTTTGATAATTTCACCATAAATTTCTATAATTGGGTTTTTTACATCTGGGCTTAAATGCGAGGTATTACTGGGGCAACATACAAATGGTTCTTCAGATATGTATCTCCACAATCAGCTCGCAAATGAAGAAGCGCTCTGAAAATACCAATATTTTCAGAGGGGATTTGCTTAAATCCATAGGACCACTGTCCCTATGGTCACGGAGAGCCAGACCTTGTCGTCCGCAAAAAAGAACCGCCTCAATAATAGGCCGTTAACTTTCTTCTGTTTTCGCTTATTTTACTTTGCCTACCCTGGTCCAGCTTATTGATCACATCGGGCGCCCTTCCTGGAAATGTTTGGAGAAAATTATCAGCTGCCAGCTGGCAGTCACGGTCATATTCAGTATTTTCGTGTGTGTGGAAGATTGCGAGCGCGGGCTTCCATTCCTGAAACTGCTTGGACACGAGGGCTCCAGTGCGCGCATGTTAGCTCAAGTTTATAAGAATATTAAACCCATAAAGTTCCAGAATTGAAAATCTAAAGCACGCCTTTGGAAATGCCAGTGCACCTTTCGCGTCATACGTTTATGATAACTTTATACCCATAAAGTTTCGGAATTGAATTCCATGCGCTCCGTAGATTCCGCCGCCGCTGCGAGATGCCGCAACGCGCCCGCTTGCTCCCGAAAAGCCGTTGAAAGTTTGTGCTCGGATGGGGCTCCTTGCGTTACGTGACTCCAGGTGCAAGGGCGTTGTCGCGAAATCCAGCCCGAGTTCGCAATGTTCGTGCCGAATTGTCTTTTCGAGCGTGAAAAAGACATTGTAGACAGAATCCAGAATGATTCCCGGCGTCGGTGGCAGTTTTGGTCGGCGGTGCATGCCGGCACGAAAAAATTTCGAGGGGGGAGGGAGGGTCTGAAGCCCCATCAGTGCTACTACTGCTACTACTACCCCTACTGCTACTACTATTATACATTATTATTAAATAATTAATATAGAGGAAGTACAACAATAATGAAAGCTTTACATGAGATCCAATGCAGTGTTTTAGCATAAGTGATGCGAATGTTCCATTGCGATTATAGAAAAGTTTTCATGCGTTAAATCTGTCGATTTGATGCAGATTGACAGTGGAATCAACATACTCTGGCTTACTTATCGTGATTATTTTTTTTCATTTACGATAAACCACATCTCCAGTACCAAATCTCTTAAGCAAACTTTAGTGGACTCTGGGCTTGGGCTCCCGTGTAATGGTGAGGGATAGTTGATACGGGGGTAAGGCCGGCTGATCCGCTGTACACGCAGGGCCTCTCTTTTCCTCGCACCACCGGCACCGCCGTTGGCCGAGCGTCGTCACGCCGTGACAAGTGATATAAGTCGTTCTACTTGGCACAGAGCAGAGAACATGGCGAAAACAACGCCGGTATACCACTTGCTTCAGCTGTTGTGCCATCCGTATCGGCAAAGGCGCGTTCCCACGACGGCGTCAGGAAGCACATCTGGCCGCTTAGGCCGGAGCAGCGGTCTCACTCCTATCGCGTGCACTCGAGTAGGGCCGCGATTTTGTAGCGAGGCATTATGACTTATTCTACTCTAGTCTTATCATCCACCGCTCAAGGACGGCTGATCCCGTTGATAACGCGAGCGGACCGTCGCTCCGACCACTGACAAAGCGCGATAAGCGCGAAAAGGCATTATTACCGGAAAGGCATCGCTACAAAATACCGGCCCAGTATACACGCTTGCCCTCGTCGCCGCGCAACAACTATCTGCAGCAACTCTGAGCATGACGGGATGCCGCGCATCGGGGCTGCGCAAATCGCAATGAAAATGGGAAAGCTGTTTACTCTGTGCCGTGCAGACGGACCGTTGTCGTCTACAGTAGTCATTAATGCGAAAGCATTACATGAGCCTTGAGGTATAAAAGCCGGCGTCGTCCACAACGAGTGGTATCAAAAGTCAATGTGACGTCGTCAGCGTCTTCAATGAAATCAGTAGTAATAGAGAAGATAGTAAATGGTATGACAACGTTAATTAGTAGTAATTATGGGTAGTTATTGTGAAGTAATGTGAATTACAGTGAAGTTAATTAAAGTTACAACAAGTTATATTTGGGTGACTTAAGGTGGAGTCAATTGAATTAATGGGAAGTAAATTAAATTACAATGAATTAAATTTGGTTAAGGTGGATTAAAGTGGATCACCATATTAATTCGTAGCTACTCGGCGATGAGTTCTGAATGGTTGTGGTCTGGTGATTAATGAACGCAGAGAAAAGAAAGCGAAGGAAGGATTGCAAAAAGGTTGTAATAATTAAGAAGTCTTTATTGGTAATGACTAAGAGAAGTCATAATGATTTCGCATTCAAATCACGTAAGGATACTTAAGGTACAATTTTTTTGCGCATGGGCCACCACAGGGCTATCGCTTTAAACCCCACCGCGCCTCTACCCGCCATATACCTCTTTGCAATAAACCTTCGCTGTGATAGCGTTAATGATCCACCATTAAAACCCGCCATGTTTGGCTGCGTCATAGTGCACAGCTATCGGTTTAATATCAACAATCTTTTTAATCTTCGGCGCGAACGACCGTCCCATCCAATTATCCTCGCGTTGCAACGGCAGCCCCCGCCACATCCGAGTTGCACCCCACCGCCCGTATACTTCGGCCGGCAGCGTGCTGCACTGTCATTGCTTGAAGGGGTCTGCTGCGTCACGGCGTGAAGCTCCCCTCGCTACAAACCGGAGTAGTTTCTGCGCACGCTAAGAGTGCATGTTTATTTCCCCTTAACCACTACGATTAGCAACATCTAGGTTTTAAACGTTTAATTAAATTATAGGCTTTTACGTGCCAAAACCATGATCTGATTATGAGGCACGCCGTAGTTAGGGACTCCGGAATAATTTGGACTGCCTGGGGTTCTTTACCGTGCACCTAAATCTAAGTAAACGGGTGTTTTCACATTTCGCCACCATAGAAATGCGGCCGCCCTGGCCGGTATTCGATCCCGCGACCTCGTGCTCAGCAACCCACACCATAGCCACTCAGAAACCACGGCGGGTCGGAGCAGATAGAAAGTTGAAATGAATCACATGCATCAAAGTTTTCATTGCGAGTATTATGAAGGACAGTTTCAGTTTTTTTCTTGCAATTTATGATATATGACAGTCTTTGTGATGACTTCAATTTCCTGTATTACGTTTAGGCTACTGACACTGCACAAAATATATTTTTTTTGTCATAATACGGAATACAGGCACCAGAGTGCGGCTCATAAACACATCGGTATAATGAGGTGTAATTTGTGGATACATTTCTCGGTATGGGTAATATAGGAGCTCCTTTCTCGCAAATATGTGTCTTGGTTTAGAGAGCTTGGGCTGAAAGTGGACTGATTGTCCGCGCTTTCCGTGGAGCTGCCGAAGTGACTGTGAAAGCCTTTCGCTGTGTAAAGGTGTAAGCCCTTCGATGCCAGGCGCCTGAATTATACACAAAGAACGCGCTCGTCCGGAACCAGAAAAGTCGCAAGCATCACGCCAAGGTCGGGATTACCCTTCTACGGGTTAGTCGCGTCCTTGACAAAAAAAGAAAAACCGGGGAGTGACAAGTCATTTTTAACGACGCGCTGTCGTTCTTATCGTGATCACAGATGACGATTGCGCCAACGTACCGCGCTTTGTCGGGAAGCTGTGATGGTTCATTCTTTAGAAAGGGTATTTTTTTTTCCGCAACGTAACTTACGTCATCGGGGCAGATTTAAAAATATAAAGGTCACGAGTCAGGCGGTGGTACCTAGGTGAAATGAACGCCCGAGAAAGATGGACTTGTAGTCACTTTCTTTTGGAATAACGTTGCAGTTTAAAGCACAATAGAACTTCGTACACAGTATTTTTACCAACAGCTTAACAGAAGGCTATTCAGTCGTGATATTATTAAACTTATAACTTTTTAGCAGATACACTCTCACATGGCTTCAACATATATACAATAAAGGGCTCTGTAGTTTCCACCGTGACTTAACCTAGGTACGTTGGCGTACTTCATGCAATAATCCCAGTCAGCCTACTCACATATACCGCATTACTAATCATATCTACCATGGCCTCGGCTACATCCGAAGAAGTAATTGCCTACCTCTTCTCATTGCTAAAGATTTGGTAGGCGTAAGACAGGCCAAAATTCGAATATAAATGCCCTGTATGGAATTAGCATGGAACCTTTAGTGATATAGAACGTATGCATTACACTCGAGTCTGTCCAGAAATGGACAGTAACATTAATTTACTCTGACTATTCATTTATCATCAGTGTTAATAAACAAAAAGCATGCTGAGCTTCTATCGCTAGGTTTGCGTCGTGAAGTCACCTGACCTTGCAGAAGTTCTACAATTCTACGCTCTAATATTCCATCATCAAGAGCTCGGCGCTTGTCATCACGTATAAGCTAAAAAGCAGCCTGGCCTTCAGACCGTATAGTCAGCGTCCAAAGCTTTCGCACGCCTGAAGCTGAAAAAATATTATATTTCTACGCCTGAGGCACGCATCGTGGTATTCGGATTTACAGCGTATGCTGGTCTAGAGTAAACAAAGGTTTTGCATACTTTTACTGGCTGCGGGCGTAGCTGCTTTGAAAATGAACTTATTCGCGGAATCTCGGCCGCGTAAACTTTTGACGGTGACTGTGCCATTGAACACCTGTATTTTCTTTATTCTGCACACATTTTTTAATGAATGGCCTTCCAGCCAACGTCATGCAATGCTTACACCTGGTTAATTTTCAGGACAGCCATCTCAGACATGATGTATTAAGTATAAGAATTTAACTACTATGTAGTAGGTCATTATTATCACGAATGAGGCGTAATAAATTTGTAAACAAATAAGGATAATAACATTGCCTATGAAATTTTACTCAAATCTCAAGACTACTTCAAAACTTCGCCTGTTCGTCTTGTGTACCTACCACCCTATGCTTTCTAAGAAACTGAACGGGCGAAAATCAAGTGTGAAATTGACATGTCCTGTGGCACCATGGCAGGAAAGGGAAGGTTTGGCTTAGTGGGACATATGAAAGGTTCAGCTGCCATTGTGCTACTCACACACGAGGAACGACACTTTGGCATTTTATGTATAGGCAACAGACAAAATGATAAATGATGCTCAGTGCACGCTGGCGTGATCATGACAAAACGACCGTACCGATATGGGTCATAAACGATTCTAATAAAGGAACATTTCTGCAAACCCTCACGGTCCTTTCTCATGTTTCTTCAATTGTTCAAACATGTTAAATTAGGGTAGAAGAATATTCTCGCAGAATTACTAAAGAATTGCACCAGTAATTATATCATGCTGCTGTGACCTGATTCAGCAATAGAGTTAGTCAAGAACAGAACAGCAGAATGCTATATGGCAACTTCGGTAATTGCAGTGACTTCTTGCACGACTTTGTGGGCATAACTCAAAAAGGGTGATTGGAGTCGTTCTCTATTTTTACACGACAGGCTACATTAACACGTCCCCAGAGTCTTTTCGCATAATTTTTAGTACTCCTCTGCGTAAGTTGTGGTAAAAGGGTAAAAGGATATGAAGACCTTTAGTATTTCTGGAATTTTGTGAAGGTATATGGGAATGGTTCAAATGATAAGACACGTGCGCTGCATATTGAGGGTAGAATGTTTATGTTTCGAGGTATCGGTTTGTACTAAGCAAACAAGCTTGTGCAATAATTCGGACAGCCTTCATTTGTACCGAAGATCAGGTATACACAAAAATTCTGCTTTGATATAATGCAAATATACTCAGTCAAATAGCTTCAACTGTATTCCTTTGTAAAAATACTACGTCTGGGGCTGCAGCCAACTTTTCTACTTCTGTGTCTTTTAATTGCACAAACTGGACGCTAGTTATTTTTGTGGTACGTTTCAAGCCGCACAAGAGTCGCACAAACACGCCTTTCCCAAGACATAGCTGAAAAGGCAAAACATTTCTTAGTAATGCCTTCATAAATATTCACCTTAAGAAAGAAATGAACTTTCAAAACACCGTTACCTGGGTTTATTCTCCAAAATACAACATACCTAAAGTGCAAAAGGTGGTTGGAAGCACGTTCGCATGTTCTCGAATCCAGCCAGCTATTTTTTTAGGAAGATGTTGGTACAGTAGAAAGTAACCTAACAAGAACCGTAAGCAAATGTCCTGCGTTTCGGAATATGCCATTCTGGCGAAAAACCGCCAAACTAAGCAGCGAAAAAGTGATAAGAAGCGTGGCGCAGCTGGCATCGAACCTGCGAACTCACGATCGTGGTATCAGTGATCTTGATCTGTGGTCGCTCAATACGCTCGGCTACCGTTTCGAAGCGCTGCTGTTGGCGAAAACTAGGTTTATGTATGTACCACAATAAATTCCGTGACCTTGTTATGAAAACTGCGATTTTGAAACGACTTCTTTGCCATTTCAAGAGCTGCTGCTTCAACTAGCTGAAAGCTGATTCATTGAAGTTGATAAATCCCCAGGAATACGTCAGTCGATGCAATAGGTTAATCGCAAATTGCTTTTTATTGGCCAAAAAACAATTTTACACGCCTTTAATTTCAAAATCTGTTTCTTTTAGGCTCATTGTAACTACTGTATGCTACATACTGGGGCCGGATTCACAAAAACGTTCTCACGCTAAAACTGTTCGCAGAAGCAGGTGTCAGCCAATCGTGGTGCAGCACTTACGATCGAAAAGCTTTGTGAATTCGGCCCCTGGTGCTTTGTTTCTCTGTTTTAGATCTGGTTTTGGTTTGGGTATCACTTCTTATAATGTTACCTTGAAAAAAGTTTTAATGCGTGTATACATCCTCCCCGCTATAATCCTCCTCGAGCAAATATGGGACTGTATGATAAATAAATGAAAGGCTGTTCCAGTGACTGAATCGTCCTGGTTCTGTTTTCAAGAAGGCTTAAATGTGCGTGCGATGAGGCGAAATTTAGTCACAGCGTTACGCAGGCTAATAACCAAAGTGGGCCAAGCAGCAATAAAACATATACGTACCGCCACTAATATATACAGGCTTCAAGCGTTGAGTTGTACGAACAATGCTGAAAATGTGTTCCTATAATGAAGTTTTACAGCATGGCCTGCATATTGGTTCTTGGTTCACTCATCATCATCATCATCATCAGCCTATATTTATGTCCACTGCAGGACGAAGGCCTCTCCCTGCGATCTCCAATTACCCCTGTCTTGCGCTAGCGTATTCCAACTTGCGCCTGCGAATTTCCTAACCTCATCATCCCACCTGACTTTCTGCCGTCCTCGACTGCGCTTCCCTTCTCTTGGTATCCATTCTGTAACCCTAATGGTCCACCGGTTATCCATCCTACGCATTACATGGCCTGCCCAGCTCCATTTCTTCCGCTTAATGTCAACTAGAATATCGTCTACCCCCGTTTGTTCTCTGATCCACACCGCTCTCTTCCTGTCTCTTAACGTTACTCCTACGATTTTTCGTTCCATCGCTCTTTGTGCGGTCCTTAACTTGTTCTCGAGCTTCTTTGTTAACCTCCAAGTTTCTGCCCCATATGTTAGCACCGGTAGTATGCAATGATTGTACACTTTTCTTTTCAACGACAGTGGTAAGCTCCCAGTCAGGATTTGGCAATTGGTTCAATCTTGGTTCACTAAAGTCATGTTATTCTATTGATTGACTAGTCATATGCACGCCGTCATGTGCAACAGTTGTCGCCTTGCGTCACCCTTGAATCACCTGTTAACAATAAGATTGTCGAACTTAGTGTGTCCTAGTGGTTTTTCCCTCATTCCTTTGGTGCGAGAAATCATTTTGTAGTTGGATTCATGATCTGTCTCGTTAGCGAATTTATTGTAAGGATAAGACCATGCCGCGTGCAGTTGTGCCTTTTCTCTGTGCTCTATAATATCTGACTAGCGGCATTTTCAAGCTTAGTACATTAAATAAAAGAAGCAAATCAATGCAGCACTTACACCATTGAACATTGATTTGGAGAGCACAAATTTTTCATGTGCCAAGAAAATGACAACGTAAGGGTGTGTAAATGGTGTCATGCCACTGAAAAAGCTTTTAGCATTTAACGAGAGTGCATCAATCAGCTGCTGAATATCGTATTTGACCGTTTTTTTTTCCCGAAGCTCTACTCAACGCCGCCACACACGTCGCATTGCGGGAGAAGACGAATACTGTCGAAAATGTTAACTTCACATTGACAATGCTTATTCTAACCAGAAAAAAAATTCTGCCGACTTTTTCCTAGCGCAGCATGTGCTAGAAAGAAAGCAAGTGCTAAGATCCAAAGACAGAGAGTTGATATACTGTCACTATCCGCTTTCAAAAGCACAAAGCCAATTTGTCTTGTTTGTGGTAAGGTTGTGACTGTTATTTGACCGTAGGGGGGTGGGACGGTTTTTTGGCGAGGAAACAAAGTAGTAGCCCTGGCATTGTCCGATAAATGACCATACCCTGACAGTCCATGTCTCGGCCGCACGAGAGTGGAGCCACGTGTGCAACTTTCAACAAAAAACGACTACAGCGCAAATGCTAGTAATACTTGCCTTCGCGTACTACCATTAAATGTCGCACGTTTAATAAAAGAAAAAGAAAGATGAAGTAGCACTGTGCTTTTTGATCACCTCGGATGGGGACTACTTCCAAGAACGCCGAACGCAGATGACTCTACCTACTGCAAAAATGTTTAGGTGTTTCCGTCGAACGAGACAGTGACCTTATGGTAATGTATTGAGACGCTGCCCAAAACAAACAGGAAGAAAACAACAAGAGACGGGAAGCAGTGCAAACTGCCTAATACCACCATTTCTGGGCACTTGTACTTTGGATTCACTTTTAAAGCAACGGCTTGCGCCAGAGAATATATCCATTTTTCGAACAAGGAATCGACCCACCACCCGAAATTCTCTTTCTGCGTGCTGATCTGCGCCATCCAGCAGAAAACCGGATTTACAACATGTCTATGCCACCGTATCCACAGTGACCGAGACCAAGCTGCTTTTTGTAAACGACACGCTGTGCCCCATTTGCTCAAAAAAAAATTATCGGCACTCAGTCGCATTGAGACAGAACTGCGCCTGTATTTGAAACTTGTATGTGTATTGCGCCTGGCTTGAACGTAATAAGTAATAATAATATTAACTACAATAATATTAACAATAAGGTCAATTTCGCCCGACAGGCGAATCACTGATTGTGACAGAAATTTATTAGACAACTGTGCAAACTAAGGTTAGTCGTTTTATCAGCTGCATAAACTGATGTAAACATTCGCTTACTAACTAAAATAACCTGCACGTTGTCACGCGCGCACAATCACACACGAACACATCTCTCTCGATAAGCGCGGACACTCACTGTCAAAACGATGGCGTGGGGGAGAGCGGCAGCAACAGCGAGCGAATTGTCCATCGTGCTACTTCTAGCTTCAACGCGAATTGCGCCGAGAATACACCACACATGACGGCATCAGGAGCGCTTTAACGAAAAGCTATTCCAAACTGCCTCTATTCTATTTCTGAAATCAGGCCTCCATGATTGCCCAACTTCACTTGTCTTTCACGCAACGTAAAAATATTAGCGTAGCTTGCACGGGGGGCGCAATGCTACAGAGAAAGCGGAGCTGATGGGCACCTAGCTTCGTCTGGCTTTTGGGCTAGGCTAAGCACTACCAAGTCATCCCCAGCATTTCCGGAATTTATTGATCATTTATCAATTATCGATTAGCTGCTGTTTGACTATCGGTTGTCTATCGATGACAGACTAAGCTTAAGTAGTCCCAACCATGCTTAGCTAGACTTAACCAGGCTCAGCTTCGCCAGTTCACAGAGGTACGTGTCATTGCGCTTGTACCCTTTCTGCACAACCGCCAGGATCGGCCCACAATTTCTGTTCGCAGGTTACGGACTAACGCTCGGCTTAAACAGCTCCGCTGTTAAAAAACCTCGAGAGCTACTCACTCTTATATGACGTGTGCACACTAATTATGCATGTGAGACCGAACAACAGAAAAATCTAATTTTTCGATTCTATGCCTTTTTACCATCAGCCATCCGCAATTGGTCAAAAGTTTTCGGGCTGCGTCCAGTTCACCTGTCTGTCACCTGACGTCCAAAAACAGTGAAAAATCACTGCGTCAAAGTGGCGTGTACGCATTAAAGATGCATTCTTACGCCGATCAAAACTTAATTTTCTTTTTAATAGCCGGACACTGCCCCGTTCCGACATGAATAGAAGGTGGGTACCCGCCGATCGCTCTGGCACTGGCTAGTCGTTGCTGCCGTGGAGAATGGATTAATTTGCCTGTACTAAAAATTTTGCTTGACATTATATCGTTGTCGAGTCCTTTCAGCACGTAAACAACATCGCTATGTCAAATTTTCTTCACTGAAGATTCGTTTTAGCTGCATTGTAACGTTTCCGTTGCACGCCGACGTGATTTTCTAGCAGACACCGATAGCTAAGTAAGAAGAAGCAGGGCAAACGCAGACGCCGGCAACACCCTCCTCATCAGGTTATCTACTTTCACTGCGCTAGCCCGGCCCCACCTTACCGCCTCCACTTCTGCGTGCTCATCGCCCTTGGTCAGCCAATCAGGTAAGAAATATATGTCAAGTTAGGCAATGCTATTCCTTTTGAAAGCAAACAACAGTGACCTCCTAGAAAATAGGAGAGCGTTTCAATAGCCTTCTCAAACAACGCTGCGAGTCACCGCCCGATGCTTGCGTTGGCGGTTACGTAAATTGGACATCAGGAGATTGGAAGGAAAACAGATTGGAATAGCTTTACGTTATAGGGTCCCAGCCATCGGCCCGCCTAGACTTTGTACCCAGCGCAGATCGCTCTCTGAATCGGGGCCGCGCGGCCGCGCTCAGCCGCGCCATACGTAGCCACCACGGGAGTAAAACGTCCCCCACTTTCCCTGCGGCCTTGTGCGCGATGGACGACGGAGCGCTTTTTCCCCGCCTTCCTCCCTTGCGCACGCGAGACTAAGCAACCATTCTCTGCTCACCCCTCTCACGCTTCCAGTTTCACCCACACCATACGGTGCACGGCCACTATGTTATCGCACTTGGACATTATACAAAACATCACGTCGACGACGACGGCGGAAATGTGCCTGCAGTGTCCATATATTTGCAATCGCAATAAAATTATGTGGTTCCGACTCAGTGTGGGAACCAGAGTAAGCGAAGCTTTCTCTGCTGTTTGCTTTGACTGACGATAGTACGCGATGATCTTAACAGTGAATGTTTAATTTCTTCAGCATTTAGTGCAATGCGAGAGTGGTGAGTCGATGTTAAACGTTACCCTGCGTGCACCTGTTTGTCCGTGTAATACACACAATACACAGCGAGACGTGCTTGCTTGAGGCATTGTTGTGCGCCATTTTTCATAACCTTCGAGATTGAGCCACCAGGCTTCTCATATGAATCTGGCACGCTTCCACTCGCACCGGCAACTTACGGCATCCGGCCGCGATGTTATCGCACTCGGACTTCACACGGAACATGGCGGCGACAGCGAAGGCGACGCGGATGACGTCGGCGTAAATTCGCCTGGAGTGTACATATAATTTCTTTCACAATAATAAAAAAAAGTTTTGTACAGGAAATACCGCTGCCATAAACTAGAAGCTTGTTTCCCCACAGTGCGACTGAGTTTGTGGAGAAACAAACGAATTGTATATTTTCTTCGTATTTCCAAGCGATTTGGTGCGACAGCATTTAAAAGCCCGGATTCAGGTTAGTCATGTCCGAACGACTGTCAGACCAGTGTTTTCTTGCGCTACGAGGATATTGTAAGAGTCACCTTACGAGAGGAAATATTCCCGACCAGGCGGGGCTCCGAGAAGTATTGTCAAGCGATTACCTATTTGCGCAGCTAAGCAATCGTGTGGCTCACAGCAGGCCCTACAACAATTAACCCGGTGTAGTTCAGCGGTTGCGGCTCCACTTTCTCAAACCCTCACAACCCTACTTTCGCGTATAACGTGCGAGATTTGCGTACACTTAACAGGCACGCATGATTTTAGTTATACTTCCGAACTGAAAAAAAGAAATCACGCAGAAAGTCCTCTGGAAGTTGCCTAAGTATGCACAAGCATTGTGCCGCTTGTTAATCGCCACGCAGCCCAGTGTCATTATCAATGTTATGAAATTTGATTCGACCAGCATAAACCCTTATTAACCCTCATCCATCGTTATCAACCTTATCGAACATGATCTGACCCTTATCAACTATTATCGGTCCTTATCAACCTGGATGTCCAGCTAAGTTGTTGCAAAACTACCACTACAATTGCTGAGGGGGGCATGCAATGTTTTATTCATGGTTCGGATGCTTGTTTTGAAGTTTTTCTTTGTTGAAACATGTGCTGTTCTTTGTATTGTATGGGTGACCTCAATCAATGTATGCGCTGTTCGCTTCACTTCGCTGAGCGCTTGTAGCCTCTGCCTTACGTGGTTATGAGCCATTGCATTAGTCTGACGTGACGGACGGAAATGGTAGACATAGATTTGGTAGGCATAGAAATGCTTTTGCATTTAAAACTAAAATGACATCGTGTATTAAACGAGACGAAGCTGCTGATTTTCGCTGTAACACGGGGACTCTGTTTTTTTCTTTATTTCGTTCCGTCACGCGTTCTATAGATCATAAGTTCTCCCTTTCAATTTTTTTACACTGATAATATTCAAGCCTTCGCATTGTCGGCAAATTGCACTGTCAAGTAAACACAAGTGCTCCATTTGGCGATGTCCTTTTGTGTCAAAAATTTGCGTAACAGTAAATCTTTCTAAATACCTTATCGTTCTAAATACCATATGAAACACTTTACCATGCGCCGAAACTTGAGAAAAAGGGGCACGCGCAGCCGTTCTTAGTGCTTCGATGGCACTCCATAAAGCCATTTGGCCCGCTCCTTCTTGCAGAATCTGACACCATCATCTTTCATTATACGCCAGGGCGCAAATATGCATCACAGCTGCACATTCGTGTCCATTTTTAGCATGGTCCACAAGCTCTTTCCCATCAATTCAACGGCGGACGAATCTTTTGCCCCTGTAAAGATGCTTTGCCGCATAGTAGCCAAACAAAAGCGCCCCAGGAAAAAAATTCAGCCAGCGGAATAAAACCAAACTGGACCTACATATATAGAGAGACCTACAGTATGTGCCACTAGAGTGCAATTAGCGGATTAGTTTTTACTGGGCTGCAAATGACGTTTTAAAAATCACCCCATGCATTTTAAATGGGTCTACAAAAGTGCCCCAGGAAAAAAATCCAGCTGGCAGAATTAAACTACACTCGACATATAGCTTGAGAACGTTGTCGGGATTGAGTGCCTAAAGTGCCAATCGCGAGAAACGAGCCATTGCTCAGCAATCGATTTTTAAAAAATGCTGCCCATAGAGTTACGCCAACCGCATCGCCCCAGGGTTGGCTTCACCGCAGTAGTCGATGTCCCAGATTGCTGTACTTGGTGACGTTAACGTAGCTGCCTTTTGTAGCCTTGCTCGTACCTGCAGTCGTGTTACAGCAGACGCCCAGATGCAGATATTGTCAGCATAGATTGATACTCCAATGGTGTTGGGCAAGCATCTGACTAGGCCAACGAGCACTAAGTTGAATAGTGTCGGGCTCAACACCCCACCTTGTGGTACTCCACGGAATGTTTGGTGGTGGGTCGTGGCGCCATCCTCGGCCATCACGAAGAAATGTCTGTCGGTCAGATAGCTGCATAGCCACTGAAAAGTGCGGCCACCAATTCCAGCTTCAATCAGAGCCTCTATAACGGCATAATGTGCTACGTTATCGTAGGCGCCTTTTATGTCAAGGAACAATGCCGCAGTGAGTCGTTTCAGACGTTTTTGATGTTGAACAAATGTGACCAAATCAATGACATTATCTATGGATGAACGCCCACCTCAAGCCAGCCATAGCATCTGGGTACACATTGTAATTCTCCAGGTACCATTCCAGGCCCGTCAAATCCATTCTTTCCATTATTTTTCCGATGCAGCTGGCCAGAGCGATGGGGCGGTACGATGCCAAATCTAACAGTGATTTACCTGGTTTGAGAAGTGGTACCAAGCGGCTGCATTTCCATTCACGTGGAACCACACCGTTACGCCAAGACTCGTTGTAATGGTTTAGCAGCATGAGTTGCGCCTTCTGGCCAAGATTGCCGAGCGCCGTATAGGTAACGCCGTCTGGCCCAGGTGACGAAGAGCGCCTGCAAGTCGCCAGGGCCGCTTCAAGCTCCTCAATCGAAAACGGGAGTCCCGAGACGTAGGAGTGACGCATGGTGTAAGTGCACATTGGGGCTGCAAGCCAGCAAGTCTTGAACAAAATTCTTCAGCAATCTCAATCTCTCTGCAACGTTGGTGCAAAGCGAGAGATTTGAAAGGAACACGCTGTTGCGGTGATACGCCGCATTGGCCAGGAGCGCTGCGATGGTAATTGGCCAGGAGCGCTGTCGTTCGTATGCGCCGACGCGTCCAGCGCTAATCACGCGAAATGTCGCCAAACGGAAGGTACCTCCGAAAATGATCACTCGAGAATACCTTCCTACATGCGTAGTTAACTTCAACCAAGCTAAGATCTAGCCGCAACCAAGTTATTACCTAGCAGCAGCAGCTAGTAAGTTTCGCTGTGCCTAAGCTTTGCGCGACCGAGTGCAAACTTGCCCGTTTTTTTACGTATATTTTTATTTTTCATATGACCCCATCTGTCGCAGCCAGGGACAGGATCTCGTCATTCAGTGAATGAGTAAATGAGAGGCAGCTCTGGGAATAAAGCAGGGCTCATACGCAAAATGTTGCGTTGACAAAGCGGCAGTGTAGTTGAATGCATTTCGCTCGTAATTCCAGTAACTTGGGCTGGCAAATGTAAAACATTTTCTTATAACAGAAGTCTTACTGAGGAGCCGTTTACCCTGAATAGGATTGGGGCACCACGTGCTATCCTTCCCGATGGCCCAGCATGCTTTGCACGATTTTCTTGCAAACAAATCTCATTACCCCTTTCTAATGCAGAAAAAGATTATGTGCGTTTAGGTTAGCACAATACAATTTTTGTTCGACGCACTTTCCAACTACCAGAGACCACTAGGAAATAAATATTTTATCAGCGTAATAATAAAAGCATTATGTAAAAACATACGCAGAAAAGCTTGTAAACATTTCGCCTTAATACTTCTCCCCCCCCCCCTCTTTTTTATGTGTGTGTGTTGGCGCTCCAGCAACTTATTCGGTATAGTTCCCAGGAAACATACACTTTAAATTTTCTTGTTCTAGTTTTTAATAGGTATGACCCACTTACAGAGCAAAATATATTCAAAACGGTGGTCTAAGACAAAAGTTACCACGATGGCACTAATTACCATAGCAGGACGAATCTAGCCCGGGGAATGTTCCCGCTATACCCGCGGTAGGAGCAAAGGGTTACGCTGAGTCGGCTAACATGCAGGGGCGAGCTGTGTCACGGTGGAAGTAATTCATTTTAATGAAAAAGATCAGCACTGCAGCACGAGACTACGTAATTTTGTGCTGCTCACTAATTTTGTCCGCCCTCGTTCCAGACCGCATTTTGAAGCAATTCCGCTAAAGCAGTGCATGCATTAACGTAGCGCTGTGAGCACCTAGTTTCTTGAGAATGGCAGCAAAGTTATTTCGTGATATGCTTAACGGGTTGGGCAGCAACAAAATTGGAATGTATGTGGCAAACGGAGTGGGCACCCGAACACGCAGCACGCGCTGAACTTACTGTTACAGCGCAGGCACCGTAGCTGAAGGCCAAATACCGCAGTTCGTTGTCAGAAAAAGAGCCGACTAATCATAACGAGGATGCCATGAAAACGGAACAGCAATTCGCGAGAAGCCAACGCCGTACACGCACGTACAGTGATAAGCACTGTTAGGGTGAACACCTCATTAGTATTCAATTTGGTATATCTTCAACATACCTTCTACTTCAGGGAGAAAATGTGCCGAATACGACGCCTAATGATGATGCCGATGAAACAAGTAATAGTTTTCTCTATTTTGTGCTAAACATTAACTGCTATAGGCTCGTGAATACTAATGAGGTGTTCACCTTAACAGTGCTCACCACTGTACACGCACAGATGAACAACAGAGGACGCCAGAGGAGCAATCCGTGGTGACGACAACTATACTCCGCTCGATTTCGCAGGGAATCGTGTCCTGGAACATTCCGTACATACTGGTCGAAACACCAGCGGACTCGAATGTAAAAAAATCGAACAGAGCAGGACGGCCGACAGCTTCAGCGTGCGGCGCGGCAGCGGAGTCCCCCCATTGACGTCACACGCGAGAAGGCGCCACTCAAAGATCTCGGAGCGAATGCGTATTTTTCATTCTTGCATTTTTACGTACGTCTCCTTAGCAGAAAACACCCGTGTACTTAGATTTAGGTGCACGTTAAAGAACCCCAGGTGGTCTAAATTATTCCGGAGTCCCCCAATAGATAATGAGATCGGGGTTTTGACACGTAAAACCGCATAATTTTTTGGTAATCTTTTTGTGGCTCAAACCTTCTCTATCTACCTTGTACAACTACCTATGCAACTGATGAGCAAGACGAGAACAATGTGAGAGCCAACGTTTCGACAAGCGGACTTGTCTTTTTCAAGTGGACTGGTCTTTTCCACGGCAAGTCCACTCCTGCCCCCACTTCGTTCTCGTGTTGCTCATCTTCTACAATTTCCATCTCCCGTATTCCCCGTGTTTTCCCCCGATACCTATGCAACTGCTACGTGGCGTGCCACCTGGTGTTTAAATATGCAACTGCAATATGAAGTGTGCACGTAACGACGCTAAGCGGCGCGCATCTCGCATCGCGTGACAAATGGCACGCTACGATGCTAATGAAAATGAAAATGATTATGATAATAATAATAATTAATATTAATACTTTATTATTCCTGAAAAACATAGTACATTCGTCAGGCCTGCCAAAGCCACATTGGACTTGACTGGCAGAGAGTGACAGGCAGCTTACAAACTGTTACACAAAATAGTTTATTTCGCCATTTCTAAAAAAAAACAAAAAAAAAGAAAATAGACAAAGCGGATACATCCGTGTATACACGCCGATACACACAGTATAGACATGAATACCTGTACATACATACACATACATGTTCTGCAAAGCACAATTGGTGCGTACACATTTCACGGTACCATATAGTTAATTAACATGGCACAATAAAAAGGGGATACGTGATTACAAACATGAAGATTAAGAGCTGAAAATGGTCCTTTGACAGCCTTTGGAAAAGCAAGCTTTTGGATCACATTCCTAACGCAAAGCCACTCTGTAGGTGTAATGCAGAAAGGGATAAGTAATAAATATTTGTTTAAGTATTGTAGGTACTCAAATCCGCACGTTTTAGTGCTTTCTCGAGCTTATATTTTGTTGCGGACTGTAGCGCATTACGGGATAAATTATTGAACAATGCCGGAACGTAGTATTAGCGCATTCTTTTACGGTATTTCGTAGCACATCGTGGTATTTGATAACGCCATTTTGGCCTAAGGTAACGGGAAGTCACATAAGGCACTTTAAAACGATTGTCCCAGAAATGCCTCAGGGCATTTGGCAGCAACACAGAAGGAAAGTGCGGAATTGATAACGCTTTAAAAATATCGGTGTTGCCTTCGAGACACAAGTCGTAACCTATAACCTTTAGAAGGAAGCGCATTAGTGAATTAATTTTTTTTGTGCAGACGAAGAGCGCAATGACCGTAAGCAGTAATCCCGTATCGGACTACACTATAGGATAACGCATGCGCTGTGGTTTTTCTTACTGATAACGGCATGAGGTGGCGGATTTTGTAAAGTAAGCACAGCACTGAGCGCTTTGACAAACATAAAGAACGTCCATGAAAGGTCGCTGTCAAAACGCAAACCGACATAATTTCCAGATGATGTGAAGTCGACAGGGTCGCAAGAACATGGATAACATTGCGATCTGTGTAGTCCCCTAGTCCGGTGAACTTTCTTTAAGGGGCTTCGAAAGCAGACGAGTTGCGTTTTTAATACACTAATGCTGATTAAATTTCTTGCAAACCAGTCCATTGCCTTCGTTGCTGATTCTTGCAGAAGAGAAGCTGCATGAGAATGATTTACATGAGGGACTAATACTGCATCGTCTGCATACGGAAATATTTTATTGGGGATTGCATTAGACAGATCGTTGACGTAAATGTTAAATAGGAGGGGGCTTAGTATTGAACCTCGTGGAACACCGGCTTTGATTGGCGAAACCACCGAATCAACTGTGAAAGTACTGATACCGGTCCCGTAAAAAATTATCGGGAAGTGATTGAAATAAACCACGGAATCCCATCATTGAAAGTTTCGTTAACTGTAATTTATGACACACGCTATCAAAAGCTTTACTTACGTCAAGAAACAATGCACACGCTACCTGGTTACCTTGTAGACAGGAATTCAGGAAGTCGGAAAGATCATCCTAGAGCGCCTGAGTGCCTTTGCCTTTTATAAAGCCATATATTGCTGGGGTGACAATATATTGTGAGCATAAAGGAAGCTGTTCATAGTTAGGAGTATATGTTTTTTTTATAGATTTGGGTCAAGCAAGGTAAAATGGATATAGGCCGATCGTTTTCGACTTTGCATCGAGATCATTTCTTACATAGTGGTATAATGATTGCCGTTTTCATTCTGACTGGATATCGCCGCATGACAAGATGTAATTAATTATTGCTAACAAAACGGTGTTGATGCAGCCATAGTTTCTTCGAAGCTCAATGACGGAGATGCCAACGGTATCTACCGATTTGTTGAGTTTAGGGCTAAAAAGCATTGTCTTTAGGTCACAGTCAGATTTAATGAGCATGAATCCGGTTGTGGTTTGGTGAAACCTGATATTCGAGAAAAGTAATCATTAACTTATACCACTGACCATCAGATGAAAAATAGGAAAAAATAATGATCATTACGCAGTTTTTCACCAGTACCTCTCAGGTCATTTATTAGGGACCGTGTTTTACGGCTATCAAACCGGGCATCGACAAATTTGTTGCGAATGTGATTACGTTTAGCCAGGCAAATAGCTGCATTTTCTTTGTTTCTGCAAAGTTAAAATTTTAAGCGATGAGATTTTATTGGCATCCCCTTGGAAAGAAATCGGTGGGTGAACGGGTTCAGCCACAGAAATGCTTGCTGGGCAATGCAAAATTATCTGATTGAATTTAATCGATTACCATGCTTGATTGTCCCCCTCTCCACCATAGTTTCTTTTTCTGTTATTATTTCTTTGTTTTTTTACCTATTATTAGTTTTTTCTTTCCCTCTCACAAAATCTTACTTTCTAAGCTCCAGCGTTCAAATCGTTAATTCCTTTGTTTGTACACACCGAATATAACCACCTGATTCATGGCCAATTCCCCACTGTGTGTATGCGGCACAACCACTCAGGTCAACAACAACAAAGCGGTGACAGTCACGTAGCCAGCTCATGATGATAATTAGTATTATTTTTTGGTATCCCCTTTGGGAAGCGGCGGGAACATCACCTAGCCAGCTTGCATGATTCTGCCACAAATGCGTTCTTGTACTTTGCGCCTGTACCGGCTGTCGGTGTTGTCGCGCGCTCCGTATCTTGAAAGCGAACTCCACACGGCTCCGACCTTTGTTTGCGCTGTGCGTACGCCGCTCAGTTTCCGTTGAAGCGATAGACCGCACAAACCTGCGCTCGCTGCGGCGGCCGCGCTTCCCCACGCCTCCGTCTTGACAGTGGTTGTCTGCGGTCGTCGAGTCTATTCCTGTTTGCTTGTGCGCGTTGACACCACGCTTGTTAATTCAGTTAGTAAGCGAATGTACCAAGTTTATGCAGCCGATAAAACTACTATCTCTACTCCTTTCTTTTCTTTCACTTTTGTATACATCTCCTTAAACTTCTTCCTCAAGCCTTCTACCTTGTGTCGCTACCTGTGCATCTGCTATGCCACCGAATATTCTGAAAATGCAGTGCAAAGTGTGCACGTATCGATGCTACGTGGAGCGCATGTCACATCGCGCGTTTCCGGCGCATTTTTTCGCGGCGAGCTAGTATGCGTTGACGTCATGCAAGTTTTAACGCAACAGCTTTTAGGGCCCCGTGTCACAGAAAATCTGGCGTCGGCGTTGATGTCAACGTCCGTGGTGGAGAAAATCATCGCCAACCCACCCGACCGCGCAGGCCCTCCGCGTAGCGCAAGGTTTTGGTGAACAAAAATTGAATTTATCACACTGAAATCCACCAGAAAAATAGTAAAGTATGACTTAGCCACAACCTACAGACATGGTGGCGTCGGATTGTAATTTCAATGTACGAGAAAATATAATTTTCTTGCGAGGAAACTCAAATACAAACCCCTTTTCCAGCATTTCCGCCATACCAAGAGCAGCGCGCTCACGTAGTTTACTTGCGAAAATGCAATCCAGATGGTGCTCGCATCCTCAGCACGTTAAAGCAGGTTAAGATGCCTCGATGCCAGCGCCGCTGTTCAGGGTGGTGCCATCGGTGCCATGCTTTGACCGCCCCCGCGCCACCGCTTTCTCGCTGCGATGCCATCTTGAGTCACAGCGAGCGGTTGCGATTGCTTGGTGCTGGTGCTTAGTTCGAGACACAGTGCGCGCGGATGCTTCGCTGACGCTTCTACTTGCTGGACAGTGTTCAGCCGCATGAATGACAAGCTTGTCAAGTGCATCGAGTGGACATGACGGGCTGTTGTGTTCCCAAGTGTACCGGATCGACGCGTAAAATGCTTCGTTGTTTACGCTTCCCCCAGGACCCAAAGCGAAGGAAGAGATGGGAAGCCCAAGTAAAGCAGTATCACTGGAAGGCAACGGATAGCTCCTACATTTGCGAGGTAAGTGTCAAGAAAGTTTAGACTATCGCACCGTGTTTTTCATTTAAATAAAAAAGTATTCTCTGATCCTCGCTCACGTACCTACGTTCGCTCACGAGCTAAGCACTGCACCGATGCTGTCTGAGTAGCCTATGGTTTGCGAGCGCGCGTCGCATAGGCTTTTGCCGTTTTGATCGGCGCAGTCTATGCGAGTAGTACCCTTATTTTAAGGACTGACGAAAATGCTTCGCCGCAAAATAGTCTTACATTAGCTACAAATCATCATGTAAACCACCTATTTTACTTTTGCACGGGAAGCACACATCGTGTGTGTCTCTTGTTTCTTTTTTTTCTCAGTTTCTTTTTTCGCTACTGGTTATTTGGGGCTAAAGAACGCAGTGCTTCTTCTGGGGAGAGCGACTGCTGTGTACGTGGCAAGCGAAGCATTGTGATTTTCTCTGATTTCTCAGCAGATATCTTGCGGATCTCAGGTTGTTACGTTATATAGCTGATTTTTTAGACGAAAATATTTGTAGGGTGGTGCTCGTAAGCCGATGGTCATTCGTGCTCATTACCGATCGTAGTGGGTACTGTGACGGTCTTTAAGTGGCTGTGCACGGTATGCCCAGGTGTAGTAGAGTTAAGGGGCATCATGGGACCAAAATGTTTCGGCGCTTTCTGGTACAGTGTCTGTTGTAGCCTGTGCATTTCTTCGAAACGTGTGAAGCGAAATAATACAGCATTACTTCCGCGAAAATTTATTTTTAAGCACTGTAATGGGTTCTCTGTATTTACAAGGCAACTTTTCATATTAATAATCACTTTTGTTGTTTTACTTCTACTTAGAAACACATTGAAGAGGACCAGTACGAGGGAAATCGACAGGATGGGCGCCGTCTGTTAAAGTCATAAGCCCTAAATCCTCATGGACTATATTTTCGAAGTGAAAAACATTGCTAATCTGTATTTGACTGTCTTAGTTTCATTTACGGTTTTTGTACGCGATATGTATGCAGTCTTGTTAATTTTTTGAATGTAGTTATCAGTGTTCTAATGGCTATTTATAAAATGTTCTGTACTCGCCATCGATGTGTTTGGCTGATGCGACGTATTCGATGGTAGCTGATGTATTCTGGCTGGATATCTGGATTAATATTACCCGCGGTTGCGTTTTCTTGTTTGTATTCTTGTTGTCGATTTATATTGTGTGTAATAAGGTTGATGTACTCACTTGAAATCCCCCCCCCCATGTAATGAATAAATTAAAAAAAACTCTCGCTATCCCGAATCGTGTGTGTCGAGCCTACCTTGGAAATTTTTTTTATCTCGTCTTTCAACATAACTTTCCGGTGCCACACAGTACATATAATTTTTCATGTACATATCTCTTTCATGATTGACTGTACTAGACATTACTAAGTAAATGTATTTTGCGCGTCGTTTGATTTCTTGTGTGTACTACGCAAGATTGACACAGGCAAGCTACGTTACATTTTTCTCTACAGCACTTACTAAACCTTATTTTCACACCGCAGTTATTTTTACAACAGCTTAATCCTGTCAGCACACAGTTTTGTGGGCGAAAAAAGCAGAATTGCGGGTTGATATCGTCAAATAATTGCAACGAACGCGAAGAGCAGGCGCAACGCAAGGGAAACTAACCGCCGTGCGCGAGTGGCTGGCTATGGTATAGGAGGCGTGATGTGTAAACCAAAATACAACAGTGAAAAAGAAAAACTTCCACACACAGGGGGTCGCAAACCTTATATACCAAGCATCGAAGCGCAAAAAAAAATTGCGCGCATTGCAAACATACACACGGCATATTAAATGTGATTGAATTAGGCAACTTGGGGCATGTTCCCGGCGCCATACATTTACGTCTTCGACCTTCGACGAGTAAACGGCTATTGGTTATAAAGACGTGCAGATGCGATGCCGATAAAAAATGTCACAGTTTCGCCCTAAGGGCGAAGCAATGAATGCGATAGCAACACAGCAATGTCATACGAAGTAAGGTGAGCGGCTTTGGTAGCAACAACACGCAGAACTGTTGTCGACGCCATCGGCGTTTTGCCCGCGTTAGCTCAAAATGCGTGCGGCGTTGGTGACTGTTGCTGGAGCCTCTCATATAAATAGGCACTTGGTGCCGCAGCTAAACGTCGCGTCCCTTCCTTCCCCCTCCCCCACGGCCTCTCGCGCGTCTGAAGAAGGCGCGTTTGCTCTACATATATGGTGATTGTAAAGGAGGAAAGAGACGCCTACTTCTGCAGCCCTTAAGGAAGCACGGCGCAGAACGCGCGTTTGTTCTCCGCCGTGCGTTCACTCCCCGTGAAAGAGCGCGTCCCTCGCGCCCTTTCACTCGCACATACAGCGTTCGGCGGCGCGCGGCCACGATTTCATCTCCATTGACGTCATACGGAACCTCACGGCGACGGCGACGGCGACGGCGACGCCGACGGCAGAAATCTGCTTTTGAGTGTCCATATAATTGCTATCGCAATAAAAAAATCCACATCAAGGCAAAGCACTTGGAAGCGCGCCGCGAGTAACACTATTTATGAACGCAAGCGTAGCTGAGTCTGAGCTCGTGTGATTCAGTATGGCGGCGCCAGCGGGGTTGTCTCCACCCTGAACGGCGGCGCTGGCATCGAGGCACCCTACAGCAGGTCAAATTGGGACTTCGCCTGCCTAATGCGTTTTGGACACGCGTGTGCGTCGGGGAAATAGCAAACAATTAATAAAATAATAAAAAGTGCCAGGGCCTTCATATTTTAATGTAAGATGACGTATATTGCCCCTGGAAAAACGTCTTCCTAGCAATGCATTTCTGTTTAAAAGTGAGGAAGACTTTAATGGGATCTGTTTAAGCTTGTTCTTTGTAAGCTGGCTTTCCGACGTTCTGTGTTGCAGCGAAGCCTGCTGAAAGAAAAATGCCATGCGAATTGGGCCCGATAACGCTATCACGTTCCACTCTTAAAGGCGAAGCTTAAGCATCCTCCAATTTTTTTGTTGTTCTCGTATAAATGTTCAAAAGATCCACAGAGTTTTTGCTGTGTTCCTTAGGGCATCAGAATGGGCGATATGTAGGCGTATGAACTTGATTAAGCGAGTCAAAGACCGGGGCCCCGGCCTGTCACATCTTTTTGTGAAACAGCTAGTGAACAGGTTTACTTTCTTTAGAGACGTGCGTGACCCCTTTCTGCGCACAATGTGCCAGTTGCCACTGAGCAAGCATCTGCCGGCTTATGTGGTAAGCAATTTAAGTATGCCTGGTGCTCTTTGAGAGTACCTTAGGGAAGTAGTTGACAGTGTTCGTTTTCTGTCCATACGTTTTTCTGATGATTACCTTTTTTCGGTGTCAAGGAAGAAATTATACAGGGATACACTTGACATCATCATACAGGTTCATATGGGGAGAGCCATAAACAGTGGAGGACAGGGACATGACGTTTAAAGCGTGTTACATAATGCAGGTGCAGCCAGTTACTAAATCTTTTTTCTTTAGGTTACTTACCGGTACTTTGCCGGTACGGGACTTTTTACAACAGAAGCGTTATTATTTACCTTGGGGAGCAAAGTACCTTATATGTGAACAACTGGAAACAATCGACCACGTTTTTTTTTTTTGCATTGTTGGGAAGGGGTTTATTTTTGGCACGTTCTTCAAAGAGCAAAACAGAAAGAATTGCCCTTAAATCCATGAAGTATTAGATTTTTAACTATAGAAAATGAGGACGGACTGCCTTTAGACCTCGTTATGCTATGGGCCTCCACTGTTTGTGGCGGGCTCGAATGGCAGGTTTTTTTTTTTTTTGTGAGCCTGACCGAAGGCCTGCGCGACTACTTTTCCTGGAGGGTGTTTCCAGATTCATTGACGTAAATAAAGATCAAGAATGCCCCCCGGATTGGCTGACGAGGATTGAGCCCCTCGCTATTTTAAGATAATTTTAAACATGACATGGCCAGCCAAAATGTGGCTGACCGCACAACATGTATGCATGTAAGTTTGAAAGTATGCTTGTATGTGTAATTATGTATAGCTTTCTTTGGCAAAATTGATGCAATTAGTGTTTGCTAAGTGAAAGTTCCGGCAATAAAGAAAAAAAAAACGCTGGCGTGACTCAGTGGTAGCGTAACTGACTCCTGCGCAGCGGGCCAGGGTTCGATCCCAGAGGGAACTGGGAATTTTTTTTCTCATTCCCAACGATAGCTCCTACGGACACCGGACACCACTGGCGGCCGCGGCGGACACCATCGCCAACTAAAGCGGCTATTGTAATGAGCCCATCTTACTCTGTAAAAACAACTGGTCGCAGTTGGGGCCTAACCCACGTCTTCACATTAAGCTGGAACCGCATGGTGCGTTTTTCGCGAGCGAAAAACGTGACGCGCGGCGAACGCCCGCGTTGCCGCCTACGCGCGAGCACAGGCACGAAAAAATGGAGCGGCGCTTTCGCGCTGTGTTTTCTGGATTCCCAGACAACTTAACTCCCAATGACATGAATTCTCTCTGTTACCGCATATTCAATATGCCCTTAGAATTACACAACACTACAATAAAAATAACCTTCGTGTAATTAGACATCGACAATTTTTCCAAAGTTAATTTATTAAGCTTCGTTTTAAAGAGCAAAATTGTGTGCGAAACTGCGGCTATGTACCTTCCGCATGCTAAGCGGCCGCTGCTTGTTTACAGCTTCACGCAGAAAATCGATTGTTGGCCGCCCACTACCGAGAAGAGGAGGCGATTGCTACTATTTAGGGCCTCGTTGAAGGTTGCTTTGTCCATTTTGAGTGAACACGATGCGCGAACGAACACCCGTAGCAGGCAGTGGCGTAGCCAGAAATTTCGTTCGGGGGGGGGGGGGGGGGGGGGCTCAGGCTGCAGCACGGCCTCCTCCTTATAGAAGTTGTCGAGGGATCAAATACGTGAATAATAACTGCATTGCCAATGCCATTGTATATTAGATGCTGCAAACGAATTATTGAACGCTACGCACTGTCAAGTAAAATAAGTATTTTTTCATTAAAGAATATATTCGTATGTTCTAAAAATTCTGGCAGACATAACTGATATCAATGCGGCCGGGTTTTTTTTTGTCTATTTAATAAGGAAAGAAAATATCACACAGACATTACAAGTATATCAGTTCGAAACCAGCAAAGCAGTGTATACAGCTGATATGAAGAACGTAAAGGCCATGAAATGAATAAGTTGAGGGCAAATATTTTGATGAATCTTCGTCATTCAAGAACCTTGTTTACATTTTTGCACATATGCAACGGCCAGGAAAAAACCTCAATGACGCTGTCCCTCGTTGCAATAGATTGCGCAGGAGCAGCTGTTACCGGTCGTGTATTGTAATTACACCGAGATTATACTCGCAACAGTGAATACAAATAAAAAGTAGGAGAGAGAGAGAGAAGTCATAAGGGAAAGGAAGGGAGGTTAACCATGCTGAGCCCGGTAGGCTACCCTGCACGGGGGAAGGGGGAGAAGGGATTGAAAGAGAAGGAAGAGAGAAGTTCACACGTTGCACATTTACAGTTAAACATTCATCGCTGAGTTTCGTCCCAGGCGGTCATACACGCTTGCGCACTTCAAAAAGCACAGCAGCGCCTTTGTAGCCCTGCACATAGCAGACGCACGAGGCCACGCAAGTCTTTTCCTCCGTATAAGGCCTGTCGTCCAAGTGCCCCAAAGCCGTCCGAAGGGCAATCCTCTCATCTTCGTATCTGTGGAAGTCACATAAAGGTAGGAGTTCTGCAAAATATACATTAGAAATGCGAAGATAGAATGGAATATATAAATATTAAGATACAACTCGCTAAAGGGCAAAAAAGAGTCGCTGGAAACAAAGTTCACTGCTTGTATACACAACACCTCGCAACAAGAGATTTAAATATACGTCTAAGTCTCCAATAAATCTACGTATTTAAGCAAACGTCGCTGTATGATATGCGTCAAACAAGACAAATAAACACGTTGCGGAGTCAGAGAGTGTAAACTTTGCGCACAGAAAGACAGATGATCTAGGCAAGAACAAAACTGTGATCGCAGAAATCGTGATATGTACTCGGGCCATGCAGCGGTCGCGACAGAACCATACAGGTAGAATAATAGAAGAATAATGCAGAAATAAGTATGAAAATGTGTATTTTAACTGCCTGCACAGCGGCCACAATCATTCTGCACCCAAAATTAAAGGAGGGTTTTGCTTCGCTTCAAAATAGAAATAAAAGCAGGTAGCTAAAAAGGAAAGAAAAGGACAAACGAAAGCCATAGATGATGCGGCAAGTTACTACCCAATATCCGAGTGTGTTTTTGGCAAACGCCGCGTGGCCCGGGCTTTCAATGAGCAAGTTCGGTCAAAATTGGTTACTGATGTCCTCGTAATTTCCGTATTCGCATGATAATTTTGATCATGATGCTAACTGCTCGAATAAACGGCTAAAATTTCTGCGGTTTTAAAAGCTAACGAACAGTCATACGTTTTCATAATTACGAGCTTATGGACGTGAAGGAACAGAGCTTTTTACTTGCATTGATTTTTGCTGCTTCGCTATCTAAAGGACAAACTTCTCTCGGCGGGGAAGTTGAGCGAAGCGGTCAATGACTTCGGACACGTTGATGCCGACGTCTCTGTGGGTGTTTAGAAGCACCACTCTAACCATGCGTTCCACAGACATCGTAGAGCGCAAGTAGTTTTTTAGTAAACTCTTGTTAAAAAATATTCTCTCTGCGCTGGCAGTGGTCACTGGAAGGGTGACTAGAATCTGAAACTGTTTGTACACATTTACATAGAACCTGCAGTCGCAAAGGGAGAGGGCATCTATTCCGGTGCTAAAACACTCCCTCGATGTCGTTGGCATCCTTGTTTAGGTACCTTGCACAAACAGTAGGCTGTTCGATTCCAGCGATGTCCGTCGTTTCGTCAGGAAGTATGGAGAAGCAGCCTGATTTTGGAACTAGGCTTTCTTTTATAATTTCGCCACAAATTTCTATAATTTGGTTTTGTGCATCTGGGCTTAAATACGAGGTATTACTGGGGCAACTTTCCAAATGGTTCTTCAGATATGTATCTCCACAATCAGCTCGCATGCGAAGAAGCGCTCTGAAAATACCTGTATTTTCAGCGGGGCCTATGCTTAAATCCATAGGGCCACTGTCCCTGTGGCCAACGAGAGCCAGACCTTGTAGCCCGCAAAAACAATTTCCTCAATAATAGGCCATTTACTTTCTCCTGTTTTCTCAAGTTTTACTTTGCCTGCCCTGGTCCAGCTGATCGATCACATTGGGCACGCGTCCTGAAAATGTTTGGAGAAAATTATCGGCTGCTAGCTCACAGTCACGGTAATATTTAGTATTTTCGTGTGTGTGGAAGATTGCGAGCGCGTGCTTTCATTTCTGGAACGGCTTGGACACGAGGGCTCCAGTGCACGCATGTTGGTCCAAGTTTATAGCAGCATTAACCCCATAAAGTTCCAGAATTGAAAATCTTTTAAAGCACGCCTTTGGAAATGTCAGTGCACCTTTCGCATCAAAAGTTTATGAGAACGTTACACCCATACAGTTTCGGAATTGAAATCCATGCGCTCCACAGATTCCGCGGCCGCTGCGAGAAGCCGCAACGCGCCCGCTCGCTATCGAAAGTCGTTGAAAGTTTGTGCTCGAATGGGGCTCCTTGCGTTACGTGACCCCAGGTGCCACGAAATCCACCCCAGGTGCCACGAAATCCAGCCCGAGTTCGCAATGTTCATGCCGAAATGTCTTTCGAGCGTGAAAAAGTCATTGTAGACAGAATGCAGAATGATTGAACATAGCTCGCCTACACGAACATGTCGCAGCCTATGACACTAGGACACCTGAACAATGGAACATTCCGCACTCAAGAACGAATTATGGTCAACAAATGCTTCGACATACACTTCCGACTTTACGCAATAACCTCGCCTTACGAGAAATAGACCTTCTGTCCTTATACAGCCTGCACAACTACTTTCAGTCAAACTAATCCTTGTTGTTTAATGGGTTTGTTCATATGCAATACTGCATGACTTTTCCCCCCTTTATTTGCTTTAGTTTATGCTGCACTTAATATAGTGCTATGTTATGTCCCCCCCCCCCCTATTTTTCTTGCTGTTTTCGTATAATAAGACTTTCTTTATGTAATCTATATTGGTCATGTATAAATTCAATATTTCCTTCTTAATGCAGACTACTTGTTTTTCTAATTGTTAAAGCGTATTACTACCGGTCTCGTATACACATTTTTTTTGTAAATTGACACCTTCCGATCTGTTTACTCACATGTGAGCGCCCGACGCCCTCTGTTGCCTTTGATGGGTTTTTGGGCTGGTCAAGTTGCCTGCGTGCAACTTTTTATCCGGAACCCCACCATGCAATTGTTTGCATGGAAAATAAATTATTATTATTATTATTATTATTATTATTATTATTATTATATTATTATTATTATTATTATTATTATTATTGCCGTCGTCGGTGGTAGTTTTGGTCAGCGGTGCATGCCGGCACGAAAAAATTTCGGGAGGAGCTGAAGCCCCATCAGCCCCCCCCCCCCCCCCCCCCCCGGGCTACGCGCCTGGTAGCAGGAGTTTCCTTCGACGCGCGCGTCAGTTCTGCTTCTGCGGAGAGAAAAAAAAAGTTTTGCCGAAAGGTGCCGCCGAGGATGGATGGATGGATGGTTGGATGGATGGATGGTATAAGCGTCCCCTTTGAAACGGGGTTGGGTTGCGCCACCAAGCTCTTGTTATTATTTTGCCTTATGCCCTACGGGCAAAAATGGAGCGGCGCTTTGTTTTTGAGAAACACACATTTTTGAGAAACACACAAATTTAAAAGAATTCCTGGCATCAACCTTTTTTAACCATTACTGTGAACTGTGTTTCTGTACCTCTCCGTTGTTTGTGGTCTCCCTACTTTCCTGCCACCAAACCTCCAACCGCCGCTTACTAATCTCTACAGCTGACATGTTTATTTTGCCCGTGCTATTCCTGAACCCAAGGACGTCAAGGAGGTCAGAGGAGCCTAGACTTGCAGCTGGGTAGATTTCTTCACATTCCAATAAAACATGTTCCACCGTTTCTCTAGCTTTACCACAGCAAGCACATGCGGCGCCGTCCTTGGTGTACTTTGCTTTATAACTGCGCGTTCTAAGGCATCCTGATCTCGCTTCGAAAAGCAAGGAGCTTCCCTTTGAGTTATCATAAATTGTTTCTTTCCTGATTTCCCTTTTTCCTTTGAAGTAGTTAGTCATAACAGGTTTCTTTTCCATTGCCGCCACCCATGACCTTGTCTCAGCCTCTCTCACTTTGCGTTTGGCGTTCTTTGTTGCCATGTTGCTGGTCATACCGGTCGCATATTTGCTGGTAAGCTTCCTAGTGCTTTTCCTCCCCTGTGAGTCAATGTTTTGTCTGTACAAATACCTGAATACTGAGATGCGCGGAGAGCAGGGCCATCTGGTGGCGAAACCAAAAAACCAAAATGCCACGTGACTGCACACTGAACTCTGATTGGCCGACGCGCAAGCAACGCACCGCGAGAGGCGGTTTTTTCTACTCCGAGTAGAAGCGCGCGTCGGCGCGATTTCGTGATCGAGCCTGCTGGGCACGCGGCAGAATGAGCGCGCGTCCCACCACCCGCGCGTCAATCGCGCCTGAAATCGCGCCATGCGTTTCAAGCTTCACGCGTGCGATGCATGATAAATACGCCTGGTAGCGAACCTTCCATACTTTCGTAGCGAACTTTCCATAGCGCCGTCTGTGTGACGAGGGAACACTTGCAGCGGAAGAAAAAATAATGTGACGCCATAACCGTGAAAAAACAAAAGTGGCGCTATTTTGTTCTCAAAGGCGCGAAACTTGATTTGGTGGCCTGCTATTAGAGCTGTATTTTCAGATGTCCCCGCAATTTGACTTCATGGGTGTTTCGAGCTTTGAGTGCGAAAAGCGATGCTGTAAAAGGTGCCGAAATCGCACCCCTGCACAGAACATACTGTCACGTAGTAGTGATGGTGAAGAAAATAGTCGCAAAACTGTGAATGACGAAACGGACTTTTCTATTGGGCGTACGTACCTGTGCCCACAAAAGCAAGTTGCACTCAGAGCACAACGATAGCGGCGAACAGAGTCGGCGATCGTCTAAATTTCATCAGCGGCGAAACGCGTCGGCTTTTATACGCGAGTCATCGAAGGTTCCAGATTAATCCCTGGTGCCCGCGTGTCTTCCAGAAAGTCTTAGACAATTCGCGTCCCTCATACAATCAGATTATATGGGCGTCGGTGACCGCAGACGACGGATAGAAGCATCGATAACGTTCGATAAGCTTCCGATGCAGGCGCGTCCTGCGCCGAGCGATAACGTTTAACATTTGTTAGCCGGTGGAAAGCGGCCACCGGTGAAAGAAAAACATGTATACGTGTCAATACCGTCCCCTTAAAAAGCATCGTCCCGATGCTACAAACAAACGTGAAAGCGAAAAGAAAACGACGCGTAATAAAGAAAAAAAAATAACAAAGTAGCTATAAAGCTCGTCAGCAGGCGTAGAAAAGCTTAAGACGCACCACGTGGATGAATTCAGGACGTGCGCTTCGCCGCTGTGATTGCGAAATACCGTCTGGCACGACCTCATAGTCCACTGCGCCAATACGTCGGATGATCTTATATGGTCCGAAATAGCGACGCAACAGTTTCTCGCTAAGTCCTCGTCGGCGTATCGGAGTCCAGACCCAAACATGGTCGCCGGGCTGGTGCTCGACGTAGCGTCGTCGAAGATTGTAGTGTCGGCAGACGGTCCTCTGTTGGTTGTTGATGCGCAGGCGGGCGAGCTGTCGACCTTCTTCGGCACGCTGGAAATAGGTGGCAACGTCGAGGTTTTCTTCGTCGGTGACATCCGGTAGCATGGCGTCAAGCGTCGTTGCCGGTTTCCTTCCGTAGACCAGGTTGAACGGCGCCATGTGCGTCGTTTCTAGCACGGCCGTGTTGTATGCGAAGGTCACGTCCGGAAGGATGGCATCCCACGTCTGGTGTTCGACGTCGACGTACATTGCCAGCATCTCGGCGATGGTCTTATTTAGGCGCTCGGTGAGGCCATTCGTCTGCGGGTGGTAGGCGGTGGTCCGGTGATGGCTCGTCTGGCTGTATCGCAGGATGGCTTCAGTTAGTTCAGCCGTGAAGGCCGTACCTCTGTCGGTGAAGAGGACTCCTGGGGCAGCGTGACGCAGGAGGATGTTCTCAACGAAGAATCGGGCTACCTCGGCGGCACTGCCTTTGGGCAAGGCTTTTGTTTCGGCGTAGCGGGTGAGGTAGTCCGTAGCTACGACGATCCATTTATTCCCGGACGTCGACGTCGGAAAAGGCCCCAGTAAGTCCATCCCGATCTGCTGGAACGGTCGGCGAGGAGTCTCGATCGTCTCTAGAAGTCCGGCTGGCCTTGTCGGCGGTGTTTGGCGTCGCTGACAGTCTCGGCATGTCCTTACGTAATGGGCAGCGTAGCTGGTGAACGTTTTGACCAGTTTGCTGGGATCGGCTGCGTAGGAGCTGTTCAGCGCGAAGTTTGCGCATGCCAGGGCAGCCGAAAACGTCTGCGATGCTGGTTTTGAAGCTAGCCCACGTGCGGAGATCGCCTTCGTGGTTTTTGCCCCACAGCTTGACGACACCCGATAAATAGAAGATCACGTTGCCGAGCTTGAGGGGATCGTTGCATTTGTTGGTGTTGCTGGCGCGTTCATACGATTCCAGCCAGTCTTCAACGTCTTTCTCATCGGTGCCACTGAAGATGTCAGGATCCTGCTGACGCAGGGCACCGGCACATACGATGGCTGGAGTAACCGGTGGGGATGTCGGGCTGGAGTTGTCAGGCATGATGGATGGCAGAGTTCGCGTGCCTAATTCCAGGTTGGGGGAAAACCCCAACACCTCCACCAGAATCTAATGTGAACCCCGGACAAGAGTGCAGCAGGCAGCGTGTCTCAACCAGAGCAGCTCAGGCAATCTCGAGCTCTCGCCTCCCAGATGACTGGCGATGTGTCTGCCGCGCTTGGCATTCCTCGTCACTACAAAATAAATAAATATATATTTTTTAAATAAATAAATAAATAAATACTGTCAGCCCTTCCAGTGGGGTGGAGATGGAAGACCAGCGAAGCTGTACTATGGTGGGAATTATGTATTTCCAATTATGACTATTAAGATGTGACGGTGTAATTGGTTATTTGAACTATTAAAGAATGAGAAATATATATGATCCGGTGGTTTTCACTTATTCAGAGACCACAGGGACCATGGCCTTATAGTTGCTACGGTACACCGCCATAGGGTGTACGGCAAAGGTTGGCACGTTATTCCTAAACACGTCACCAATGCCGCGCGCGTTCGGTGCGAACGCGGGCAAAACGCCGCCTCCGTCGACAACATTGGTGCGCGTTGTTTGTGTGAGCGCTCACAACCGCTGTCAAAACGCTGGCTACGTGACGGAACGGCTAAACATCGTTGTCGACACTGTTGTGGGAGAGGCGGGCAAGAGCCCACAGGGAGTCGGCGGCACAGGCTGCGCGCATGCGCCCCAATGGGAGAGCGGGCACGCACATGATAAGTGGTTCTTGAGGGAAAGGGAAATGTTGGCGCTATCTTCTGCAGCAATTGAGGGAGCACGGCTCAGCGCCAACGGGGAGGGGTAAGTGGGAGCGAAAGAAGGGATAGAGTGGAGTCGCCATGGCTGGGCGAAGCAAAACCGGTAGGCATAGGCGGCACGTATCAGGCCGAGATGGAAGGCCTTGGTGTGCTGCAGAGTTTGCAGGGGTGTTGTGCCAGGCCGGTCAGGCCCGGGGTGGGGTGGGAGGCCGTGAGGCCTTCCCGCTTGTAGAAATGTCCTTAGAGGCGTGCGGAGAGCCCTGACGAGTCAAGGAACTCCACGACGCCTCGAAGTGCAGAAAGGTGGTGTCGGCCGGGGAAGAGATCTTCCTCCTTGCCAGAGGGGAGGCCCAGGCGGCGGAACTCCTGCAGGAGTGGGCCCAGCTGCTGGAGGTACGCCGGGCAGGCCAGCAGGAGATGTTCGATCGTCTCCGGCTCCCCGCAGGAGCTGCAGGCCGGGGACGTCGCTCGTCCCAGTCGGTAGCTGCGTGCTGCCGTCCAGCTGCAGCCGATGCGGAGCCGGAGAAGGAGCGAGGTCTCCCTGCGAGCCAGGCCTCGCTGGGGGAGTGGTCGTGGGGGGCATCCCAGTGCCACCCGTTTGTCTGGGTGGTGGGTCGCCAGGTGTCGCCGCAGCCTCAGTCCTGTGAAGTCGCGCTCCGTCACGGCCCGACTGAGGGGCACAGTGGTGTGGTGGGCGTCCTTCGCCAGGGTGTCGGCTGCCTCGTTGCCCGGGATCCCTACGTGGGCGGGGATCCAGTGCAGGGACACCGGGTGGCCTGCGTCCTGCAGCGCTGTCAGCCGGGTAGACAGCAGTGCGACTGCAAGGCTGGCGCTTTCTGGCCTCTGCAGGCCGAGGAGGGCTGCCTTGGAGTCGCAGAGGATAGCCGCCGGTACCTCAGGGAGTTCCTCGGAGATTAGGTCGACGGCCAGGTGGAGGCCTGCCACCTCCGCTGCAGTCGAGCTGGCGTGTCTGGGCAGTCGACACTGCCTGCTCTTCTGCAGGGCTGGTGCCGTGCAGGCCGCCGTGGCAGAGCCGGTGTCCGGTACCACCGATCCGTCGACGAACACCAGGAGGTGGTCTCCGAGGGTCTCCTCCAGGAGGCAGGCGGCCGTCTGCTGCAGGGCGCAGGTAGGCGAACGCCTCTTGGAAGTCCCGGGAAGCTCCGTGGCGATGGGGACTGGAGGCCTCTGTGGTGGGGGCAGCTGTACCGCATTCTTAGGAGGATTGCCCACCACCTCCTCGTAGAGGCGGCACAGCTGACCCATCCTTGAGGATGGCCGGGACTGGAGGCGATGCAGCAGGCCTCTGCCATCAGGAGCGTGGTGGAGGCGGTCGACGTGCCTTAGCCCCTGCTGCAGGAAGAGGAGCGACAGGGGCCATGCTCCAGCCTCCGCAAGGGTAGCGGCAATCTGGGAGCTCCGGGGGACGCCCAGGCAGAGTCGGATGGCCGCCCGGTGCTGCAGCTCCAACTTTTCGAGGCGGCGTGGCGGCAGCGCCACCAGCGGGAGGGCGTACCGCAGGCGTGATGTGGCCGCCGCCTCGTAGAACCGCAGGGCCCACTTGACCGAGCAGCCCTCTCCACGGGCAAGGAGCTGCGACACGGCCTTGCGGACCCTGATGGTCTGGGTCTGCATGGCCCCGACTGCCGGTAGCCAGGTTAGCCGGTGGTCGATGCGCAGCCCAAGGTACGACACAGTCGTACTCCATGGGATGCGCACGCCTTCCAGCTGCAGCCGGGGAGCTGAGCGCCGTGCCGCTGCTCTCGGGTGGACGAGGAGGGCCTCCATCACCTTGCAGGCAGCGGAGGTGACACGCACACGCACAGTCTAGGGCGCCTCGATGCCCTCCTCACCCACCGCTCCCCTTCCACTAGGAAGTCGCGTTTGCTCTCCGCCGTGCGTTCGCTCCCCTCGCGCGCTTTCTCTCGCACATAAAGCATACGGCCAATGAGAGTTTTTTTATATTGCCGGATGCGACCATCGAAGAGTGAGCTCTTAACAGCTTCGCTGTAATAAATAAATAAATAACTCTACTAGAACTCACCCTGGGAGTGCTAGCCAGCGCCACCACTCACAAGCTTTGGCGGCGTATGTGGAACATTCACCTGCGGCCAGTTGTTTTAATAGCGAACCTGTTTAAGCCAGCCGTAATTTGTGGTGCGTAGCCGTGGTAGCCATGGCAACCCGAAGGAGGAGGAGACCGCGTGCGCATACACTCTCCGCGGCGCGCTGAGCCAGGTGAAAAAAAAAAGGCAAAAGGTTGCACTAGGCCGCGCAAAGCTCAAGACACAGCGAAGCTGGCCGATTGATATCGAGTAAAGCCCCTCAATTTTATTGAGGGGCTTTAGTATCGAGCGGCTAGCCTCCAAGGCGTTCCGCGTCAGCAAGCAGCAGCGTTCTTGGCACTGTGCCAACCTCGGTTAGCCTGCGTGCGTTTGTGGCATGCCAGGAACGCGGTCGCTCGTAGGCGCCGACGTGTCCAGCGCTAGTCACGCGAAATGTCGCGAACGCGTTCGGCGACGGCAAGCGACAGCGTTCTTGGCACTGTACCAAACTTGGCTAGCCTGCCTGCGTTTGTGGCATGCCAGGAGCGCTGTCGCTCGTAGGCGCGCACGCGTCCAGCGCTAGTCACGCGAAATGTCGCAAAAGGGAAGGTACCTCCGAAAATTATCGCCCGAGAATACCTTCCTACATGCGTAGTTAAGTTAAACCAAGTTAAGAACTAGCAGCAACCGAATTCATACCTTGCAGCAGCAGCCAATAAGCTTCGCTGTGCCTAAGCTTTTTTCATGCACTTTAATTTCCATTAATTTATAATTTCAGTAAATACAATTATTAGGTGCAAGTAATTTGCCCTATGCTGTCTTTGGTATCTCCGTTTGGTCGCTTCTTATCTATGACTAATAAAAATCGGACCCCTCTGTTTCCTTTCTCCTCCTTCATTATATATATATATATATATATATATATATATATATATATATATATATATATATGTATATATATACATGCCTAACTAAAGTTTCATGAAGTTAACAGTATAATGGCGGTGCGTATTACGAATTCGGCCTTGAAGTGTGGCTTCGCGGCAGTGGGGTGCGTGCTGCCGTGAAGCCACACCTTATGGCATGGTTTTTGACCATTCAGCTTTATCTGCTGGGAACCCCCCCCCCCCCCCCTCCGGGCGTGATGACGCTCCCTTCTCCCCACCTTCATGGACGCCACTGCTCCTACTCTTTACGGGTCGCCTGTATGCAAATTGTGCACGCAGCGTTGGAGAACTCGAAGTCGGATCCCGATGAGCTGTGCTCAATGTCAGTATTTTCCAGCGCAGACGACGCTGAACATTATCAGCATCACTAAAAAGGGTGTGGAGGAAACACAGCCGCAGGCCGAAGATACGGTGTGGACGAGTCGTCTAAACGCACATGGAGATTGTTTTTGCAAATGTGTGATTGTTGTTTCGTGCAGTTATACACGCAAATATACGGTACACGCACGCACGCACAGAAACACAAACACACACACACACACGCACGCACACACACACATCTATACCAGAGCTTTGCGGTTTGCTGTTTAATTAGATAGGCTTTATTATCCTGCAAGTAATTTAAATTTTCTTGTATTTCAACTATTTATATGACCTTCGACAGAGAGCCCTTATCATGTTTGTCTGTGCGCGCTTGCTGAAAAAGTAAGCAAGCGTGTTGACGCGAGCAGACCGACAGCCCCCAGTAGTTGTTGACTTTGAGCTCCCCGCCGATATTCCACTTGACAAAAATGGGGAAGCATAAACACCACCGGCGTGGGGAGATATCGCTGCATTTAGGGTAAAAATATACAGAACCAAGAGCAGTTGATGTGCAGAGTTGCTTGCTTTGGATGCAAGGAGTGGTTGAGCATACCCATCACGAGGAAGGCCTAGAGGTGAACGTCAATACTGCCTTAAATATACTCCAAATGCACGCGCGTAATTCTGAGTGTAGGTTGTGCAAAAGCACCCCATTGCAAGGACGATGTTTGCGCTGAGACCGTCCAGTAGGCATCCGCTAAAGTATTCAAGTCATCACGATTGGAAATCGTAGGCACCACACACGCAGCCCTTACGTCATGAACTGTCCGCTTGTTCAAGTCACTCCGCAGACGCGACGCACTCCTCATCGAACATACGAATGCAGCTAATAAAGGTTTTGCAATATAACTGTTTTATAACGAAGCTTTCTTTGGCCCTTCCTTTCGCACTGCTGCTGCTGTGTTGCACGCCGTGTTCAGAGCGCATGGCAGAGAAAAAACGGCTACACGAGAAACTCGGTTGCACCTTTCCATCGCGTCACAATGCCATCTGAAGCTGCTTGGGCGTCGCCACATTAGCCTCTTGACAGCATTGCAGAAACTGGAGCGCTTACCTTTCTGCTAAATTGCAAGAGGAGAGGTAAAGGAGGCATAGAATGGACAGAACCGATGCAGTCGCGAAACGAGTGCCGTGCCACTCTTCGCTCGCAGTTCCAATGCACCACAGGTGTGTGTGGGGGGGGGGGGGGGGAGCAGACAAGGAAACGCTGCTACTATAGTCACGACAATAGGGATGGTCGAATAATTTTTTTCGCTTGATTAACCATTAATCATTCGACATTTTGGCCAAATTTCGTTGATTACTGGCTTTCGATGCAGGGTTTTTCATCGAAAAATTGATGAATCTAAATTTCTGCCAGACACTTTTAAAAAGGTTGAAACAGAGTGATCTACTTTTGTAGGGCCCTATTTTATTGCGATAGCAATTATATGGACACTCCAAAGCGGATTTCTGCCGTCGGCGTCGTCGTCGCCATTACCGTGAGGTTCCGTATGACGTCAACGGCTATGAAATCGTCGCTGCGCTCCGGACGCTGTATGTGCGAGTGAAAGGGCGCGAGGGACGCGCGCTTTCACGGGAAGCGAAAGCACGTCGGAGAGGAAACGCGCGTTCTGCGCCGTGCTCCCTGAAGGGCTGCGTCTCTTTCCTCCGCGACAATCACCATATATAGAGAGCAAACGCGACTTATTCCGTGGCGCGAAAAGCCGTGGGGGGACGGGAGGGAGGGAGGAGAGGTGACGTTTAGCTGCGGTACCAAATGCGTATTTATATAAAAAAGTGGTCGCAGTTTCACCTGAAAGGCGAAGCATCAATTGCGATAGCAAATTTGTAGAGAGCTATTCGGAGTAAATGATAGTATTTTTATCAGCTATAGTACTGAAAGTTGGGCGAGTTGGCATCTATTCATCTTGTAACTGCAGCGCGCACACGAGAAACGAGGACAAAAAGTGAAAGTGACAGACAAGCGCTGACTCGCAACTCAGTTTATTTTGGAGGGAAATTACACACATATATATATAAACCCAGTCTGACTAAAGTGAGCATGTGCAAGAGCATGCGGAAGAAAATAATAAAAAAATAATCAAACAATAAGAAAAAATGTTAACACAGAACTTTTACTTATCTTACCATCAGGTGGTGCTCAAAAGGCAAATTCTTTGTTAGTTAGGGTTATAGAAGGTTCACTTACGCACATATCAGCACGCTTTTTGATATGGAATGCCTCAGTTATTTCGCGTGTTAGTTTATCTCTATGAGTAAACAAAATCATGGTATCTGAATAGACAGGTTTACAATGACAGCTTTTGCAATGATTGGCTAGGTGTAAGTGGTTATCTTTGTCAAGTGAATTTTGATGCTCTCTTAGACGAGTATTAACACACCGGCCGGTCTGGCCTATGTAAACTTTACCGCAAGTTAGGGGCAACATGTATACTGCACCAACTTTGCATTGTACAAGCTTGGAATTTTCTTTTAAGGCGCAGATGCACTTATTCTTGTTAGTCTGATCAATTTTTTTAGACACCGCTTGACATATTCGTTGCAGCTTGTCAGGGGCCCTGAAAACAACTTCAACACCAAACCTGCTGGCAACGTCTTTTAGTCCGTGGGAAAGGCGATGAACATAGGGCACGACAGCAATGCGTTTTTTCTGCGTGTCTTCTCGGCTTCTAGACGGCCCTGGTTCGACATTTTTTATTAGCCTAATAACTTTTTCAGCTGCTCTACAAATAATGTGATCTGGGAATCCTACTGATCTTAGTCTTGGACCTTGATCTTAGTCTTGGACCTACTGATCTTAGTCTTGGAACTTGGACATGCAGGAGCACCGCCAACACGCAGAACTAATGTCGACGCCGTCGGCGTTTTGCCCGCGTTCGCACAAAATGCGTGCGGCGTTGCTGACTGGTGCCGGAGCCTCTGATATAAATAGGCACTTGGTGCCGCAGCTAAAAGTCACCTCCCTTCCCTCCCCCTCCCCTCCCCCCCCACCGCCTTTAGCGCGCCGGAAGAAGGCGCGTTTGCTCTACATATATGGTGATTGTAAAGGAGGAAAGAGACGCCTACTTCTGCAGCCCTTAAGGAAGCACGGCGCAGAACACGCGTTTGTTCTCCGCCGTGGGTTCACTCCCCGTGAAACAGCGCGTCCCTCGCGCCCTTTCACTCGCACATACAGCGTTCGGCGGCGCGCGGCGACGATTTCATCTCCATTGACGTCATACGGAACCTCACGGCAACGGCGACGCCGACGGCAGAAATCTGCTTTGGAGTGTCCATATAATTGCTATCGCAATAAAACGTTGCGAGGCGAGAAGGTAGGTAAGATTTCCGACGCTGCTCGACGAGTGTCCCATTCTGATCTCGTCGAAAACCTCCGAGCCGCCCCCAGAGGCACCGGCAACCAACGTTACTAGATTACGAAAGAGGTAATCTAGTAACGTTGCCGGCAACAGTCACCTACGCCACACGCGTTCGGTGCGAACGCGGATAAAACGCGGACGGCGCCGACAACAGTTGTGCGCGTTGCTGGTGCTGCTGCATGTCCAAGTTTATACAGTTGATAAAACTACTATCCTTACTCCGTATAGCTCTCTACTAAGTTGCTATCGCAATTGATGCTTCGCCTTTCGGGTGAAACTGCGACATTTTCTTTTATGTTTGAGAAGCGGAACGAAGTTTGAAACACAAGTGTATAAATGTAAAACTATAATCTTCAACTTGTTAAAGACTAAATATAATTGGCACTTGAGGCTTTTGAAATATAAACAATATGTGTTATAAAATTGCACTTAGTGCAGAAAGAGACAGAAGAAAGGGGGAAAGGCAAAGAAGTTAACCAGAGGGGAAGATCCGGTTTGCTACCCTAGGTTGGGGAGAGAGGGGAGGTAAAATGACAGCAAATTAGAGAGAAATAAAGGGAGCAAAAATACACAATCATAGTCGGTCACTATCACCGCACAGAACAGTAGCACTTCTAGGACTATAAACATCAGTTCAGCCAACAGCCTTTTATGCGAGCCTGTTGTCCTTAACATTTACCAGGAATCTGGGACATCGCAGAACAGCGCCTCTAGCGGCCGCCTCGGAAAACATGCGTGTTTTCTATGGGACAGCGTCGTTTTTCCCAAATAACTAATCATAGAAGCCATCTTTCAAAATATTACCGTGGAAATAGGCTCTAGGAGCTTAGCCCGACATCTCATGCAAGCGGTACCATTACTTACGACAGAAAACCCGTTCCAAATTGCGGGCGAAGTTCTAAGTATGGGAGTCTATGGAAAAGGCCAAATTTTGGAGGCTTTTCTGGCCACTAAAAAGCAATTTGCGATGAGCCTATTGCTTCGATCGACGTATTCCCGGGGATTTATCAACTTCAATGACTCAGCTTTCAGCTGGTTGCAGCAGCAGCTCTTGAAATGACAAAAAGTTGTTCCAAAATCGCAGTTTTCATAACAAGGTCGCAGAATTTATTGTGGTACGTATATAAACCTAGTTTTTGCCTCCAGCAACACGTCGAATCGATAGAAGTGAAGTGGACGTCTGAAATCAATAGCTACCTCGGTGTGTGCTTTGATGCTGCCAACCTACAGAACGGACAGAATACGTTTCGAAGTGACACTCTCGCGGCAAAAGTGCAACAGTGGCATGGAAGAACTGTCCCATTTTTGAACAGAGCTCTTGTGTGCAATACCGTGTTCTTTCCAGCTGTGTGGTACTGAGCGCAGGTGATGCCCTGTTTGCCAGCACACGTGAATCGTGTGCATAGATTTTGCGCAACATTTATATGGGAGTCACGTTTTGAGCGCATGAGGCGCAGTAATTTATTTTTAAGTAAGGCGAAAGGAGGCCTAGGGCTTGTAAACGTAGAGGTAAAACTAAAAGTTCACAGGTACCTTTTTTTCAAAAACCAAAGGAATCATATTATACGTCATTCTTTCAAACAACTAGGCGGTGGGTACTTGGGTGAGTGGATTGATGGTAGAGCACTGCACGGGCTGATTTTTTCAGCCCGGGCCCGGCCCGGGCCCGTTTTTACGTTGGGCTGCCCGCCCGAGCCCGATAAAACCTTTATGGCGAGACCCGGGCCCGGGCAATAATCTACGTTACCCGCCTGGCCCGGCCCGCCACCCCTTTACCTTAGGCCCGGGCCCGGCCCGAGCCCGGCTCGAAACCGGCCCGAACCCGGCCCGAGACCGAAAAATATATGTTTTTCAGAGTTGAGACGCTCGAGAATAACTCGTTGCACGTTACATGCACACCACGAGAAAGCCCGAGCCAGGCCCGGGCCCGCGTCAAAAAACCCGAGCCCGGCCCGGGCCCGGGTCAAAAAGCATACGCCGTGCCCGAGCCCGGCCCGAGATCGAGAAAAAACTCCACGGGCCGGGCCGGGTAGAGCAGCCGGGGCTCTAATTGATGGTGCCCAAGGAGTCCCACCTGTGCACGCCCTAAAATTCTACAGGGAAGTAGAGAAGGCAGCTCGATTCTTTCAGCAGCGTTTTTCTCAAGAGTACCTAAAAAATTTAAAACGGAAGAGCCTGTACTGGAACACTATAGATATGCTATTCCCACTAGAGCACTGCACGGGCTCGGGCTTACCCGAAAGCCCGGGCCCGGCCCGGGGCCGCGCCGGGTAGAACAGTTTTTTCACGGGCTCGGGCCGGGCTCAGGTTTTTTGATGCGGGCCCGGGCCGGGCTCGGGCTTTCTGGTGGTGTGTATGTAACGTGCAGCGAGTTATTCTCGGGCGTCTCAACTCTGAAAAACATTATTTGTCGGTCTCGGGCCGGGTTCGGGCCGGCTTCGAGTCGGGCTCGGGCCGGGCCTAAGGTAAAGGGGTGGCGGGCCGGGCCGGGCGGGTAACGTAGATTATTTCCGGGCCCGGGCCGGGCCCGGGTCGCGCCATAAATGTTTTGATCGGGCTCGGGCGGGCAGCCCAACGTAAAAACGGGCCCGGGCCAGGCCCGGGCTGAAAAAATTGGTGCGTGCAGTGCTCTAATTCCCACCACCACTATATTGGTCTCAACATAGAAGCCAGCTGGAGTCTAACGTTTTTAGGCGTCTTCCAAGATATCCTGTAAAAACAGCGATTAAGGATGTTTTTGTTAAGTTACATGTCGAAGTTTTACCCGTCAAAACATGGTTAAGTAATAAGGGTTTTTTGTGCCGTGGACAACGGTCTGAGCGCTCTGCCCATATCCAGAATCGTTGCAACACGTCTTTTTGTTTTGTACCAATGCAGCACACTTTTGGCATAACATACGAATTGTGTTTAATGTACACATATACCTAAATTGGGGAGACGTAAAGTTATTGAGAGTTGAACACCATAAAAATGACAGCTGTGTGGAAACCCTGATATTACTAGGTTTGTATGCAATTTGGAGATCACGAACTGACTACATGCTAGCTCTAGAAAACGCTGAACCGGCGTGGACCCACTTTTGTGATGCTTTTAAATACACAAGTTCGATGCTTGACGGCGAAGAAGAGTTTAGCAAGACATGGAAGGTGTGGCAGAAGCGCCTGCAGCAAAGACTGGGCTTTTGTGTAGATGCGTGACTCCCTCTCTCTGTGTTTATGAAACCTGTGAAAAAAACGCTTCAGTGTTGGATACTTGCTATGTTGGATTAAGAATAGACTGAAAGGCTGAGGAAAAAAAAAAGAACCGATGGCCGAGCGTTCTGCGCGACCACAGATTAGGATCACTGATACCACGATTGTGAGTTTGCAGGTTCGAAGCCAGCGGCGTCGCTATTTTTTTTATCACTTAATCGCTGCTTAGTTTGGCGGTTTCCCGCCAGATGGCATATTCCGAAATGAAGGTCATTTAGTTACGGTTCTTGTTTCGTTTCTTTCTAGTGTACCAACGTGTTCCTAAAAAATAGCTGGCTGGTTTCGTGAACATGTGAACGTGCTTCCAAACTTCTTTTGCACTTTAGGTGTAATGTATTTTAAACAATAAACCCAAGTAACCTGTTTTGAAAGTTCATTTCTTTCTTAAGGCAAACATTTATGAAGACATTACTAAGAAATATTTTTGCCTCTTCAGCTATGTCATGGAAAGGCGTGTTTGTGCGACTTTTGTTCAGCTTGAAACGGACCACAAAAATAAATAGCGTCCTGTGTGTGCAATTAAAAGACACAGAAGTAGAAAACTTGGCTGCAGCCCCAGGCGTAGTATTCTTACAAAGGAATACAGAAGCTATTTGACTGAGTAATTTGCATTATATCAAAGTAGATTTTTTGCGTAGCGGATCTTCGGTGCAAATGAAGGCTCTCTGAATTATTTCACAAGTGCAAACCGATACCTCGAAACATCAACATTCTATCCTCAATGTGGAGCGCGCGTGTCTTATCATTTGGACTATTCCCATATACCTTCACGAAATTCCAGAAATACTAAAGGTCTCCCTATCCTTTTCCCACGACGTACGCAGAGGAGTATTGGAAATTATGCGAAAAGACACCGGGACGTGTTAATGTAGTTTGTCGTGTAAAAATTGAGAACGATTCCAATCACAGACCACACCCTTTTTGAGTTATACCCACAAAGTGTTGCAAGACATTGTTTTCGGCTACAATGACCAAAGTTGCTATGGCATTCTGCTGTTCTGTTCTCAACTAACTGTATTGCTGAATCGGATCACAGCACCATAATATAATTACTGGTACAATTCTTCGGTTATTCTGTGAGAATATTCTCCTACCCTAAATTTAACGTGTTTGTACAATTGAAGAAACATAAGAAAGGACCGTGAGGGTTTGCAGAAATGTTCCCTTATTAGAATCGTTTATGACCCATATCGGTACGGTGGTATTGTCATGATCACGCCAACGTCCACTGACACCATTTATCACTTTACTGCCTGTAAATAAAATACAAAAGTGTCGTTCCTTGTGCGTGAGTAGCACAATCGCAGCTGATCCTTTCATATGGGCCCACTAAGGCCTTCCCTTTTCTGCCATGGTGCCACAAGAGATTTCAATTTCACCCTTGAATTTCTCCCTTTCAGTTTCCTAGAAAGCATAGGGACGTACACAAGACGAACAGGCGAAGTTTTAAAGTAGTCCTGAGATTTGAGTAAAATTTCATAGGCAATGTTATTATCCTTTATTTGTTTAGATATTTATTACACCTCATTGGTGATAATAATAACGTACTACATAATAGTTCAGTTCTTCTACAATAAGTCATGTCTGAGATGGCTGTCCTGAAAATTAACCCGGTGTAAGCACTGCATGACGTTGGCTGGAAGGCCATTCATTAAAAAAATTGTGTGGAAAATAAAGAAAATGCAGGTGTTCAATCGCACAGTCGCCGTCAAAAGTTTACGCGGCCGAGGTCCTGCGAATAAGTCCATTTTCAACGCAGATACGTCCGCAGCCAGTAAAACTATGCAAAACTTTTGTTTTGTTTACTCTAGACCAGTATACGCTGTAAATCCGAATATCACAATGCGGGCCTAAGGCGAAGATCGAAATATAAAATTTTTTTCACCTTCCGGGGTACGAAAGCTTTTGACGCTGACTATATGTTCTGAAGGCGAGGCTGCTTTTTAGCTTATTCGTGATGACAAGCGCCGAGCTCTTGATGATGGAATATTGGAGCGTAGAATTGTACAACTTGTGCAAGCTCAGACGACATCACGACGCAAACCTAGCGATAGAACCTCAGGAGGAGGAATAAACATTTATTGTAGAGCCAGAACTAAGCCTCCGAGGGTGGCCGCCGCCTCACGGCTGTCGCCCAGGTTTGGTGGTCGAGGGCGGAGCTCCGCAAAGCCTCACGCAACCTCGACGTCGTGGTGTTAATGCGTGTGTACTGTGCTGGGCACTCCCACAGCATATGCGGAAGCATACCGGGTGAGTGCCACAGCACCGGCAGTTGGAGGTACTGTAAACTTCAGGGAATATAAGGTGGAGGCGGGTGGGTGAAGGGTACGTATTTGTTTGTAGCAGACGCAGGGTGGTAACCTGCGCCCAGCTGAATTTTGGGTGAGGTGGGGGGAAAGATCGTCACAGCATGCGTTTTGTTTATTAACACGGATGGTAGATGAATAGTCAGAGTAAATGAATGTTACTGTCCGATTCTGGACAGACTCGAGTGTAATGCATACGCTCTATATCACTGTATGTTCCATACTAATTACATAATACGCATTCCTATTCGAATTTTGGCCTGTCTTAAGCCTACTGAGTCTTAGGTAATCAAAATATGGAGGCAAATGCTTCTTGGGATATAGCCGAGGCCATGGTAGATTTGATTAGTAATGCGGTATATGTGAGTAGGCTGACTGGGATTATTACATGAAGTGCGCCAACGTACCTACGTAATGTCACGGTGAAAATTACAGAGCCCTTTATTGTACACTCGGCCACAAAATATTGCGGGGGGCGCAAGCGCGTGGCGAAGCGCTCCTCCTCTCCTTCTAGCGGCGCACCCCTGGTGTCGAGACCGACGCTTGCGCGCATGGGCGTCCTTCCGTGACTGCAAGCGTGCATGTTTCCGCGCTTGTATCTTACGCGCCGGAGATATCCGAGTGTAGCCGCGAGGTGCGCTGTGGCGACTTCGACAGCCCGCGCGTGTGCGGCCGCTTTTTGTCGAAACACGACAGGGATCACCATCTTTTTTTTTTTGTCGCCTGTCATCTAAAGGCATAGGCGAGAAGCCAGCGCAGTCTTTGCCAGCCCGTATACTAGGTTCATTACTCTGCCACGCTGTTCTGCGGGAGAACGTCCCGTTCTTAAAAAAAAGAACGAAGATTGGCCACGTAAAGGCTCATCGTAGAAAAAAAGAAATGACTTGTTGCGTTTGCGACCGGGCGAGATATATCTGTGCTCGTGTTCCGACAAAAAAGCGGCCGCAGCGGTGCGGGCTGTCGAAGTCACCACAGAGCCAATCGCAAAAGGTGCACCTCGCGGCTACACTCGGATATTGCCGGCGCGCAAGGAACAAGCGCGGAAGCATGAACGCTTGCAGTCACGGAAGGACGCGCATGCGCGCAAGCTTCGGTCTCGACACCAGGGGTGCGCCGCTAGAAGCAGAAGACGAGGAGCGCTTCGCCACGCGCTCGCGCCCCCCGCAATATTTTGTGGCCGAGTGTACATATATTGAAGTTATCTGAGAGTGTCTCTGCTAAAAAGTTGTAAGTTTAATAATATGAGGACTGATTAGCCTTCTGTTAAGCTGTTAGGAAAATGACCATGTACGAAGTTCTACTATGGTTTAAATTGCAACGTTATCAGAGCTTCCAAAAGAAAGTGACTGTACAAGTCCATCTTTCTCGGGCGTTCATGTCACCTAGGTACCACATGACCATGACCTTTGTGTTTTAAAATCTGCCCCGATGACGTAAGTTACGTTGTGGAAAAAAATAAATACCCTTTCTAAAGAATTAACCATAACAACTTCCCGACAAAGCGCAGTACGTTGGCGCAAGTCGTCATTTGTGGTAACGAAAAGAGCGACAGCCCGTCGTTAAAAATGACTTGTCACTTCCCGGTTTTTCTTTTTGCTCAAGGACGCGACTAACCCGTAGAAGGGTAATCCCTCCCTTCCCATGATGCTTGCGACCTTTCTGGTTCCGGACAAGCGTGTTGCTTGTGTATATTTCAGGCGCTTGGCATTGAAAGGCTTAAACCTTTAAACAGCGAAAGGCTGTCACAGTCACTTCGGTAGATGCACGGAAAGCGCGGATAATCAGTCCACTTTCACCACACGCGCTCTCAACCAAGACATGTTTGCGAGAAAGGGGCTCCTATATTACCCATAGCGAGAAATGTATCCACAAATTACACCTCATTATCCCGATGTGTTTATGAACCACTCTCTGCGGCCTGCATTCCGTATTATATATGACAAAAATATAGATTGTGCAGTGTCAGTAGCCTGAACATAAAACAGGAAATTGAAGTCATCACATCAACTATCATATATCATAAATTGAAAGAAACAAAACTGAAATTGTACTTCATAATACTCGCATTGCAAAATTTGATGCATGTGATTCAATTTAATTTCCTATCTGTTACAGGGTAGAAATATGCTGTTCCGTTGGTAAACACAGATTATTTTGCAAGACTTGATAGGAATTTTTGCCTCCAACATCCGTTCCGATTGGTCATGCACATTTCTCTCTGTCAAATATATGGTCGAAACATCAAAAAGTCGAAATGTGAATCATTTAAAAGTTAAAGTGGCTTCTCCACATAGGGGAAATGCCGTAGGAATTTGAGAATATCATAATGCACAATCATTTGTTTGCATAAACTTGCTGGCAGTAGGCATGTAATGAAAGGCTCAAATGTGTTCCCAGCTAGCACAAAAGAGATATAATCATTCTTATTCATGGATATTTCGCCTTGACCGTCAAAAATCTAGATTGAAGAAGTCAACATCGAGAAGGATTCAATTGGGATGGAAAAATCTTGCTATAAGGCAGATTTTAGAAGACGTTTAAAATCGCTTGTTCTAGCGGCCTACAATTATTGATTTTTTTGTTGTTGTTTTCTTCCGCTTTTTGGCGGGAAAAACGGACATTGGTTTTTGTTTTTGCTTCGCCCTGTTAGAAGAGAGTGCAATCAACCCTGGCGCGGGTGTTTGCATTGTGGTGAGTGAGCACTGAAGGGGCAGCTGCTTGCTCTTTATGCTCATAATGAAGTCCACAATAAAGAAGAAAAGTTACGCTGACCTTTCAGACCGTCAGAAGAGGCGTAGAGTTAATGACGAACCGATATCTGCCAGTCCTGTTGCCACGAGTACCGTCCAATAAGTATCATGGTAGGTTAATGAAAGTAGTAACCATGCTTCTAGTGAAGTATCCTCGCCACATGAGGATGCTCAATCCGAGGACAGTTTTCACGAAAGTGACCTTGCCTTGAAAGGAGAAAATGCAGAAGCACACACGCAAGACATTTCTAGATAATATTTTGTTCCACAAAACGACCCTCCTATGAGCGCGGGCATCGAAAATGGAGGTTCTTCGGACTATGCATCATCATCTGCAGAAAATCAGGCAAGTCTTTGTCCACGTAAATGTGTGGAATTTCAAGGATGGCTATGATGGGTTACAAGTCACCGAATTCCGCTTGTCCCAGTTTCTGAACTTCTCCGGAAACTAAGCACCACTTTCGACGTTGATTTTGTCATCGACGCGAGGACATTGTTGAACAGTCCTCGATACACTTCAACGCGATCTGTCCCTCCTGGCGAATATTGCCATTTTTCTGTGAAGGAAAATTTAGAACGCATGATTGCTGTGTTCCTGAGTGGCTGTCGAGGGTAGATCCCTTGACAACGCTCAGAGAATGTTAAATGACAATGTCAGCCAAGTTGGACTGACGGTTCAAACTGCAAAATGTTTTGATATTGTTTGTCGCAGTTTTCGTTTTGTCTGTTTGGTTAACCTGTTTTACTTTGACCGAAAGGAAGAAAAAGACACCGTAGTCTAGTTGCTAGAGAACCGGCTGCTGTGACCCACGGCAGAAGTTCGATTCCATTATATGTTGCACATCACTTGTTTGTATTATAAAGCGAGTTAGGAACCTACCTACCTACCGCAAAGTGCCAAGAATGAGGCATTAAAAAGTTCGACTTTTGTTATTTCAAATTATCTTTGTAAGGTGGCGCTAGCATTATGGTAGCAGCCGCATTTTGTATTTTCTTAGTTAAATTAGCTAGCATTTCTGTGCTTCAGGTACCGAGTACGAAGCCACACTGAGTATTTTTCTGCATTGCAGCAGCGTGTGTCGCAAGAGGATGCAGCGCCGGGACGTGTCATAGCGGCTACCTGACAAAGCGAGGAGTGGCGCGACGGCTCATCGGCGTCATCGCTTGCGCCGACGCAGTCTGAGCAGCCAAGCGGACTGCGCTCTCCGCGCAGCTTCCCTCCAGATTGCGTAACTTTTGAACCCGCCGTTACATTGACCGTTATTTTTGTCAGGACCAGCCGTTAAGTTCCTGACGCGTATTCGTTCATGAACTGCGGAGCGCCAGACTGCCTTCCACATCTTCTTTGCTCACGTAAGTAGTCACGGCCACTTTGACACCTGTCGTGTTTAATTATTTACGGTTTTCAGGCGGGAGTTTTAGGTGGAAGTTTTAGGCGGTAATGAAGTTTTTCAATGAAAGCGCCTTGATTTTAACTGCAATCTCTAATATTGTTTAAGAGGCATGTTTACGTCTGCGTACGTTTCTTTTATTGTATGCGTATTCAGGTTTGCCAAAGCTGTCTAAAATTACCTCTGCGACGTTTCGTTGACCATTGATCGTTAGGAAGACGATGACATTCCCGTTTGGCGCAGAATGATTAGACGTGCTACGATCTTCGCGTAGCCACAGCATTCTTCCGTCAACGCTCTTGTGCGAGATCACTCGTGTGTTTTTCCGAGCGTGAAAGGTGCCCGCGAATACACGCAAAACTGCCGAACGACTGGCCGCTCGAGGCAGTTTGCGTGTATTGGCAGGCACCTTTCACACTTGTAAAAACACTTTATGTAGCTCATATTGAGAAACAGAAAGCGGTATCAGGGGTTTCTCATGTTGCTTTACAATCTTCTCATTGACACTTTCGATCTAACTATAGTAATTGAGAAGTTAATTAATTAATTAGAACTAATTATCTAACTAGGCGGAATGCAAAAAATAATCTGAGTATCTCCAACATTACCTTGGTTCTGTCCTGGTACGTGGCACTTGCATATTTTTAAAGTTTGGCTAAAGTTAAATGAAACACCCTGCATGTAGTGCACTGTTGCCTTGTTTTTTGTAACATAATCCGACAGTGTAGCTATTTACAGCATCTTTTTTTAGGATACCTAACATTTTTTGGCTTCAGTCATGCAACAAATAAATTTTGAGGTCGCACTGGCGTTTTCTTTTTGCAAGTCTGTGCAGTAACAAAATTCTGTTAAAAAAAGAAAAATTCCAATATACAGTTGTAATAGGCACTGCTGTTACATTATAAACATAGATACTCCGAGTTTATCAGCATAACAATAAAGAGTTTTTTTGTAACTTACTATGCAGGCACATACCTACATGCAAGAGAGAAGGCGCGTGAGGGTGAAGACACCGATCATGTACCCTCTACAGGTGCCAAATGGGCAGACGAAAACGCCGCCGCCCAAAGGGCCACCACGAAACTCCTGAACTCCAAGAACCCAGGTAACTGTTATTTCATATTAAAGTCGTACGAATTAAATTTTCAGCGTGATACATATACAGTCGTATCTCGATAATTCGAACTCGAAGGAGCCCGAAAGTTTGTTCTAATTAAAGGAAAGACTTATTTCTGAAGTATTCGTGCACCACAGCACGACGTACGAATGGAGTCGTTAGATATCACGGCGCGCAAGCAGATGGCGTGTAGGGGCCACGAGACTTAAAGTCCCTTGATGTAGGAAAGTACCGCCACTCTTTGTACTTTGCCGCCGGCGCGCAACCTCCTCGCCTCCTTCTCGCCCCTCGCGTGTCCCCTCCGCGACAGACGGCCTTGGGCGCGTTTTCCTGCACGATGATTGGTCTCCCTGCCGTTGTGCTTGGAAACGAGCGGAGCTTGCGTTTTGCTTGTGTTTTGCTTTTTCGTTCGCGCCATTTTGCGCCTCAGCTCAGCTGGCTCGGCGTATAGAGAACGTCGCGCGCTAACATTGCACGCTGTTTCGAGCACTGTCTGCTGGCGCTATGCCGCGCTGCTGCGCATATAACTGCAGCAAGAAGCGTGATGATGGCCATGCAGTTTTTACGATACCGCAAGGAAATCGTGATGGCTTGCGCAAAGTATTGGTATGCGTGTTGCCGTTTCTACCATGAAGTGATGTGGTGGTGACGGACTATGGAAGACGTAAAGGGGCTCCAGCTGCCTCTATTAAGTCAAATGCCTTACCTAAGCCTTCGAAGAATGCTTAGCAGTCAAACGTCAGACTCGCTACGCCACTTACACCAGTTAAGAAAGCTTTTTGTGAGGCATATGAAGCCAAGCTCACCAATGTTCACTGCACATATACAACTATTTTGTAAATGTCACTTGCGCTTTTCATCAACTACACTCGGACAGAACTCAAAACTTTTTACTCATTTACCTTCAATCCGGTAAGTGGCAGCGGCCAATAGTAATGATGTTGCGGTTAATGGCATTTCGAAGAAGCTCGTACCAGCCAACTGCGATGTCACAGGGGATTAAGCAGGACGTCATGACAAACGGTCGATACCCTTGGTTGGAAGACACGCTTTGAGGGGTGTTTGCCACTTCGTTCTTGGGCTGTATCCAACTATAGAGCTCTTAAAATTAAGGACTCGATTGAGCATGCGCGCCCAGTATGAAACGAATCTCCTGAGCATTCGCGCATGGCATATTCTTTGCAAATAGTGGCTCGGCTCAAAAGAAAACGTGGTATCTCTTACACCTGGAGTGTCGTTTTGGTCGCAACAGAGCCGCTTTTTGGAAAGGACAAGCTCTTAGCGCAAGAACGAATTGCCCGTCAACTTTCGGCCGCACTGATACTGCTTTATCATGTATTAAACGGTGTAGGTTTGTGCCATGGCGTAATGTTACTACTGTTGTTTTCTTGGGCATGTCTTTTTCTCAGCTGCCATCCGTACTGCATGGCATATTTGTACACTGGCATTGTTTCTCATTCTGAATATTAAATGATACTCTTCTACGTTATCTGTATCTTGTCAAATAAGGTTTTTTGCGCATGCACGAAAATAAAGCATCTTACTGACCATTCTTTTGTTTTTTGTGTGATAAATGTTTTTCTGATGTCTAATCAAAATCACAATTTTAACTATCCTACTACTTAATTTAACGGTATGTTGGTGTGAACTATCAAAATACCTTTTCCAGAGGCGTATCTTTTGCCTAAAAATATAGAATGCCTTCTCCCATAGGTATACCGAATGTTTTTTAAGCTTCATTGACACCGACGCCTAAAGAATAATCTGTAAATACCTTTCCTCAGCTTCTGTTATTGTGGGTGATGAGTGGCTGCCGGCACCGCTTCATCGCACTGAAATTGTGCAACCGTCCTATTCAATGCAGAAACCACAGCGCAAAAGCTACTTTGACATTGAGACAAACACATGGACGGACGATGCTCTCGCCAGTAATTCATTATAAGAAGGCACACTGAATATAATACCTGCGGTGCACATGCGTGCACATACAAGAAAAAACTGCCAAACACAGAGCGATTTGCCACAAGCAATACTAGACCAGAGGCACAAAGTAAAGCAGCGTATCATGTGGCAGAAAAAAATAACTGGAGTAACTGGAGTAACTCAAAGCTCATTTTACATAAGTGTGTGTGTCATTCATACGGCTTTAAGATGAAACCAACCTCATCATAAACGTTGCCTTCAGCATTCTCCATGCTGTTATCACCATTTTTCAAAATATTCTACGCCACTTGGGCGCGCAACTGGCCCAAAATAATGCGCCTCCATCGAATTCTGCGGCCCGTCCGCGGGAGCCCAGGCGCAATAGCGTGCCGTGCGCAGCGCGCGCAGATGGCGGGCGAGGAGAATTGAGGAGGAAAGCGCGCGCGTGGAGGAGAGTGTCGCTACTTTCAAGATCAAGGGCTTTAACGAGACTGCCCACGTCGAGCAACGCTCGCAGAAAACGATGCTGTAGGGAGCGGGCGGCGCCAGCACGGCGGCGCCGGGCGCGCGCGGACACGTCAAGGGTGAGGGAGGACGGCGTCAGGGAAGCGGATTTGGCTGAGCAGAGGTGACCCCGTCGCTTCGGTGGCTCCCCTCACTCTCCCTCTCAACTCCCTCGTAGCTCCCCCACCTTCGACTGTCTCCGTGCGCGCCCGCCGCCGGCCCGGCGCCAGCTTAACCCTCTCCCTTTCTTTTCCTGCCGTTGAAGCGAGCGTTGGCCGGTTGTGAGCAGTTTCGTTGGCGGGACTGGGCCTCCGTCGTAGCTCCTCTGCGTCGCAGCCGCAGCGTTGAGACATCGACTCCAACACGCGTGTTACGGCGCGACGACGTAACGGCGACCATGCCATTTAAGAGAGAGAAATTTACGCCGCGGTTCTTTTTCTTTTATTGCGATAGAAATTATATGGGCACTCCAAGCGCGTTTTTGCCGCCGTCGTCGTCGCCGTGATAATCCGTATAAAGTGCAACGGCGATGAAATCGTCGCCGCGCGCCATGTGTGGGTTTTAGTGTGTGGGCTCATTTCGGTGTAAGCAATAAATTGCATATGCAAGCACTCTAGATCATAATTGATATATAAACTGCACGAGCTTAACCTTTAACCCATTGCGTAACTATAATTATGTCACCAAGGTCAAAGTTAGTGAAACTGGGTGGAAAATTACGGCTTATGTTCCCACCTTGTGTGTGGATGACTCACTGTTTTTGTAAAAAAAATTCTTTACAAGTGCTTGGCAATGTTATTGTGTGGAGATTTTCAAACAGGCACGTCATAGGCGTGCAACATTTTAATGGTTTAATTACAGCAACTGAAGTTCTTACTGTATATGCTTGAAGCAGCCGTTCTGCAAATAGTCGCTGTTACTTAAGGTTGCGCTCGTCTGCTGTCTTTTATTTTTTAAGGAATCGCAATATATTTGTTAAATTTGAAGTATGCGATGTGTTTGATAGACTGGTGTTTAGGTATATGCTCAAGCCTGCACCATTTCTGAGTTGGCTATGTCATCTGTGGCAAATAAAATTGCGGTGGTGTAACAATGCTGTCACACTGAAGCTGTGCCTTTGCAGAGCCACACTTACCTCTTTTCTCGTACAACATTATCAGAAATGCATTATCTATTCCTTTCTTTGAATGCTAATGGCACCTACTTCGCACGTGTTTAGGAGGCTGCTGTCATCTACCAGTCGCCAACTAGTCAAGACAACAGCCTCCTGAAAGCTAGCAAAATAGCCGACACTTACACTGGTTGGCGATTGTACATGCAACACCTTCAGTTAGATGTAAAGTATGTCTTCAAGGCAACAGAAGGGAATTTCACTTGTGATCGGTTAATGTTAGAACCATGTTAATAAAGGTGGAATGCTCGAAAACTGTGTGCTTGGACCAATATATTGTAGTGCTGCCCATTGCCAAGATATAATGCAATGCTTATTGCCAATGCATTGAAAAACTATACGTTCACTAAGAAAAGTGTACTTCAATTAACATACGTTTTACACGTGCTTAATGTTTTTGCAGTAAGAAGACCTGCTGAATTAAGGAGCTACAGCCCAGCAGCCTGTTCGAAACCAGGTTTATCAAGGTCGATACCTGTAATGGACGTTACCCGGAGGCACTCATATTTAATGTTGATTGCTAGCTTGTGTAGTCGTGTTTACTTTTTGCAATAAAAAATGTTATTGCTGTATGTGTTTCGTGTATTGCACAAGCGCAAACCTGCATGCCGCCGGCCGACGAAACGCCGCAGGGGCATGGGGAGAGGGAAGGAAAGGGAGACGAGGGGGGCGCGAGAGGGGAGGGTGAAAAAAAAACGGATGTCAAAATCCTGATTGTAGCAGGATTCAATCTCTATTTTTTAAATGCTTCTAATGGTCTTACAAAATCCCATTTCAAGACAGGATTTTTCGAAACTACTTTAAGCAGGATTCTAGAACTTCTTGCAATAGTCATATCCGCCGGACATTAGCAACGATATACGACCGTTTATCACCTTCTAAACGGACTGCATGGATTTTTTAGTGCGTCTTTCAGACGTTCATTTAGTCTTGGCGAATCGGTATGGAAGCAGTTTTCTATCGCTTTTGTGCTAGCTGGGTTACACGGCTTTGTCTTTTCGCAGCTATTTCATCCACTGCATTTATAAAGCAATGTACGTTTTTTTTTATTTTAGCGCGTGAGTCAAAAAACACATTGCAACTTATTTAATGAGGCGATATAAGTTTCAAGAGCTCGTTAATTATGTTGTCATTTGAGCAAATAAGATAAGAGACTTTCATGCGCAGACAAAATAAGCGGCTAAGAGGAACAACTGACTAATTATTTCAGAAGAATAACTGAGTTTAGCTATGTAGTGTTAAACTATGTAGCTTTAAATAATGCACCTATTTTATACATCGCCGGATAGGGGTCATTGGAGATCGCTGGGCGAGGTCTTCTTCCTGCCATGGACATAAATATATTTTGATGATGATGATGAAACATTGCCAGAGGGGACCACCCCTCATCCAGGAAATATTTTTTACAGTTTAATAATTTATTTATTTGCGCCGTCAGCACTCGAAGGCATTACGGAAGGAAGTGGGTTGAGCAGGCTAAACAAATAATGCAATGAATAAAAAGTAAGTTTCGAATCACATAATTTTAGCTCGTGGTACGTGGAAAAAGCTTCAGTGCGCACGACGAGGGCAGCTTTACAACTATACCATATTACCTGACCTTACAAACAATTTAAAAGGAACATAGTAAGTAATTAACAAATTCAGATTACGCAACGTACGCTAGTTGATGTTGCATGAAACTTGCGTTTATTAGTACTCTTTATGATTTCTTTGGGGAGGCGATACTATTCAAGGGCTGTGCGAGGCCAGAAAGAGCTGAAGGAAGTTAATGTGACTAAATCTGATACTTATTTTGTACAGCTGATCAATACGATGCCATATATGTGGTGACGGAGATACAGTCGTACACGGATATATCAAGCCAACTTATAACGAATTATTCTGTATACCGAACAGCTGTAAAATCCCCTTGGAAATTCTATGCAAATGTATCGGGCTGGTGCACGCGTATAAAGAACGCTCGTTCACCAGTACATTGGATATATCGAACGCGGCGCCACGCAGAAGACTTCATAGTGCACTTCTTTGTACACTTTGGGGTATTCTGGCACCTGCAGGAGGAGAAGTCAAAGTGCAGTCGGTTGAGCCCCGTCAGGCTGTTCGGCTAGCCCTCGTGCTACCTCGGACGTCAACATACCTTCTATACGATTTTCGAGGCGTCATCGTGTGGGTTGAGTGCCTATTCACGAGTTTATTTTCCGCAAGCGATGGCCCCTACAAGTGTAAAGAAAAGAATCAGCTTGGACTTTTCAATGAAGTTGAAAGTGAACCAGCAATTTTTTTTGCGGGTAAATAAAGTGCGCTTGCTTTTTTTCTTCGAGTTGCGTGCAGTAAGTTAGCGGCTCACGGATGCACTAATCGGTAAGCCACCGTTTACCTGAGAGGCTATTATTTTATATACCGAATTACCTATATAACGAACGTTTTGTAATCCTCTTCAGATTCGATATATCCGGGTTCGACTGTATCAGTTTACGGGTTAAAAATTCAAGTTTAGTATTATTTTGGGTTAGAGTAGCTATTCGATGATATGTTGAGCATATAAAACGAGTGGAGTAATTTTGAGCTCTAATGAGGTAATAAATACAATGGAATTTCACACATTGGTTGTATATTCAAATTTTTTTTCCTATTAGTGTTTTCTATAGTAGTATCATGAGAGAGGATGGTGACATTATAAGTGTACAGGAGCCCATAACCCAACGTTCGAACCGCATTTTTACTAATGTCGATATGCCAGGTAAGATGAGCGGTAATAGGTTGACTAGGTAAGATTAGCGGTACTATGAACACATGAATAGGTTTATGAATATTCAGGCTGTAACTCCGTGTTGTTAAGTAAGTACGTCGAAGAGCTGTTTTGAATGGGAGTTGCTCAGATGATGTTGCTGCTACGTCTGGTTTGCCTTGCGGCAAACCAGACGTAGCCAGTTGGGGCCGATTGCTTTCCATTTTTTTAATGCGAAAGCACGATATGCCCCATTGCGCGAAAACCCGTAGTTGTAGTCGGTGGCGTGACCGAACGACGCTACCAAAAATGGCCGACGGCAAAGAGTAAAAACGCGTAAAAAATGCTCGAATTGATGACAAATTTAGCAGGCAGGTTCATGTAAACAAAGTAAACTAATCTCTTTGAAATAAAAAATAGGTAAATTTTGATCTGGGCGGGAATCGAAACCGGGCCTCCGGGCACGGAGGAGACCCGACTTTCTCCCCTACGACCGGATAAATTCATCCTAGCCAACTCATCCTAGCTCGACTCGCAACTCCCGCCCCACCACTACTCCGAATTCCGCCACTGCCGAGAAATGCAAGCAGCCATCTACGCCTCAAGCTCTGGTGGGGCACCGGCCCCGGCCGCCCAAACTCTTTGCCCTACGCCACGCCAAGCTACCCATCGACGATCATAAAATCATCCTCCATCCCCGTGGCGGCCTCAACCTTCGGACCGTGAACGGCGTTACGCTTCACGATGCCATTCTGCAAGCAGCCCACCTCGGACACCAAGAGGCCAAGCCAGACACCGTAATCATCAACACCCTCCAACACGTCGTCCTCATCAACACTCCCGACCCGCAACGCCGACACCACTACCTCGCCATCAAGTCCGTACTCATCAAAGACACTGCCTACGAATACTTTTACCAAGCGCACAAGGAAGACTGCGGACACGGTGTGGTCCACGGGGTCCCTCTCGCCCACTCTTACGAAGACATTCAGGATTGTCTCAATCGCGAGCAGAACACTCCCATCCTCGACTTTAGACGCGTGGGCTCCACGGAGTCCATCATCATCCTTTTCGAACAAGACTGGGTGACCAAGCACATCTGCTACTCCTCCGTACTATATAGGTGCTACATCTTCAAAAACAATATCGAGCACTGCCTTAACTGCGGCGCACTCGGCCACCGCGCGGATGTGTGCCCGACTCTCAAGCAACGCCGCTGCTCCGGGTGTGACCAAGTAGACCAATTCGTCTTCATTGTTGCTGAATAGGACAATGTCATCTGCAAACCGAAGGTTGCTGAGATATTCGCCGTCGATCCTCACTCCTAAGCCTTCCCAGTCTAAGAGCTTGAATACTTCTTCTAAGCATGTAGTGAATAGCATTGGAGAGATTGTGTCTCCTTGCCTTACCCCTTTCTTGATAGGTAACTTTCTACTTTTCTTGTGGAGAACCAAGGTAGCTGTGGAATCCTTGCAGATATTTGCTAAGATATTCACGTACGCCTCCTGTACTCCTTGATTGCGCGATGCCTCTATGACTACTGGTACCTCTACTGAATCAAATGCCTTTTCATAATCTATGAAAGCCATATAGAGAGGTTGATTGTACTCCACAGATTTCTCGATTACCTGATTGATGACATGGATATAATCCATCGTAGAGTATCCCTTCCTGAAGCCAGCCTGTTCTCTTGGTTGGCTGAAGTCAAGTGTTGCCCTGATTCTATTGGAAATTATGTTGGTGAATATTTTATAGAATAGTTAAAGCAAGCTAGTGGGTCTATAATTCTTCAATTCTTTAACGTCTCCCTTCTTATGGATAAGTATAATGTTGGCGTTCTTCCAGCTCTCTGGTACACTTGAAGTTGTGAGGCGCTGCAAATAAAGGGCCGCAAGCTTTTCAAGCATGATATCTCCTCCATCTTTGATTAAATCTACTGTTATTCCATCTTCTCCAGCCGCTTTTCTCCTGGTCATGTCTTTCAAGGCCCTTCTAACTTCATCGCTAGTTATAGAAGGAGCTTCTGTATCTGGTTCATCACTATTTCGAATGAAAGTAGCTTGGCTGTTTTGGGAACTGTACAGGTCAGTACAGAATTCTTCCGCTGCTTTTACTATGTCATCGAAATTGCTGATGATATTAGTATGCTTATCTTTCAGTGCATACATTTTGCCTTGTCCTAAGCCAAGCTTTCTTCTTACTGATTTCATGCTGCGTCCATATTTTACGGCTTCCTCAATCTTTCCCACGTTATAGTTTCAAATATCACTTACTGTCTTCTTATTGATCAGTTTTGACAGTTCAGCGAATCCTATCTGATCTCTTGAGTTCGAAACTTTCATGTTTTGTCGTTTCTTTATTAGGTCCTTTGTTTCTTGGGAGAGATTCCCTACTTGCCTTGGTGCCTTACCTCCCACTTCACTTGCTGCTTCTGAGATCAGCCTAGTTACAGTTTCGTTCATTACCTCTATGTTATCTTCATCTTCTTGTTCTAAAGCTGCATAATTGTTTCAGAGCACCAGGCTGAATTGGTCTGTTTTCACCCTTACTGCGTCTATGTTGGCCTGTTTCCTATTGACTAATTTCACTCTTTCTCTCTTCAAATTGAGAGAAATCCTAGACCTCACTAACCAATGGTCACTGCACTTTACCTTACCTAATAGCATTTCTACATTCTGCACTATTCTAGGATCGGCAGAGAGTATGAAGTCTATTTCATTCCTTGTTTCTCCATTAGGGTTTTTCCAGGTCCACTTCCTGTAGGTGCGCTTCTTGAAGAGTGTATTAATTATTCGGAGCCTATTCCTTTCCGCGAACTCTACCAACATCTCTCCTCTTGCATTCCTAGAATCGATGCCGTAGTTGCCAATTGCTTGCTCGCCAACCTGCTTTTTCCCCACTTTTACATTGAAGTCGCCCATGACTACAGTATACTGAGTTTGCACCTTTCTAATTGCAAATTCGACATCTTCATAAAACTGTTCTATTTCTTCATCATCGTGAATGGAAGTTGGGGCGTAGGCTTGTACTACCTTCATTTTGTGCTTCCTATTCAGCTTTATTACGACGACTGCTACCCTCACGCTAATGCTGTAGAATTCATCAATGTTGCCCGCTATGTTCTTATGAACTAGAAATCCTACCCCGGATTCTCTCTTATCTGGAAGACCTCTGTAGCAGAGGATGTGGCTGTTAGTCCGCACTGTGTAAGCCTCACCAGTTCTTCTAACTTCACTAAGGCCAATAATATCCCAGGCAATACCTGATAATTCCTCAAATAGTCCTGCTAAGCTAGCCTCACTCGAGAGTGTACGCGTATTGAACGTTGCCAGGTTCAGTTTCCATTGGCGGCCTGTCCGGACCCAGAGATTCTTAGCACCCTCTGCCACGTCACAGGTCAGACCGCCGCCTTGGTCCGGTGCTCCGCAGCCACTGGGGACTGAGGGCCATGGGTTAATTGTCGGAGTCATGAGGGAGGTAGTGGCCGAATACTGCACCAGGAAGGCCAATTCCTGTTCTGGTGAGGGAGTGACGTTGATGAAGCTTAGTGGGCCTGCCTAGTTTGGTTGCACCTGAACTAGTATAGCCCCACTAGCTCTCGGCAATATATATATATTTTGCCGGTGGCAGGCACGACTCCATGCCTGCAATTGTAGTGGATTGATGCAGGATGCGAACTTATGACCTTCAGAATTGAAGGCGGGTGTTCTACCTCTGCTCCACGCCACCACCCTGCTAGAGTGAGTACCATTCGTTAAACAATGAAACTGGGAGTGGCGCCGCTTCCTGTCATAGTAAGTTTCGCGCACGCTATCTATACACATCTGACCCAAATGGCAGGAAAAATTACGCCCACTCTATCGCCCACGTATCAAGAATAAGTGAATGGGCGCACACTTGAATATATGCGCACTGTGTACGCACAATAAATGACGGACTACACCGATGGCGCACGAATGGTCGAAGCTGAATGTTTTGTGACGGTCCATAAGAGTAAGCGAGTTACTAGCTGTAATATATATTTGCTACAAGGTAATACAATGTACAAAACAGCTACGTTTCAAGCATTGCGCGCAGCAAGAAGAAATATATCGGAACTGAGCACAACCGCGAGCGATTAGGCAGAAAGTAATCAGATAGTGGCCGCACCGAGGAACTTCACTGAGTCAGAAACTGACAAGCCACTGCTTCAAAATATTTGCCGAATAAAGAACAAAGAGCAAAACACACTAATCCTGACTGAATTCATAATCGAAAAGCTTGGATAGCTTGGAATACATATTAAGCCCCGCTTTTAGAACAAGCACCATATACGCTGCTTGCGCCGTTTTGACATAACTTAATCAGATCCGAAAGCGCTTTTGCATGTTCTCTGAAGCTGTCATCAAAGCTTTTTGTCGTCCACCTGGTCACCGTCTACGATATCTCCGAAAACAGAGGTTTTCTAATTCTCGCCGGCGTCATACACTTCCATTGTAAACGAGGAGGCAACGGAGGCAGTTGAGGCAAGCAATAGACGCGTCACCACGTGATCAAACATGGCAACGCCCACGGGATCGCCGCGAAAAGGGTCAAACAGCCACCGGAAGTGCCTGCAGCAACTACTTCGACCGACTCATCACGCTCCCCAAGCGCGTCGCACACAAGAGCCCCCTCCTAATTCTATGGGATGTCAACGCCTCGCACGCGGCCTGGGGCTACCCAACCGACACCCCCAACGGGCGCAGGGTATGGCCCGCAGCTCAGCAGGCCGGCTTCTCCCTTCTCACAAATCCCACCACCCCTACTTGCACCGCAAACAGTGTCTGCGCAGACACTACTCCCGACCTTTCATTTACCGACCGCCTACCTAACGCTGGTGGTGTAACGCCCGGGAGAATCTGGGTATTGATCACTAAATTATTGACATTCTCCTGCAAGCAGGCCCAGCACGCAGACCCGCTCGTGGTGCTGTCATCACGAAGTGGGACTCGTTCCGCACTTTCCGAGCAGACCGCACTCTACACGCCACCTCAGACATAGCTACTTGGTCCGACCAGCACTAGTGCGACGTTCGCGCCGTGACTCGCCCCCTCCCAGAGGACTGCCCTGCGGACGCGATGGATTGCCATCTCCTGCACCTCTGGAAAGCCAAGGTGGGACTCGAGCGGAGGTGGCAGCGCCAGTTCTGAAATACAACACTCAGACTCCGGCTGACCCAGCTCAACAAGGAGATTGAGACGCATGCTGCGAATCTCTCTCGCCAAAATTAGGAATCCCTCTGTAACAGGCTGGAGCACAACATGAACCTGCCCCAGACGTGGAACCTACTCCGCCATCTCATTGATTCGACTCAGTCCAAGACACACCAGGAACAGATCATGACGAAGCTCATACACGCATTCAATGCCTCCCCGCAGCAACTCCTTCAGACGCTTCGTGGTCTACACTTCACCGCATAACCTCCCGGAGACCACCCCGACTATACAGGCTCATGAAGGCAGTATTTCAGCGCTTAGTAAGGACCAGGACAAAGACGGAGACGTACGAACACACAGGCGCTACTCACAACAATGAAGTTTATTGCCTTGACCACGCCGAATATAGTGCCACGGAAGTATGTCACCGACCACGTGAGCCACATTGCTCGCGGGGAGCAGGGCTCACGTGGTCGGTGCGTGCGTCGTTAGGCACATGACGGCACAGCCAATGGTAGGGGGTGGCGCCACGTCATGAGCGTATAAAATGACTAAATAAAATAAAGGAGAGACTGATCAACCGCGGGGTCACAAGAAAGTGCACCAAGGTCCGTAGGAGCAGAAGCCGCAGGAGCATAAAAGATGCAAAAGGTGTCGACCGGCTGAACAAGGCCTAGGCATTCGCCATGAAATAAAGGTAACGGGCACGCCGTGGGATTGTCGACAAGCATATTCGTGGCGCCACTGCGAAGAGTAAGGAGAGCAAAGGGCAGCGGAGAACATTTGAGGCGAAGGAAAACTTTAGAGGGCGTAAAGAGAACAGTGCCCTCAGAAATAGCGGCGCACGATACAGGGACAAGCTGGGAAGAGCACGGAGGAACGGCATTGTCTTCGGACACAAACAGTTTATCACTAGAAGGGTGGTCGTTGATTGACTCAAAATCGTGAAGCGCAGAAAGTTCAAGTTCGGCGTGGCAACAGCCAATAACGGCGTTTTTAGTTGCAAGGAAGTCCCAGCCTAATATAACGTCATGGGAACACGAGGGCAGCACGACGAATTCGACGGTATACAGAACTCCTTGAATGAAGACTCGCGCAGTACAGGCAGCGAGAGGCGTAATGTTTTGAGCGGTCGCGGTTCGAAGGGAGAGGTCGGATAAAGGCGTCAGAACTTTTTTTAGTATGCGACAGAGTTTGGCGGAAATTACATACACTGCGGCTCCTGTATCGACAAGTGCCAGGACGGCGACTCCTTCGACATACACTTCAATTACGTTGGCTGGAGAGGGACGAGTACTTGAGCATTTCGACGTAGACGCAGTTCGTGCCTCGGGAACTGCGGTCATCAGTTTTCCTGCTCGGTGGGTCCGGCACGGCGACGCATCGGAGAAAGCGAGCGACGACGTGGAGATGGTGAGCGGTGGGTAGGCGCGGGTGAGCGATCAGGACAAAAGGAAGAGGTAGGAAGGCTGGAAGGCGAAGATGAAAATTGAGCGGGGAACGGTGGCGCTCGCCAGATGTTCGGGAAGGGAAGCATGCGACGACGGCAATGGCGCGCCACATGACCAGCACCACCACAAGCAAAACATATTGGACGGTCATCGAAGGTGCGCCATTGTTGGGGGTAAGCTCCGACTCGTGGCTGAGAAGTCGGAAAATGCTGTCGATCTGGTAACGGCATAGGAGGCGGCGAAATGGTCTGTGGTCGATGCATAGCGGGCGGCGAGAGCGTTTGTGGGTGAGGTCGGGCAACTGCTTCGGCATACGTGAGAGCTGCAGTGACTGGCGTCGGATCACGTGCTAGAGGAATGGCTTGCGAAACTTGCTCCTGGATGAAGTTGCGGATCGTAGGTGCCAAAGCGGGTGGTGGTTCCGGGACGCAAGACATCAACGATAGCTGGCGAGCGACCTCTGCGCGAACGAATTCCTGAATCTTCAGAAACAGGGTAGCATGGTCGTCGCTGACACCAAGGCTGGACACAGAGTTGGCGGGCGCAGGGGGACGTCTGGTGTGAAGCCGTTGCCTACGCAACTCGCCGTAACTCTGACACAATTCTATCAATTCAACGACAGTGCGAGGACTCTTCGATAATAACATTTGGAATGCGTCGTCCTCAATACCCATCATTATATGTTTGACCTTCTCCTCCTCTGACATCGACGCGTTCACCCATTTGCAAAGGTGAATAATGTCCTCAATGTAGCTCGTGAAATTCTCCCCTATCTCTTAGGATCGTGTGCGCAAACGCTGTTCTGAACGGAGCTTTCTTACTGCTGGCCGACCGAAAACTTGGGTAAAGATGGTTTTGAAGACCAACCACGAAGTGAGGTCGCCTTCATGGTTTAGAAACCACAGTTTCGCAACGCCCGAGAGATAGAAGGCTACGGTTCTCAACTTGGTAGCATCGTCCCAATGGTTATGGTCACTAACTCGCTCGTACGTGGAGAGCCAATCTTCAACGTCTTTTTCATCTGTGCCGGAGAAGATAGGGGGATCTCGCACACGTAAGGTGCCGGCACAAACCAGGGTGGGCGGCGCCGTTGGAGGAGTTGGAAGAGTCCCGCTGGCGTCCTCGGGCATGATGGGGGGTAGAGTGCGACTCCGAAGTTCCAGGGTGGTCGAAACCCAGCACCTCCACTACTTGCTAAGAGGTTTATTACCAACGGATGCAGGCGAACGGGTAGCACTCACAAGCGTTCGGCCAAGGACAACAACCACGAGCTCATGCCGGTGGCGATGCTGCTGAGGCACAGGTTACTCTTCTTCATTACAATGTCATCATCATCATCAGCCTATATTTATGTCCTCTGCAGGACGAAGGCCTCTTCCTGCGATCTCTAATTACCCCTGTCTTGCGCTAGCTACTTCCAACTTGTGCCTGCGACTTTTCTAACTTCATCACTCCACCTAGTTTTCTGCCGTCCTCGACTGCGCTTCCCTGCTCTTGGTATCCATTCTGTAACCATAGTGGTCCACCCGGTTATCCACCCTACGCATTACATGGCCTGCCCAGCTTCACTTTTTCCGCTTAATGTCAACAAGAATACCGGCTACCGTTTGTTCTCTGATCCACACCGCTCTCTTCTGTCTCTTGCTTCTCGCTTTCTCTTTCCTGTGTATATGTTTTTTTCTTCAAATCTGTCTCTTGACGTTAGACCTAACATTTTATTGCGATAGTAACTATATGGACACTCAAAGAGGATTTCTGCCGTCGGCGTCGCCGTCGCCGTGAGGTTCCGTATGACGTCAACGGCGATGAAATTGTTGCTGCGCACCGGACGCTGTATGTGCGAGTGAATGGGCGCGAGGGACGCGCGCTTTCGCGGGGAGCGAACGCATGGCGGAGAACAAACGCGCGTTCTGCGCCGTACTCGCTGAAGGGCTGCAGAATTAAGCGTCTCTTTTCTCCTTTACAATCACCATATGTATAGAGCAAACGCGACTTCTTCCGTCGCGCGAAAGGCCGTGGGGGGACGGGAGGGAGCGATTCCGATGTGAGATGTGCGCAACGTATTGTTGGTACCTCTTCGGTACACGTCATGGCGTCTCCTCGCAAGGTACGAACCGCTGCTGAAGAAGCGAATCGTAGAGCTACGTGCGCGGCTGCAACCAAGCATCATAGAGCTGCGCAGACTGCAGTGCAGAGAGCATTACAAACCGCAACTCACCGTCGACGCCGGGCAGACAGTTGAGATCACTCTCGTCAAAACAAGGCAAAGAGACTTTGCTGCGAAGACCCTGTTGTGCGTGGTGCTGAAATTGCTACTCTTAAGCCGCTCCACCATCTTACGCTGTGACTGCGCTGCGTGTGCCGCGCAGGCCTGTGACTTTTCTTTTTAACGACAGTGGTAATCTCCCGGTCAGGATTTGGTAATGCCTGCCCTATGCACTCCAGCCCAATTTTATTCTTCTATAAATTTCTTTCTCGTGATCAGGGTCCCTTTTGAGTAATTGACCCAGATAAACATACTCCTTGACAGACTCTAGAGGATGACTGGCGATCCTGAATTCTTTTTTCCTTGCAAGGCTATTGGACATTATCTTTGTCTTCTGCATAATAATCTTCCACTCCATTCTTACACTTTCTCGGTTAAGGTCCTCAATCATTTACTGTAATTCGTCCGCATTGTTGCTGAATAGGACAATGTTATCTGCAATAGAGCACTGCACGCGCCCAGTTTTTCAGCCGCGGCCCGGCCCGGGCCCGTTCTTACGTTGGGCTGCCAGCCCGATCCTGATCAAAACATTTATGGCGAGACACGGGCCCCAAATAATCTACGGTGCCCGCCCGGCCCGGCCTGCCACCCCTTTACCTTAGGCCCGAGCCCGGCGCGAGCCCGACTCGAAACCGGTCCGAACCCGGCCCGAGACCGGAAAATAATGTTTTTCAGAGTTGAGACGCCCGAGAATAACTCGCTGCACGTTACATGCACACCACCAGAAATCCCGAGCCCGGCCCGGGCCCGCGTCAAAAAATGCGAGCCCGGCCCGGGCCTGGGTTAAAAAGCACACGCCGTGCCCGAGCCCGGCGCGAGCCCGTGAAAAAATCACAGCATATCCACGGGGTGAATGATGATGAGTGGGCGAAGCTCCGGAGGGAATCATCGGATCTCCCGCTTAAGGGGACGCTAGCACAAACGCGTTAGAAACGTGCAGTACTCTCTAGTAAGGGGGAGCGGCCACAGCGTCTTACGCAGCCATTTACACATGCCGGAACGTGCACCGCGTTTGCCGACGCCATCACATGACTGCTGAGAGAGTATACCCCCCGTATTCATAAACGCTCCTCGACTTGAACTTGACTTGCCACCGTTTTGGGCAGCGCTTTCGAAACGCGTTGAAGGTAAGGCGGAGAGTCCACAGCGTCTTACACCAGCTTCTTACACGGGCCGTAACGCGCTAGCACAAACGCGTTAGAAACGCGCTAGAAACGCGGCCTTTCGTTAATGTTGGGTATTTATTGCCATCGTAGTGCGTGTGTCCATGTCCGCTTCGTGGCGTAGTGGGCTAACGCCGCGCGCTCGGAAGCGAGGGGTCCCTGGTTCGATTCCGCGCTACGGACACAACTTCGGAATTTTTTTTCTCATGTTTCTCAGACTGGTTACACACTACTACTACGACGACGGGACGAACGGGTGCCGCTATAAGGAGCTTCGCCCCTAAAACTGTTCTACCCGGCTTGGCCCGGCCGGGCCCGCGCTTTCGGGTAAGCGCGAGCCCGTGCAGTGCTCTAATCTGCAAACCGAAGGTTGCTGAGATATTCGCCCTTGATTCTCACTCCTAAGCCTTCCCAGTCTAAGAGCTTGAAATCATCTTTTAAGCATGCAACGAATAGTATTGGAGCGATTGTGTCTTCTTGCCTGACCCCTTGTATTTATGTACAATTGAACGCCGCGGAGCGCTCCTTCGAGTTACGAACTCGCGGGCAGCGAGTGCGTTCAGACGTTTAGCGCGTTTTCATTTGGCCTCACCGAGGCGCCGTTAGAACGCAGGGGAGAACTTGCACGGAGGCGGAACGTGCGGAAAACACATTTCACCAAAGCAGTGTTGTACACGTTCCTCTAAAACAGGAACGAAAGCTCGTTCCTCGTTCCTTCCCAATATTGTAACGAGTTCCCGTTACAAGTTACTTTATGCGAATCGAACGCGTTCCAGTTACATTTCTAACATTGGAACGTGTCGTTACATTAACATTACATTTGATATTTTTATTTAAAATATGGTGTCGTATAATCCTGCGGCGAAATAAAATGAGCAATTTAAATCTCACATCGAATAAAGTATATTATAAGAATTTGAACATTGCCGGCGGCACATTCTCTGGAGATAAAAAGAATCCAAAAAAACGCTCGAAGACGAATTTTTTTAATGCGATAGCAATTATATGGACACTCAAAAGCAGATTTCTGCCGTCGCCGTCGCCGTGAGGTTCCGTATGACGTCAATGGAGATAAAATCGTCGCCGCGCGCCGCCGAACGCTGTATGTGCGAGTGAAAGAGCGCGAGGGACGCGCGCTTTCACGGGGAGTGAACGCACGTCGAAAAACAAACGCGCGTTCTGCGCTGTGCTCCCTTAAGGGCTGCAGAAGTAGGTGTCTCTTTCCTCCTCTACATTCACCATATATGTAGAGTAAACGTACCTTCTTCCGACACGCGAAAGGCTGTGGGGGAGGGGGGGAGGGGCAGGGAAGGGAGGCGACGTTTAGCTGCAGCACCAAGTGCCTATTTATATCAGAGGCTCCGGCAACAGTCACCAACGCCGCACGCATTTTGAGCAAACGCGGGCAAAACGCCGGCGGCGTCGACAACAGTTCTACGTGTTGGCGGTGCTGCTGCATGTCCAAGTTTATACAGCTAATAAAGCTGCTATCATTACTCCGTATAGCTCTCTTCAAATTTGCTATCGCAATTGATGCTTCGCCTTTCAGGTGAAACTGCGACTTTTCAAACAGTACCGGATATACTCCGGTGCCGAGATGCGGTCGAAACGCTCACATCTGCTCTTTCTTCAGTTGTTTCAGATCGTTGTAGCAGCGTCCGGCACTGGTTTTGTTTCAAGACAGCTGGGAGGATGTGGCGAGGTCTACAACGCATGCCCAAATGGAAACATAGTGACTGCGTGGCCACGTCTTAATGAATTGACGGAGCGTCAACAGCAGCAACAAGTGGTTGCACACACGTGCACAACTACCGAAAACAGCGACTTGCCCGGAGGACAGTGCCCGGCTGTAATCACTGACTGGTGGCTATGGCCATATCTGGATGCATCTTCAGTACCCAGCGTGATAGCAGTTGTCACTACCGGTCACCGAGGGCGCTCGCTGTCAGAGGAAAGACTATTTCAACGACTGCTCCAGACAAGGCCTTTGGGTTCCGGTGCCGAGATGCGGTCGAAACGCTCACATCTGCTCTTTCTTCAGGTTGGTCTCTTTTACCGTTATAAGCCAACTCGCACGCATGAATACTCGGTACCGGAGCCCACCTGGTCGTTACAGCGGTTTGTGCTTGTTCGTGCCGGTGTCTGTCTCTGTGCTGGTGCAATAGATATTTTCTTTAGAATAAGATTACTATTAGCTGGTGACGTCGAAGAGAACCCTGGTCCTCTGTCGGAAAAGCAAGAGCGTGAACTAATGGAAGCAATACGTTCGTTACCAAAGATATTGGCAGGTCAAGACAAGATAATTAAACAGTTAGAAACACTGCGAACTGAGCACAAACAAATCGAAGACAAAATTGGGAATCTAACGTCAAAAGTTGCCAAATTAGCTGAGGATTTATCCGTTTTGTCTGCGCTTGAGGACAGAGCAGAAGTGCAGGCGCAAAATAACCAGCTCTCAAAAGCTATGCGAAACGTATTGATTAATCAGGACGAGCTCGAAAATCGTTCACGTAGGAATAATTTACTGTTTTTCGGCATAGAGGATGAGAACGAGAAGGAAACATGGGATGAATCAGAACGGAAGGTTATATCTGTCTGCTCGGACAAACTGGGTATTACTGTTCAACCATCAACGATTGAGAGAGCTCACAGGATGGGGAAGCATAATAACGATAAACCAAGGCCCATTATTGTGAAGTTTGGACTATTCAAGGACAAACAGCGTCTTCTTTCGGCGGCTTCGAAACTGAAGGGCAGCAGAATATCGCTAAGTGAAGACTACTCCCAGCAGGTTCGGCGATGTAGAAGCAAACTGATTGCTTATGCGCGGGAACAGAACTCTGGAGCTAGATATAAGCTAAAGTACAACAAGATGACTTATGAAGGCAAGACTTATATTTACGATGGTACAACAGATTCCGTACGAGAGTACATTCAGTAGCAAACAAAGCGTGAGCGGCCGCGGCTCAGAAGAGACACGGCGGATCGCCTATCCGTCATCGTTATCAATTGTAGGAGCCTGAAGAATAAAACAGACGAATTCTCTAGCCTATTGCGCATTTCACAACCTGATATTGTCATCGGGACAGAATCGTGGCTCGACCCTGGCATATCGGATTGTGAAGTGCTTCCATCCGAATACATAGCTTATCGAAAAGACCGTAATCACCAGGGAGGAGGTGTGTTCATTCTTGTACATGACAGAATCAGAAGTGCACCGTTATACTGCGATGATGTTTCTTCAGAATGTATTTGGTGCAGAATATTGGTCTCTGGTGGTAACAGCCTTGTGGTGGGATCTTTCTACAGGTCACCATCTTCAACAAGCATAGAACCATTTCGCGGCCTTGCACGATCACTGTCGATGTTGTCATCGGAAATTATTCTACTTGGGGGCGATTTTAACATGCCTGAAGTTGTATGGCGTGACCGCTATCCTATAGCGACGAGCGGCTCGGCACTTCACGCGGCCTTCATTGAACTAGCACGGAACAATGAACTTGCTCAGTTTGTGAATTTCCCAACGCGTTACGGTTCAGCTAGGGACAGTACGTTGGACTGGTTGTTTAGCAACAACGATGATTTAGTTGAAGCAGTTACGGCAGCACCAGGAATAAGTGATCATGAGGTAGTAAATGCAACAATAGTGTGCAAAAAGTTACAGGTTAGCAAGAATTGCCCGAGAAAGGTTTTTGTGTATGAACAGGGGAATTATAATGCCATAGATGAAGAGTTAAACTTATTCGTGCCAGTATTGCTGGAATACTGCAGTCAGTGCAGCATAGAAAGTTTATGGGCTCTGTTCAGAGACAAACTCCTGTTTTTGGTCGCTAAATACATTCCCTCAAGAGTGGTATCATCTAGACGTAGAATGGATAAACCTTGGATTAACATAGAACTGCGTCTGTCAATAAGAAAGAAGGCCGGAGTGTACAAGGCATTCAAGACAGCACCAAGTCAGAACTTATATGACAAGCTTAGAACTCTAACTAAAAACTTGAAACGAGAATTAAAGACAGCAAAAAGAACATACTAATCGTCGCTAGCTGATAAAATAATATCTAATCCTAAGGAGTTATGGCGATATGTCAAAAGTAATCGAAAAGACAGTGTTGACGTTCCGGCTCTGCGGCATGAAAGTGATATGTTAACTGATGACACAAAAAAGCTGATTGCTTTAACGAATATTTCCACTCCGTCTTCACAGCATGTCGTCATATTCCGGTACCTGAATTACACGAACAATTACCTCAAATGAATGGCATAGTTTTAAATGAGGCTGGAATAAGGGCTCTGTTGTGCAACATTAATCCTCATTCTGCTCACGGTCCAGATGGAATATCAAATCACGTCTTGAAGCGCTGTTCACACAGTATTGCTCCTATCTTGGTTGAATTATTTACCAAGTCAATAAATTGTCAAAAATTACCTAGTGACTGGAAAATGGCCAATGTAACTCCTATATTTAAAAGTGGTTGTCGGGCTTTGGCAAGCAATTACAGACCAGTGTCTTTGACATCTGTTTATTGTAAAACACTAGAACATGTTATTTACTCTGGTTTTATTAAGCATCTTCATAACCATGATTTCTTCATCCCGACCCAGCATGGATTTCGCATGGGATTATCCTGTACCACTCAACTTACTGAATTCATACATGACGTTGCACTCGGCTTTAACAATAGTACGCAGATAGATGCTGTTTTCATTGATTTCCGAAAGGCGTTTGACGTAGTCCCGCATGAATTACTTTTGTACAAACTGTCATTTCTTGGCCTCCCCGATTCACTTTACGGTTGGCTTAAAGATTATTTGCATAAACGGCAGCAAAAAGTGGTTCTGAACGGTGCAACGTCGAGAACGGTTGATGTTTTATCAGGTGTGCCTCAAGGGTTGGTCCTTGGGCCGTTGCTGTTCCTTATTTTTATCAATGATTTAAGTGAAGGCGTTGTTTCGAATATCAGACTGTATGCGGATGATTGCGTTGTATACTATCCTGTGTCATGTGCCGAACATACGAGTGTGTTGCAGTTTGATCTCGAAAAAATATGTTCCTGGTGTGCTAAATGGAAGATGGATTTGAACGTAGCAAAGTGTTATCATGTTCAATTTACGAACAAAAGGAAAAAAGTGCCTAGTTCATACTCTCTAAATAATGTTTTAGTGCAATGCGTTGATGAAGTCAAATACCTAGGCGTCACTTTAACGGCGGTATTGGACTGGACATCCCACATTGACATAACAAGCGCTAAAGCGTGCCACCTTTTGCACCTTTTCCAGAGGAACTTCAAGTATGCGCCCAAACCTTTGAAGGAAACTTTATATCTTACAAATATTAGGCCGATGTTAGAATACGCTTGCGCAGCATGGGACCCCTTCACAAAAGTTCTCGAAGATAAGTTAGAGCGTGTTCAGAAAAGGGCTGCAAGATTCGTCACGGGCATCTACGACTACAAAATTAGAGGTTCGCAAATCAGGGAAAATCTGGGGTGGAAGTTACTGTCCACGCGCCGAAAAATGATCAGGTTAAAGCTTTTACACAACATTAACAGCGGTAACACAGGAATCGATAAGAACATATATTTAAAACCACCTCATTATCAGTCTAAGAGACGCGACAATTCCAAGAAAATAAGGGCCTACCAAAGTCGTATTAATGTATTTAAATTTTCATTCTTTCCGCGAAGAATTGCGGAATGGAATTTGCTCCCGGATGAGATAGTGTCTGCACCCAATTTTTCATCTGCCATAGAGAACTTTACATGAATCTGTTGTAGACAATATTTTCTAGTGTACCGTTTCATGCATTGTGTAGCAAATTTTATAATCGAATGTTTTTTTTTCTCGATGTGTTGCCTTTCTCTGTAATTACTATTGTATTTGTAATACCATAAATGATATGGTGCTGTTTTTCTTGAAGTTCAATATATGACCTTTATGTTTGTAATTAACCCCCCTACGATAATGCCCAACTCGGGCGCTGTAGGTATTTGTAATAAATAAATAAATACTCCAGACATGTTCAACTGCAACTCTGGTGCTCGTCTATTACAAGTGCAGCACATACGGCGCTTTCCACTTCGGTCTTCAAGTGCGCAGTCAGGATACTAGGCTTCAGATCTGCAAATAGAAAGTTACTCACATGCACCAATAGCCTCCTGAGACCCGGACACAACAACGGGTGATAATCGCTCTTCAAGGTAGTTTTATTGCCTACTGTTATGTCATGAACTTGAAAAACGATTTTTTAAATTTGAATAGTGTAGCACCAATCTAGGATGGCGTGACAGCGGTCGTCCGAGCCGTGCCGTAGTGCCTACTCAAAATGGCGAAGGTGGTGAGCCGAGCGTCGGCTGCGACGACCAACGTAGCTAGCTTCTAGAACGACACTGCGCGTGCTGAGCATGCGCCTCGAGCACGCGCGCTGCTTCTTAATTTTATTGCGATAGCAATTATATGGACACTTCAACCGGATTTCTGCCGTCGGCGTCGCCGTCGCCGTGAGGTTCCCTATAGATAAACTCTTCGCCGCGCGCCGTATGCCCGAGCGGAAGCGTGCGGGGACGCGCGCTATCACGGAGAGCGAACGCACTCAATCTCCCACGCGCAAGCATGGAAGCGGGAAGCCAGCGCCGGAGGGAGCGCGGGGGGGGGGGCGCACTTCTACTCTGCCAACAACCGCGCTCGTCGCTCGCCCGCACCGTCTCTTATCTCCACACGGCTCTGACCTTTATGCGCCGTGCATTCGCTGCTCAGTTTCCGTTGAAGCGATAGACCGCACGTACCTTCGCCCGCTGCGGCGTATGCGCTTGCTGCCAGCGTTTTGACAGTCGTTTCTGCAGTCATTCAGTGTGATCTATTCATGTTTGTTTGTGCGCGCTCACACCACGCTTGTTCATTCAGTTAGTAATAGTCGGGCCACATTTTCCAACGCACGCTACACATGCAATTAATGCTGCCCGGGTCGGCAGTGCAGCGCTACAGGTGTGTCCCTTCGCACGCGCTGCCCGCGGGAAGCGCTTCTCATCAACACCACCGTTTCACACGCGCCTTCTCGTGGTCATCGAGTCTCTCTTCATGTCGGTCCACTTACGCCGCAGCACACCTGCTTACTTAATCAGCTCATGTTTACTACAATTCATATTGCTACCAAAGCCGCTCACCTTACTTCGTGTCACATTGCTGTGTTGCTATCACATTCATTGCTTCGCCCTTAGGGCGAAACTGTGACATTTTTAACTGCTTTGAAAGCCGGCGCCAAGGCACCGGCTGAGAGCGCCGACCCACGGCCGCTGGATAAAAAAAGGCACTTTTTTTCTATCCAACGGCCGTGGCCGACCAAAGGGCCCCGCGTTGCGGCATCGGTGGGCGCTATAATACCACGGATAGATGCCAAAAGCTCCGTCTCAACGTACGTGAGACGGAGCTTTGTCCTCATGTCCTCATGTTAGCGGTGGTAAAAACTGCATTTCATTGTTTAAACGCTGAGATGAAGATGGAACTACGTGTGCAATATGGAACTACGTGCAATATGGCGCGATTGCCATATTGCTGCCGCGTCCAGTATTTCCACGAAATCTCGGTGACTTCGAAATACGCCTCGAAGTCTTTCGGCCGTGTGGGACGACAAAGAGGTCTAGACCAATTTATTGTCAAATTTCTCGAAAGCGGATGACAAGAATATGAGTAAACCACTTCTTTACAGTAGTTACACATGTACCGTACTTCACACCCAGAGTGAATACTTTGCGTAATCACTTCCGAGTGAATTTCGAAAAAAGAAAGTGGAAGGCAATGTGCAATGTATTGTACAAGGGGTCTCAGGAGGATATAAATATATGTTTGCACAAGATACTGCATCGAAAGGAACAATACTTAGGCGTTTAATGAATGCTGATTCAATATTGCAGTATGAGCGGAAAAAGAAATCTCCAGAATAGATATTCTCAATTTAGTAAAGACCCTTGTTTGAACTCGGCAAGGGTTACATCTCGATGTTAGCGTCCGACAGGCCGCCATGGTGGAAAGAAAGTCGCAGTTTCGCCCGAAAGGCGAAGCATCAATTGCGATAGCAAATTGGTAGAGAGCTATTCGGGGTAGGGATAGTAGTTTTATCGGCTGCGTAAACTTGGACACATTCGCTTTTTAACTGAATTAACAAGTGTGGTGTCATCGCGCACAAGCAAACATGAATAGATCACACTGAATGACCGCAGACAACGACTGTCAAAACGCTGGCGCAGCCGCTGCAGCGGGAGAAGAATCGTGCGGTCTATCGCTTCAACGGAAACTGAGCGGCGAATGCACAGCGCATACATAGGTCAGAGCCGTGTGGAGATAAGAGACGGTGCGGGCGACCGTCACCACAGCCAGTGCAAGCGTGTTTGTTGGCAGAGTAATAGCTGCTCCCCCCCTCCCTGCCGCGCTGCCTACCGCTTTTTTTTGCTTTTGCGTGAGAGATTGCGTCGCCAGTTCCCCTTGCGCTCGGTTGCAAGGTACGCATTTGGTGCCCTAGCACAGCATCGCCCCGCCTACCTCGCCCCCATACCCCCAGGGCATTTCGCGCGATGGTCGTGTTTGCTTTTCACCGTGCGTTGGCTCTCCGTGATAGCGCGCGTCCCCCTGCGCTTTCGCTAGCGCATACGGCGCGCGGCGACGATTTTATCGCCCTTGGAATCTATACGGAACCTCACGGCGACGGGGACGGCAGAAATCCGGTTGAAGTGTCCATATAATTGCTATCGCAATAAAAACTACCGAAGGGAGCGTCACGTGACAATCTTGAAGCCTAGTCATAAAAAAAAACACCGCATATCCACGGGGTGAATGATGATGAGTGGGCGAAGCTCCGGAGGGAATCATCGGTAAACCGTGAATCTTCCGTGTTTTTCGCCCAGTCTCGCCGCACTAAATCGAACGATTGACTTCCAGCAATGACACGCGCCATATGTGACGTCATTCCTATTTTATAACAGTGCCCTTCATTATAATTGCACCATCTCCTGCTTAAGGGGACGCTAGCACAAACGCGTTAGAAACGTGCAGTACTCTCTAGTGAGGGGGAGAGGCCACAGCGTCTTACGTAGCCGTTTACACATGCCGGAACGTGCAGCGCGTTTGCCGACGCCATCACATGACTGCTGAGAGAGTATAACCCCCGTATTCATAAACGCTCCTCGACTTGAACTTGACTTGCCACCGCCTTCAACGCGTTTCGAACGCGCTGCCCAAGGCGGTGGCAAGTCAAGTTCAAGTCGAGGAGCGTTTATGAATACGGGGGTAAGGCGGAGAGGCCACAGCGTCTTACACCAGCTTCTTACACGGGCCGTAACGCGCTAGCACAAACGCGTTAGAAACGCGCAGTCTTTCGTTAATGTTGGGTATAGACGAGAAAACGATCGCCTGAAGGCGCTGCTGCGCCTCCTGACAGCGCCCCCAATGTGAAAATTTCAAGCAGTGCGGTCGCTCCGCGGTGCAGTCTCCGCTTTGTTTACATTGTTTCGCCCGCGCTTTCCTTCGCTGTTCGTGCTCACGGCGCTCCGTTTTCGAAGGCGGCAGATCGCGTGCTTGTTGAACAGCGATGCAAAGACTGCAGTGTGATTTCAAGACGGTTGCCGACGCCAACAGTTTTTTTCGTGGCGGCAACCTCAAGAAAGGGGAGCGTCTGCTTCCACACGTGTGTGGTGTTGAAAAATTGTGGGCGGTGATGTGAAAGTGAAAGCCAAGTGCGTGTCGGAGGGGTCCAACAAGATTTTATACGACATCGAGTTAGAGGTACACACCGAGTTCAGTCATTTAGCCACTTTTATTTCTCTATGGTGCAGTCACAAAGCGGTCATGCATGCTTGCAGAGATGTGCAGAGACGGTGACGATTGCTGTTCGTTTCGTTGGTCGCTGGGCGCGCACACATGGCTGCTCTCAATTTGGCTCCCAGGGAGTGGCAATCAGCACTGTCGGAACAGAAAGAACACATGCATTAGGCACCAATAAGCCAATAAAATTAATTAACGATGTAAGTACTACATATGTGCATAATGCCTTATATCATGCTGTATAAATATTTAATGTATATCATGCCTTATTCAATGCTAGAGTCATGGCAACTCATTGCATTATTGAGCAAGGTATCTTTTCACTGGTCATGAGAAATCACTCGTACAAACTGCTCCGCGAAATGAACCCAGGTCGCGGTAACCAGCAATTACCTTGGGACCAGCAGCACGAGGGCAAGAATTAGCGATACATGCCTCACCAAAGCAAATCTACTTTCTCGTCGGGCGAATGCCCCGCCGCAGCAAAAGTAAGCTCACACCGATGGCCGGCTACTACACGAAACGATTCTTGGCGGGAAGAGTGAAGCAGGAAGAATGTGCAAGGTGGCAATTACTTTAAAACATGCTTGGATATTGTGAACCCAGAAAGCATGGCCAAGCAACAAACATAACGCGCGCGTCTCGGGCAGCTGCTTTGCGATCTGCCGCTTACCGACGCATGCGATGACCGTAGCTTGCATTAAATACGGATTGCCACCACACAAAATACAAGTAACGTGCGGCCCTATTTGTTGCCTGTACAACTAGGAATTTAAGTTGCAGCGTTTGGAAAAAAGGATATAATTATCTTGAGCCAGTCTTTGCCTATCGCGAGTGAACTAACAGTTGACAGTTGACAAGAACTTTATTAAAAGGTCCTGAGGAAAAAGATTGGGGGAGCCGAAGGCACCCCAATCAAGTTGGTGGCTCCGCCCATGACGGAACCGGGAGCTGGTGACTCTCGGCGACGTCGCGGGCCCTCTGGACGGCCTGTCGTTGATGCGTAAAGTCCGCGCTTTGCAGTAGGGCGTCCCACTTGGACTTGTCGTGAAGATCAGAGCCCGCGTTGGACGGGCACAGCCAGAGCATATGATCGAAAGAGGAGAAGTCGTGCCCACATTTGGAGCACGATTGCGGGAAGTTAGAATCTATCCGATTGAGCGCTCTGGGGGTGAGGTACGATCTCGTCTGTAAGAGCCTGAACGTGACACACTGAGCCCTGTTTAATTTTGGGTGAGGGGGAGGGAATTTCCTTCTGCTCAGTCTGTAGTGGGATGTGATCTCGTGAAAGGTGATAAGAGGGTCTTTAGGGGAGCAATCCTGTGAGAGAGCTGGACCGCTAGCCCGGGCGCGGTTCGTGAATTCACGCGCTAGGCAGTGGGCCTGCTCGTTGGGGTTGCATCCCGCTTGATTAACTACGCCTTTAACGTGGGCCGGGAACCAGACGATGTGGTGACCTCCTGTCTCGTTATCCGCAGTGTTTTCAAGAGATTTGTTGACTAGGCTAGCCGTGTGCTTAGACACTAGGGCTGACGAGAAGGCCCTGACGGCAGTGCGTGAGTCGGAGAAAACAGTCGTTGGGCCTTTGGCAGCGTTAAGCGCCAAGGCTATCGCGGTTTCCTCCGCCTCGTTTGCGTGCTTAGTGCAAGCTGATTAGCGCTGAACTAACAGTACAATCAATTAAATTCGTAGGTTTTACGTCCCATCAGCACAATATCATTATGAGACACGCTGTAATGGAGGGTCTCAGGAATAAATTTGACCACCGGGGGTTCTTTAACGTGCACAAAAATCAAAGTACATGGCAAGAACTGTATTCTTGCATTTCGCCCCCATCGAAATGCGGCCGCCGTGGCCGGGAATCGAGCTCGCGTCGTCGAGCTTAGCGCCGCTACACGTATGCATTTACCGCTAAGCTAACACGGCGGATTTCACTGTACGATTCAACTACGCGACACGTCTAAATAAACGGCCATGCGCTAGATACAGGCTCATTACTATTGCGTTTTTATCGAGCGCCCGTGATATTGCACGCGAATGCGAAAGTACGTGACTTACTTGACTCGGCGCACTGCAGTTATCCACGCTTGTCGTCTGTCCTTCTCGTACCACCTCTCCGGAATTCTGTAGAACTTCACGGGCGGCTTTCGACTTTTCGAGGCTCTTGTGGCAATCAACAACACAGCAGTATTGCGTGCCACCTTTCCTGGTTGATGAGGTCGCGCTCACCGTCACGAAAACAACGCACGCGGTCGCTCGCGCCGTAGAGAACACGGGCGCGCGCTGGCCCGGCGGCGACCTTCGACACTTCCATTCTTCCGCCAGGGGAGTGGGCGGCGCTAGTGCCGCGCAGGCAAACTTTAGGTTGCCTCGTCTATTTATTGTCATCGTGGTGCGTGCGCCCATGTGCGCCTCGTGGCGTAGTGGTTAGCGCCGCGCGTTCGGAAGCGAGGGGTTCCTGGTTCGATTCCGCGCTACGGACACAACTTTCGGAATTTTTTTTTCCATAAAAGTAGACGTGGCTACCTACTACGACGACTACTACTACATACTACAGAGGAGGGACAGACCCACACCCTAAGGAGCTTCGCCCCTAAAAATATAACACAGAACTCGCGAAAGAAAATGCACCATAGTCACGTGACAGACAAGGTAGTTCTTTGCGCCCTGCATGATATGTGCAGCATACGTGCGTGCGTCGGTGTGCCTGTTTAGTGCCGTGGAACGTTTACAGAAGGAACGCCGTTCCCTCTGCCGTTCCTTCGTAAAAATAACCAGTTACCGTTACAGTTCCACCGACCCTTAAAGGAATGGTGGCATTCCTCCGTTCCTCTCAAAAGGAACTAGTTCCTGGAACGCCGTTCAGTACAAAACTGCACCAAAGGGAATATATCGCTTTCGCATACCCACACGTAAGCAGTTTGAAATATGTCTCTGCCGAATTTCTTTTTTTTTTGACAGCGAAACTGTTTAAGCCAGCCGTAATTTATGGTGCGTATCAAGCAACTACCAAGAAAGAAAATGAAATAAACTTTCTTGCCAAGGTGGGTTTCGAGCCCACGTACCTCCGGTCGCAAAGCGAGCGTCGTAACCACCAGGCTATACAGCCACGCTGCCAGAAGATGCATTTATGCGAACCATATGATTGCGTTCGAGCGTCGTCGTATTCGTCCACAGCTGGCGCGTTTGTACGCTCGTGCTCTGCGAGGTGAAGACGTTTTGCGCGCTATGAAAGCGAGGGAGAGAGAGAGCGATGCATTCACGGAGCGGGTCTCCTGGAACGTGGTGTCGGCATTGGAACGCGGTGTCGGTGTTGCAAGCTGCGCCGTGCAACGCGCAGTGTCGGCCGTAAGTCCGAGACGCGCGAAAAGAAATTATCATCTACATGGGTAATAAGATGAAAAGTTCGCGCGCACTTCAGGAAAATGCTGGGCTACGATCACACAGCTTCGCTGTTTCAAGCGTTGCGCGGCCGAGTGCAAGGCTTTTAGATGCGAAGCATCTTATGGTCGGGGCTATGTCACTCCCTGCCTCCCTCCATCCATCCATCCGCCGTGCGGCGTCCACACCCCTACTGCGCATGCGCATCCTCCTCCCCCTCCTCTCCTTGTCTCATCTTCTCTCCTCTCGGCATTCCTCCTCTCCTCTCCTATCTGACGCTCCTCTCCTCTCCGGATAGCACAACCAAAGGCAACACCTGCGCCTCTGCGCGCGATAATGCGAAGCATCTTAGGTTAGAGGCGCGACGGTAGGCGCTGCATATTCCGCTGGGATAAAGTCCCTATATAAGAAAAGTACCGCCATCCTTTGATAAACGCCGCTTCTCTCTCTCCTGTATCTCCGATTGGACGATGATAGCGCGCGCTTTTCACTTCTTTATATTTTCTTTTTTTCCGCCTCAGAGCCACGTTGAAAGTCCTCTGCGCAGCCGCAGTCGCCGCCGGCGGCGGCGGCGCACGCCCGGCCCGAAAGCTTCAACGTGGACTTTTTAGGTGCGCCACCGTCGACTTGGCTTTCGCAAGCAAAAAGTAAAGAAAAAAAAATCACAGCATATCCACGGGGTGAATGATGATGAGTGGGGCGAAGCTCCGGAGGGAATCATCGGTAAACCGTGAAACTCTTCCGCGAAATTCGCCCAGTGCATCATATAAAGAGTGTGAAACACCGTGTATATATTAAACATCAAACTTTTATTGTACTGTTGGTTTACGTGGTCCCTTCATTATCACCGCTTTGTGATCGGTGAAATGCAGGGAAAGTGGTTCTTGTATGGGTGTTAACGTAAAGTTGGCAAACACTACATCGATGCAAGTTCCCCTGATGGTGGTTGGTTTCGGGTGGTCTAACGATATGCATTTGAGTCCATTTCTGATTGCCATGTGTTGCATCAACCAGTCCTTACTTCTGTCTGCAACGTCACGTTGAAATCGCCGACGAGTAGAAACGGTTTGTTCCTGTCCTACTTGCGCATTGCGTCGTCGATGAATCCCTTGACGTCCCCAGTGGAGAGATTGGGCGCAAGGTAGCCGGTCATGATGATGACCCCATCCAAATCAATGGCAGCGTATTCGCCGTTGTGGCTCTGTATCGTTGGTAGTAGTTTCAGATCTTGCGCCTTTTCTGTCTGCTTTACGTACACGGCGACCCCACCAGCAGGACGATCAGCATCATCGATGCAAACGACAGGAACTTCCAGGTCGGTAACCTCCGGCGCCGGCTCAATCTCGTCGTCGTCCACGTCACCATCGTCTTCCACGTTCGCGAGGCGGCTCCAATCCACTCTGATTTTGAGATACTTGTATAACGGAGAATGCTCGAGATGTTTGAGCCATTCGTGGACGTTACGTTTCTTAAGGAGACCTTTCTTATACGACGGTTTGCATACGAGCCGGCGCTTGATATGAACGTCGATGGCCACGTCGTCCGGAATGTTCCGAGGTAGTCATTGAACCGCGTTGGCGACGTTTATCGGAACGTTAACCACTTGCCCCTTGATGCCGTACTGTCCGCTTCCGTGCGTCAACCGCCTTATGCTCATGAACGGCAAACGAGGTTTCGCTGGATATCTGTAGCCACACGATGCGCTCATGGGAGGTACCTTTTCCGCGGCCAGTGAATCCTTGCAGCTAGAGCAAATCTTGTACTAACCGCTGCCGGCGGGGAATTCGCGCCGAATCACGGCAGTGGCGTTACCCCGAGCACGGTCGTTCTTGATTCCGGACACCCTTACAAGATTATTGGAGAACCATAATCTGTCACACACACTGCAGCTGTGTCCGAACGTAACGTCTAGAAAGTCTCGCTTAAACCGCGCGTCGGCACCTTCGGGTTGAGCTCGCGTGATGCGTTTTGCAGACACCTCACGAGCTCTCGCTGCATCGGGGTCTGCCTGCCGATACGCGCGCTTTCTCGCCGCTTCCCGTTCCCTGACGTTCTGCAGATCCTCTTCACGCCGCAGCCGTGCCGCTTCGGCCTCCCGTTCTCGAACGGCTGGATCTTCGCGACGCTGCCGTGCCGCTTCGGCCTCCCGTTCTCGAACGGCTGGATCTTTGCGACGCTGCCGTGCCGCTTCGGCCTCCCGTTCTAGCACTGCGGGGTTTTCTTGGCGTCGCCGAGCAGCCTGACGACACGCTTCGGCCTCTCTTTCTTGCACGGCCGGATTCTGTCTGCGAGCGCGCGCTGCCGCCGCCTTGCGCGCTCGTCGCTCCGCCGCCTTGTCTTCCATCCGGCGACTCCGAGTGAAAGAGAAAGCGCGCCAAGAGCGAGCGCCTTTTCTAATTATTAGTGATATTATTTCCAAGGATATATATACACACAACGCCATCTATTGAGCAATTCATAAACTAGAGGTAGCAGCCTGACGACACGCTTCGCGTCTCTTTCACGTACGGACACACAACGCCATCTATTGAGCAATTCATAAACTAGAGGTGGCTACATACTTCTACTACTACAGAGGAGGGAACGACACACACCCTAAGGAGCTTCGCCCTTAAAAACGACGCTAATTCTCGCCTGAACACCTTGGGCGCAATGACGGTCTTGCCTTCCAGGTAGTCTACAAGGCTCCTTAGTTCCGGGTCAGCTCGCTGTTGTTGGGTACCAAGAAAGTGTCGTCATCCTGGTCATCCTGTGGCGGCGGTTCGACGGGGGTGCGAGACAAGCAGACAAGGACTGATGGGTCCCGACAAAGTGTCGTCATCCTCGTCGTCCTGTGGCGGCGGTTCGACGGGGGATGACGACACTCTGACGCCGACACAAGCAGTCGGCGTCAGAGTGCTTTCGCCCGGACTTGTAAACGACGGTGATGTCGAATGCTTGAGGTCTCAGACTCCATCGTGCGAGGCGACCTGAAGGATCCTTCAAGTTAGCTAGCCAACACAAGGCGTGGTGGTCGCTCACAACTTTGAAGGGCCGCCCATAGAGGTAGGGGCGAAACTTTGATGTAGCCCAGATGATGGCGAGGCACTCCGTTTCGGTTGTGGAATAATTTGTTTCCGCCTTCGACAGCGACCGGCTAGCGTAACTTACAACCCTTTCTAGTCCGTCAGTCCTCTGCACAAGCACGGCGCTGAATCCTACACTGGTAGCGTCGGTGTGGACTTCAGTATCGGCGTTTTTGTCGAAATGTGCAAGTATTGGCGGTGATTGCAGGCGTCGCTTCAGTTCTTCAAATGCTTCGACATGCGGCGTCTCCCACTTGAACTCGACGTCGCACTTCGTGAGGTACGTCAGTGGCTCGGCGATCCGTGAAAAGTCCTTGACGAAGCGCCTGTAATAGGCGCGCAGTCCAAGAAATCTACGGACTGCCTTCTTGTCGGAGGGCGGAGGAAAGTCAGCGGTGGCCGCAGTTTTCTGTGGGTCAGGGCACACTCCAGACTTGTTGGTGACGTGGCCCTAAAGCAAGAGCTCCTCGTATGCGAAGCGGCACTTTTCTGACTTTAACGTGAGTCCGGAGGTCTTCACTACTTGAAGAACTGTTTGAAGGCGCCGGAGGTGTTCCTCGAAGCTTGAGGCAAACACAACGACGTCGTTCAAATAGACGAGGCAAGTCTGCCACTTCAAGCCTGCCATTACATTATCTATGATGCGTTGGAAAGTCGCAGGTGCCGAGTAAAGACCAAACAGCATGACCTCGAACTCGAACAGTCCGTCTGGCATTATAAAGGCAGTCTGCTCCCGGTCCCTCTCGTCTACTTAGACTTGCCAGAAGCCGGTGTTGAGGTCCATTGACGAAAAATCCTTTGCGTTGTAGAGTCGATCCAAGGCGTTGTCATTACGTGGGAGAGGGTATACGTCCTTCTTCGTGATTTTATTGAGGCGACGATAATCGAAGCAGAAACGTAGCGTTCCATCCTTCTTCTTTACTAACACCATGGGGGACGCCCACGGACTCTTGGACGGCTGGATGATGTCGTCGCGTAGCATTTCGTCGACTTGTTGCCTTATGGCCTCGCGTTCGCGCGCCGAAACTCGTTACGATCTCTGATGGACTGGGCGGAGAGATTCGTCGGTTATGATGCGGTGCTTGGCGACAGGGGTTTGTCGAACTTTTGACGACGACGAGAAGCAGTCCTTGTATTGCAGGAGCAGAGCTTTTAGCTGTTGTTTCTTATGATTGGGAAGGTTCTTATTGACGTCGAAAGTTGGTTCAGGTACTACAGTCGTCGTTGCAGGTGCTCTATAATCCGTGAAAGCGAAAGCAGCGCTGGATTGTACTATTTCGTCGATGTAGGCGACCGTGGTGCCTTTGTTAATGTGCTTGTATTCGGGGCTGAAGTTCGTGAGCATCACTCTTGCTTTCCCTTCACGTAGCTCAGCTATGCTTCTAGCGACGCAAATTTCACGGTCGTGCAGTAAGTGATGATCGCCCTCGAGGACGCCCTCCATGTCTGCAGGCACTTCGGTACCGACGGAAATCATTACGCTGGAGCGAGGCGGAACGGTGACTTGTTCTTCAAGCACATTCAAGGCATGGTAACTGATGTTTGTATTCGGTGGTATCGCGTTGTGCGTTGAAAGCCTTATCGACTTGGACCTTAAGTCGATGACTGCACCGTGTTGGTTTAGAAAGTCCATGCCTAGGATAACATCCCTTAGCCGTGCTGCCGGATTACGAAGCTCGCCGGGTGAGTGTGGCTGTTTACCGTGACTCGCGCTATGCAGATTCCAGCCGGCGTTATTAGGTGGCCTCCCGCTGTCCGGATATCGGGTCCTTGCGAGGCCGTCTTCACCTTCTCCAACTTGGCGGCCTTTCAACCTTGAAAAAGGTCGGTGCACCGATCGAAACTGTTGGGTAAATAAACCTATAAGATAACCGCGAAGTTGTGCTTCTGATTTTGCTAAATACGCTTGGCCCATTGAAAAATCGAGTTACTATAATATATATATATATATATATATATATATATATATATATATATATATATATATATATATATGGTGGTGCGGTGAACAATGCGGCATTCTTGGAGCAGTGCCTCGATAGCGCTTGAGAGAAAGATGCGGCCACGATTGCTTAATAATTCACGGGGCGCACCGTGTCGCAAAATGAGGCGGCGAAGAAGGAACCGAAGGAAGAAGATGGCTGGCACAGAGCTGGTGCCGATGTGCTCCGGTACAATATATATATATATATATATATATATATATATATACATAAATATAATATAATATAAAATATAATATATTTATTTTAAATTTCCGCACGGACATACTATATCTAAATATATACAAATTACGAGAAGAAGAACGTAAACTTTATTATCAAATTGATAAGATTTGAGTCCGGCGTACTTTTAGTGGGTCTGGGCACCCGCCGCGGACACGGTTCCGAGATCTTGTCTCGAAGCGGCTTCCTCGGCTCGCTGGAGGGCCCAGAGTTGTACTGTCAGGTTCGAGCTTAGCAGTGCGGTCTTCCAACGCGAGCGGAGGCTGGCGGTGGAAGAGACGCAGGTGTCGGCACTGCCCGAATTGTTTGTTATGTCCTGACATTCCCATAACATGTGATTAAGTGACAAAGTTATATTTACTTTATTATATTTATTTATTTATTCATTTATTTACCATCGCGACGTGGCCGAAAGCCACGCAACTACGAGGAACGAAACCATCCGGAAATTCACCTAACTACCGCGGATGGTACGCCCATACCCAAGGTTGACAAGATCAGAGTATTGGGGCTGATCATTGAAAGTAACGGCTACAATGGAGAGACCATTCGTAAATTAGACAATATAACATCTCAAATCATTCGACTACTGAAGCGAATAGCCAACAAACACAGTGGAATGAAAGAAGGCAATCTGCTTAGGCTAGTCCAAGCGTTTGTAATAAGCAGAATAGTATACGTCGCATCGTACCTACGATGGTACTCGTCAGAAAGATACAAATTAGACTGCCTAATCAGAAAAATCTACAAGCAAGCAATCGGACTCTCCATCACCACCAGCAACGATAAACTACTGCAGCTAGGTCTTCACAATACACTGGATGAGCTAATCGAGGCACAACGCATAGCACAATATGAACGCCTGTCCAAAACTAAAACAGGTAGGCAAATATTGGATCGCCTGGGTATAGGTTATCATGCCCAACATGGTGTCAAAGTAGATATGCCCAGACACATCAGAGGCATGATAACCGTCCCTCCAATGCCCAAGAATATGCATCCCACCCACCATCAGGGTAGGCGAAAAAGCAGAGCACGCGATATACAAAAGAAATTCGGTAACAGCAAGGACACCATATTTGTAGACGCAGCTAGGTACAGACACAAACGCGCCTACACAGCAGTGGTGATAAATTACGAGGGAAAATGCATGACGAGCGCTACAGTCAACACGCCACACGTAGAAACCGCAGAGGAAATAGCTATCGCGCTAGCCATAGCACAAACACAAGCACATATAATCATCAGTGATTCCCAGACGGCAATACGAAACTTCGCCAATGGTCGGATCTCCCCAGAGGCACTACGACTCCTAAAATTAGGTAACAACCACGACAGAAGTGTCCATCTCATCTGGACACCCGCTCACACACTACCAGACGGTAGCAATGAGGTGGCGCACCGCATGGCTCGAGAGCTTACGGACCGAGCCTCGGTTAGTCCCGCTTCAGCGACTACCGACGAGTGGGAGTGGGAAGATCGAATGACCAAATTTCATGAAATTACACAACACCATAGATTGCAGAGGCGCACATTCCCGCCGCCTCATCCAAAATTAAACAAAAAACAGTCTGTCGAATGGCGGCAGTTACAAACCAGTTCCTATCCGAGTCCAGCTATCATGCACATAATACACCCAGATTTATACACGACTGACAAGTGCAGACATTGCGACTCTAGAGCCACCCTAGAGCATATCCTATGGGAATGTGCGGGTATAACACACAATAACAGTGATGCAGCCTCAAACAGCGGCAGCCTCCGCGCGCGCTGGGAGTCTGCGTTGCTCAGCTCGGACCTGCAGCACCAACTCTGGGCCGTCCAGCGAGCCGAGGAAGCCGCCAAGGGCCAACAACCCTTGGCCGAAGCCTAGGCGAGAAGGAGGTAGCCAACTAAATGGATAGCCTATACCTAGAGAATGAACATGTTGATTTATGTTCACCTCACTTTAAATTACTTTGCGTGCTTTTTTGACGCTGAAAAAACCTGCAGACTTCAGTGACCCCTTCGGCAGAGTCTCCTATCAACGGCGTGTGAAAAGCACGTGAGTGATATGTGTCTCAATATTGATTCTCTTTCCAGTTGGCAATGCTAACGACTGGCGACAAAATAAAATAAAAAAAGCACTTCTAATTATTAATAACAAATACGCATTAGGAATGGAAACATCGCCTCTTGCATGCAGATGCCATAAATACGGGGTGTTCCATCAGACACTTTGAATAAGTTTTTAAAGGCTGCCTATGGCAGATAGCACAATTCCAGTTCATGAGCTGGTGTACTCGTAGAGGTGGATATTACTTGCACAAAAATTGAAGTCCATAATCGAATAATTAAAGAAATCGCCAATTAGGTCTTTTCCATATTAACGTATGGCCCGTGTTGCAATTTAGAAATTCTAGTCGTGGAATTCGCAAGGATGGCATGATTTTCGAGATATTGATTCCCGAACATTGCGGAGAAATGCATTGGCGTTCCAGTTACTTTTGCGCTTACCCGCCGTGGTTGTTTAGGGGCTATGGTGTGGGACTGCTAAGCATGAGGTCGCGGGATCAAATCACGGCCACGGCGGCTGCATTTCGATGGGGCGAAATGCTAGAACACCCGTATACTTAGATTTAGGTGCACGTTAAGGAACCCCAGGTGGTCTAAATTATTCCAGAGTCCTCCACTACGGCGTGCCTCATCGTTGTTTTGGCACTTAAAATCCCATAATTTGTGCTTTTCATACTTTTGTAATTTGATGCATAAAACGACGTTTTGTTGAGAAAGTGACTGGCACGCCAATGTATTTACTCGCAAAGTTAGAGAATTGATATCTCGACACTGGTGTCAGCCTGAGATTTAGTTCAAAGTGGATCCGCACTCCACGGCATGAATTTGTAGATTGCAACATGGGCCATAAAATAATTAGATAAAAACTTAATTGGTTAATTTTGTTAATTAGTCGATTATGCATTGCAATTTTTGTGCAAGTAATGCCCGCATCTTCGTGTAGACGAGATCATGAACTAGGATTGTACTATCTGCCACAGGCCACCTTTAAAAATTTTGTAAACTGTTCGCTGAAACACCTTGTATATAGAATTCACTCAGTAACCGAAATGATGCCAAGCCGGATTCACTCGAAATCAGAATAAATAGAAGTCTAGAAGTCATGCGCAGCAGCGCTTATACTCGGACTCATAGTATTAACAAATATAAAAGAGCGCAGTTTGGCCGGGAAGGCGGAGCAGTATTAGTGATGGCGAAGTAGAAGACAATTACACGGAGGAAGATTCTTACCGTGTAAATCCGTGTAAGGATCGCACCCGTGTAAGGGCCGCACCCATAACTTGACAGCCAATATTTAAAAAAAGACGTCCAACCGAGAAGCAATCGCATTCCGTGCGCTGATTCTGATCGGGCTCAACAGCGAAGTGTCGCAGGCAGCGTACTTTCGCGCGTCGCTACTGGATGTCGAGAGGAGGCGATCGCGGACGTTTACGACGGATTTCTCGTAGTTGGAAAAATGAGGTCAAATGGCCCGGTCCCATGAAAGGCTCGTCAAAATTGCGACAGAAAAGTGTGGCCCCTATACAAGTCTATACGTTAGTTATAGTGGCCATATAAATTGTAGTAAACATTCACCTAAAATTAAAATAGTAAGCATAGTGGACACAGTCGACATAGTAAGCACGGACCATGTAAACCTGTAAATACCTCACTGGATGACCTCGAGCACTCGCTTTCAGAGAAACGCTGCGCACGGAGCGAGCGGACGTGCAGTGCATCGGCTCCGCCTGGTTGAAGCCATGGAATTTCGACTAGAACCTTACCAAAACAGCTACAACTGCTTTCCTGAAATTGAGAGCTACCTGGGGACACCACTCGCACCCAGGTGGGACTATTTTTCGGCTTTTTAGGGCCGGTTTTCATTTGCGTCTCGTGGCGGCGGCGCTGGGCCTGACGGCTGCGCCGACGCTCGGTCGCGAGTGAGTCGCCACAAGATGGCTTCCCAAGAGCTACAACGCGGCCCCGCCTCGGACACCATGGCCTGATCCAAGATGCCTGCAACTTCAGTGCCTGATAGCCCGGATTCTACACCCATCGAGAACGAGGGACTTTTCAAGTTAGTCGAACGCCGCTCCCGCAAGAGGAACGCCGACTCCAAGAGTCCAGCCGCCATGTCGGCAGACCACTCAACACTGCAAAACGCTAGTGCGCGCGTTTCAGCGCTTCACGACGAGCTCCCACGTAAGCCCGGACCCGTTTGGAAACCAAAGCCGCTTCCGCGGCTTCACCGCGAAGACATTGTTATCATCCTGAAACTCCGGGTGACCGTCGCTCTTAAGGATGTATACCAACATGGCGAGCTAGGAGCAGCGTTCGCGGCCTACTTGGGCACCCAGGCCGCCGCGTCGCTCAGCTTGCTCTCCACATGGGAGCAAAATCTCATCGTCGCAGGCACCCGAGACCCGCACGTCGCGGACAAGCTTCTGCGTGACTTTCAACTTGACTCATCAAAAGGCCAGCTCCTCATGCACGGCCACCTGAAACTCACCGGCGAGGTGTGCTGCGGCGTCATCAGCGTAGCTAACCACGAGACCAGTGAGTCTCTCCAAAACAAGATCCAGTGGCGTGCTGGAGAGCTTGCCAATATCCGCAAGCTTGGCAATTCCAACGTTGCGGCGCTCACTTTCGTGGGCAAAGTGGTGCCGCGATTTGTGCATTATAACTCAGAGGTGACCCTTGTGCGTGCGTACAAGAGAACCATAACGGCCTGCGGGCGGTGCGGCACTGTGGGCCACCGGGCGCACACATGCCCCTGCCCGGACAACGACAAATGTGGCCTGTGTGGCCATACGGTGCCGACCGCTGGCGGAGTGAAGGCATCTCATGAATGCACTCCGTCCTGTGCAGTCTGTGGGCAAGCCCATGCAACCAACTCACGCGACTTCACGGGAAAATTCCGCCAACTCAAGTTGCACGGCCACAAGGCCAAACGCCATAACCCCGAACAACCCAGCGACCTAAGAAGCCACCAAGTCATCCGACTCCTGAAGCCAATGGCGGAGCGCCGCGTGGTGCTCACGGCGCCGACCCCAAAACACTGTCACCTCCTTCCCTGTCGGTGACGTCAGCGCACGGGAAGAAGACGGCGCCCCCACCGCCGCCGCCCAGTGGCAAGGACACCTGCCACTTCCCGGCCCTCAAGACAGATGGCGCTGCCGGCGCCCGGGCATCAACGCCTCAACACGGCAAACAGGTGAGCAGCTGGGCTAGCGTTGTCTCCTCCTCCCCTCCCACCATATCGCAGCTCGACGCGGAATACAAAAAACAGATCGACGTGCTCCGGGCACAAAATGAGCTTTTGCTCAACAAAATTCAAAATTTAGAATCAAAATTGGCGGCCGCTGCTCCGAGCCCGCAGAACTCGGACGCTGTGGAGAGCGACGCGGAGCTCTCGCCTGCCCTCGTGGCAACCATCTCCGCGATGGAAGAGCGCCTTACCTGCAAACTGGGATCTATGATCGAGACCACCATGGACCAGATCTTGATCAAGGTCATGACTGCCGTCCCCGCGATGATCTCAAAACACATCATGGACAACCCCCGCCTCCTCTGGCGGTTGAGGCCCGTTAAGGACGTATCCCGTCCTTCAAAATTCAACTGTCTTATGAATGAGTCGGAGAATGTGGACAGCTGCCCCGCTCATTCTTTCATCATCCCCTTGGTGGCGCAGAGAGCTGGCTCTGGGGCAGCCACTTCCTCCTCCTCCCCCTTACAAAATTCTAACCACGGCGAGACACCTTAATCAAAGGCGTTCCCCCACCTCCAATTCGGTCATTTCAACATCAGTAACACATTGGAATTGTAGAGGTTTTAAAAACCGTACTACGCGTGCCAATTTCCGCCTCTACCTTTAAACCTTCGAGTCTTTACCAGCCATGATTGCCCTCCAGGAGTCAGGACTGGGCGCCGCACTTCCAAACTACACGACGTTCCAACAGGATCCCGCGTCTTGTCTTCTCATACACAAAGCATACACAGCCAACTTAGTGGATCTCGACCTACAGCTCGAGTACTCCTATGTAATGGTGACTATCCTACCACTCCGCCGTAGGGACCCTCCACTGCATGTGCTCAACGTGACTCAAGCGAGTGACTTTAGCGGACCTCTTTTGCCGCGCGCTGAGAGTAACGCGTCGCGATCCCCTCCTGATTGTGGGCGATTTTAACGCTCCCAGTCAGCTGTGGGGGTATCGCAGAGAGGAGTTGCGCGGACGTAAGCTGGCGGAGCTTGCGTCTACGTTGGGCCTCACCCTCCACACGGACCCCGTCCACCCAACTCGGCTGGGAAACTCCGTGACACGAGATACGTGCCCCGACTTGACCTTCACTCGCAACATAAGACACGCAGACTGGCTCAACACCGAGGAAACCCTTGGTAGCGACCACTGCATCCTTAACACTACACTCTACACACGCCCCCTCAAGCGTTCTAAAACACAAGCCCGTATCCCAGATTGGACCACATTTAGGAAAAGCTTTGACACATTAGATAACACACCCATTTCCGAGCAGGGTTACTCAGCATGGTCCCAACACCTGCTGAAACACTTTCGCTCACACGAAACTCAGATACAGCTGTCAGAGGCAGTCACGGACGTGGATAACCACCTCCTACACCTCTGGGAAGCCCGTCGTAGTCTCGTCCGCCGCTGGCGACGCCAGAAACATAACACAAAGCTTAAAGCTTGCATTTCCGAGCTCACCCAGAGAGCGGCCGAGTACGCGGCCCAACTCGCCGACTCCAACTGGGTGGATAGATGCAACACGGCCGCTCGACAAATGTCCAGCCCCAACACATGGCGCCTCTTTCGAGCCGTCATCGACCCAACTCAAACACGAACCGAAACACAGAAACATTTGCAGAGAGCCGTGCGCGCTTTCCCTGGCAACACAACTCAACTGGCACAGAACTCCGGGACCAGTATTTGTGCACAGCCCAAGACTCCCGTGGGTCTGCGTACTTTTATGCAGGCAGAGAGAACACGGAACTGGATCAACCGTTCCAGCTCCATGATCTGCGGCCGGCCCTTACCAAAATGAAACGAGGCACTGCACGGGAAGGGATAAGGTCACCGTGAAGCTTCTGGCGAACCTGCGCGACACGGCATACCAGTCCCTCCTCGACTACATCAATGCAATTTGGCGCGGGGACACCCCCCTGCCAATAGACTGGAAAACGGCTCTGGTAGCCTTTATTCCTAAAGCAGGCAAACCAATTGACACAGATAACCTCCGCCCCATCTCTCTCACCTCCTGTGTGGGCAAACTAATGGAGACAATGGTGTGGGACCGGCTATCTGCATATCTTGAACACAAAAATTTGTTTGCGGACACCAAGTTCGGATTTCTCCCACACAGATCGGCACAGGATGTCCTCCTGCAACTCAATCGGGAAGGCCTTGACCCCCTCGAATGCCGCCATAATGACCGAGTAGTACTCGCCTTGGATCTTAAGGGGGCATTCGACAACGTAACACACGAGATAATACTCACTCACCTTAGTCAGACCGACTGTGGCCTCAACACATTCCGATACATACACCAATTTCTCATGGATCGACATTCCTACATCCGCATTCAAGACAGAGAGCATGGTCCTTACCTACTCGGCACGCGGGGAACCCCCCATGGCGCGGTAATTTCCCCACTACTTTTCAATCTTGCCATGACGCACCTGCCGGCCCAGCTGGGTGGTGTCGCCGGCGTACAGCACGCCCTGTACGCCGATGACATCACCCTGTGGGCCACGCAGGGCTGCATAGCGGACATTGAAACCCGCCTGCAAACAGCGGCGACAATAGTAGACCACTACGCTCGCCGCTGCGGTCTTCAATGTTCCCCTCAAAAATCAGAATTTGTGCACCTCTGACCCTCGCCGAAGTGCACACCTAAAATCTCTCTGTCTCTTGACAGTGGTCCCATACACGAAGCTGAAGAGATCCGGGTACTCGGACTCTACATCCACAAACACAGATGGCCAGATACTACATTGGCCAAACTCCGTAAGGTGGGGGACCAGGTGGGCCGCATGGTCCGCCGGGTTTCCAACAAACGTAGGGGGTTACGAAGTAAGGATGCCTTGCGGCTGGCCAACGCCTTCGTGACCAGTCAAATTCTCTATTCGACTCCTTATCTTCACCTACGGAAACAAGAGGAGGAGGCCCTTGAGGTCATCCTCCGCAATATTGTTAAGCGTGCTCTGGACCTCCCCGTCACTACGTCCAACAGCCGTCTTATGGCCCTTGGGGTGGTGGGCTCGGTGGCTGTGCCACATCACAGTTGTCTAATCCACTCGTCTTCGCCATGCAGGTGTTCTCGCCCTTGATCATCTGCGTCATGCTCCCAGGTGTCTTTTGCGCTCCCTGGGCGACCGCGATGGAGCGTGCGCCCTTGCGCGGCTCGGCCGACGGAGGGACATTGTGCGCAGCAACCACCAACGCCCCCTTTTCCGCTCTGCCGACTCAAGACAACTTGACCCTCAGCGCAGACTGGAAGGCCCCATCGTCAGCGACCACACTCAACGTGTCAACTATAAATGAGCAGCGACCATCCGCCGCAACCTGTGGGCTCGGTGGCTGTGCCACATCACAGTTGTCTAATCCACTCGTCTTCGCCATGCAGGTATTCTCGCCCTTGATCATCTGCGTCATGCTCCCTGGTGTCTTTTGCGCTCCCTGGGCGACCGCGATGGAGCGTGCGCCCTTGCGCGGCGCGGCCGACGGAGGGACATTGTGCGCAGCAACCACCAACGCCCCCTTTTCCGCTCTGCCGACTCAAGACAGCTTGACCCTCAGCGCAGACTGGAAGGCCCCATCGTCAGCGACCACACTCAACGTGTCAACTATAAATGAGCAGCGACCATCCGCCGCAACCTGTGGGCTCGGTGGCTGTGCCACATCACAGTTGTCTAATCCACTCGTCTTCGCCATGCAGGTGTTCTCGCCCTTTCTCATCTGCGTCATGCTACCTGGTGTCTTTTGCGCTCCCTGGGCGACCGTGATGGAGCGTGCGCCCTTGCGCGGCGCGGCCGACGGAGGGACATTGTGCGCAGCAACCACCAACGCCCCCTTTTCCGCTCTGCCGACTCAAGACAACTTGACCCTCAGCGCAGACTGGAAGGCCCCATCGTCAGCGACCACACTCAACGTGTCAACTATAAATGAGCAGCGACCATCCGCCGCAACCTGTGGGCTCGGTGGCTGTGCCACATCACAGTTGTCTAATCCACTCGTCTTCGCCATGCAGGTATTCTCGCCCTTGATCATCTGCGTCATGCTCCCTGGTGTCTTTTGCGCTCCCTGGGCGACCGCGATGGAGCGTGCGCCCTTGCGCGGCGCGGCCGACGGAGGGACATTGTGCGCAGCAACCACCAACGCCCCCTTTTCCGCTCTGCCGACTCAAGACAACTTGACCCTCAGCGCAGACTGGAAGGCCCCATCGTCAGCGACCACACTCAACGTGTCAACTATAAATGAGCAGCGACCATCCGCCGCAACCTGTGGGCTCGGTGGCTGTGCCACATCACAGTTGTCTAATCCACTCGTCTTCGCCATGCAGGTGTTCTCGCCCTTGATCATCTGCGTCATGCTCCCTGGTGTCTTTTGCGCTCCCTGGGCGACCGCGATGGAGCGTGCGCCCTTGCGCGGCGCGGCCGACGGAGGGACATTGTGCGCAGCAACCACCAACGCCCCCTTTTCCGCTCTGCCGACTCAAGACAACTTGACCCTCAGCGCAGACTGGAAGGCCCCATCGTCAGCGACCACACTCAACGTGTCAACTATAAATGAGCAGCGACCATCCGCCGCAACCTGTGGGCTCGGTGGCTGTGCCACATCACAGTTGTCTAATCCACTCGTCTTCGCCATGCAGGTTGGTAACCATTGGACTCTATTTACAAAAAAACCAGCAACTACTTTTTGGTACAGCTTCCGAGCCCCCAGTGTTGCCTTGCTACCTGTATCGAGTGCTTTCATGTTGTTCGGTCCCTATTACTGATGTGCGGTGATATTGAGAGCAACCCTGGCCCCGACAAGCTAGACGTAATCCTTGGCGAACTAAAAAAGATGTCTGCTGGCCAGACTGAATTGGTAAATGAAGTGCAAGAGCTTAAGGGTCAACTGCTTTCAATGGACCAGAAAATGACGAGCCTGCCTACGCGTCTCAGCGCCTTAGAAACTCACTGCGAAAGTCTGTCTACCCTCCGCAGTGAACTAGAGACGATTCAAACCACTTCAGCTACAACGACTCGTTTAGTTAGTGTGCTAGAGGCGCGTCTAGATGACGCAGAAAATCGCTCTCGGCGAAACAACTTACTTTTCTATGGTTTACCCGATACTAACCCCACTGAAACGTATTCGCAAACAGAAGACTTAATCATTCGCCACTGCTCTGACCACCTTGACACCCAGTTAAGCTCTAACGACATTGAACGCGCCCATCGCCTCGGACGACACTCTAAGGACAGGAAACGCCCGATTATCGTTAAGTTTACATCCTTTAAAACTAAAGAATCAATTCTTTCTAAAGGTCCAAAATTCAAAGGTACCGACTACAGCGTCGGTGAAGACTTTTCGCGCCGCGTTCAAAACTGCCGGAAACAACTTGTCGCGTTTGCGAGGGCGAAGTCTGTGCCTTTTTCCTTGAGATTTAAAACTTTGCATATTGGCCCAAAACGTTACGTCTTTGATGAAATTGCAGCATGTGTAAAAGAAATATCTCAACAATCAGCTCATCCTTGCCGTTCATCGCGCTATCCCCCGCCCACTCCTCGCGCCAACGTTTCGCTATCAGCAATCTTTACCAACATTCGCAGCTTCCTGCCGAAACGCGATATTGTATCAAACCTTGTAACTTCGTAAGGCAGCAATCTACTTGTATTAACCGAAACGTGGTTGAACAACAATATCACTGACTCGGAAATTCTGTTTGACCTGCCTAATTTTCATCTCTTTCGCGCCGATCGCAAAGATTCTCGCGGGGGTGGAGTTCTAATTGCAGTCAGCGAACAATTGTCTTGTTCTGCATTAATGTCGCTTCAGACTTAGAAATGTTGTGGGTTATGTGTCGCACTTCACCACTGACGCTATTAATTGGTGTGTGTTATAGGCCGCCTCACAGAAGTCCCGACTTTCCCCGCAAACTTCAGAATGCTCTAAATCAACTAGTTTCAAAGCACCCTAAAGCACACGTCCTACTATTCGGGGATTTCAATTAACCCAATATCGACTGGAGTAATCAACCTCAGCCCATAGTTAGTCAAGAAGAGCCGAATGACTTCATTGACGTTTGTCTTAATTTTAACTTGACCCAAGTTGTATCCGAACCAACACGCGTCGCAGGGGAAGCTGCTAACACTCTGGACCTCATACTGACCACTCATCCAGACAGCGTTAATTCCATTACATGCCTCTGAGAAATCAGCGACCATAAAGTAATTCATGCCAATTTTAACTTCTCACCTGAGCTAAAACAAACTTCCCAGAAATCTATTAGGCTCTACGATAAGGGAAACTACGAAGCAATCAACTCTGAACTAACGAACTTTCTGTCGGTCTTTGAAACGACCTATCTTTCCAGAAGTGTAAATGAGAACTGGACTCTTATCAAACATAAAATTATTGAACTAACGAATAAATACATCCCGTCATGCAGTTTTCGAAAGAGTAATCAGAAACCCTGGTTCACAAAGTCACTAAAAAGGCTCGAAAACGAGAAAAAACGCGCATTTCGCAAAGCTAAGCGCCACGCAAACCCACACGCGTGGGAAAAGTATTATGAAGCTGAGCACGCATACTTGGCCGCGATTGGAAGTGCTAAGCGCTCATTTTACGAAGTAAAGCTACCAAAAATGATAGTCGAAACCCTAAGAAATTCTGGAAGGTGATAAACCCTAAGGAAGCGCGCGCTGTCACCCTTACCAACGATGCTGGTGAAATCATGACTGATACCGACTGTGCAGACACCTTTAACACTGCCTTTTCATCTGTTTTTACCGATGAAACCGAAGCACCATGTTTTACATTACCACCTATTATTACTACAATCATGCAAGCCATAACGTTCAGCAGTAATGGGATTTCGCGCATAATAGATAAAATAAAAAATTCATCTCCCGCTGGCATAGATGACATTAATTCAAAAATTTTGAAAAACGCTAACCTAACCTGTTCCAGTATTTTCTGTTTATTGTTTTCACAATCGCTCTCTGAAGAATCCATTCCAGACGACTGGAAAGTGGGGAAGGTCGTTCCCGTCCACAAAACAGGTAATACTGATTCACCTCTTAATTATCGGCCCATTTCATTAACAAGTATACCCTGCAAAATCATGGAACATGTCATTTACTCCCAAATCATGCAATTCTTAGATTCCAATAATTTCTTCCATCCGTCACAGCATGGTTTTCGTAAGGGTTTTTCGTGCGAGACTCAACTAGCCATTTTTCTTCATGACATTCACGCCAACCTTGATATTAATCTACAAACTGACGCTATCTTCCTAGACTTCGCTAAGGCGTTTGATAAAGTACCTCACCAACGCTTGCTTCTTAAACTTTCCCAGTTGAACCTACATCCAAACATCATCGCATGGATTAACGAATTCCTCAGGCATCGCTCTCAGTCTGTTTTCATTAATCACCAACCATCAAACCCGCTCCCAGTCACCTCCGGCGTCCCGCAGGGTTCTGTCCTCGGTCCCTTGTTCTTCCTCATTTACATTAACGACTTACCCCAGCGCGTATCTTTTCATATCCGCTTGTTCGCTGATGATTGCGTTATTTATTGTTCAGTAAATAGCCCTTCTGACCAAGAATCCCTTCAGGAAAACCTAAACCCCGTGCTAAACTGGTGTTCGCAGTGGATGATGATACTCAACCCTAACAAATGTAAGTAGATGTCTTTTCACCGCCGTCGCAACCCTTTTGTCTTCGAATATACCATTTCGAACTCCCCTGTTGACCTCGTCCAGTCTTACAAATACTTGGGTATCACCATTTCTGATGATTAATCTTGGCGTCTGCACGTGACTAACCTAATATCATCGGCTAATAAAACACTAGGTTTCTTAAAACGTCACCTGCGGGATGCCCCTCAACACGTCAGACTACAAGCATACATCTCCCTCATCACAACTAAACTGGAATACGCATCGGCCATCTGGAACCCTCATCAAGCATATTTAACAAATGCCATCGAAGCGGTACAAAACCGGGCTACCAGATTTATTCACTCTTCATACTCATACGACGTTAGCATATCATCTCTCAAATCGCAATCAGGTTTGTGTAATCTTTCTGCTCGCCGTCGCATTGCCAGTCTTGATTTGTATCACAAATTCTTTTATTCGCCCCTAAGATAAGAACCATACATCTGCGCACCCCCGCTACGCAGATCCCATCGCATCGGTCACCCTCTGCAAGTTTTGCCTCCACGAGCCCGTACTACTACCTTCATGAACTCATTTTTTTCACGAACAGCAACCGACTGGAACGGCCTTCCCCACCATATCGCTGCCATAACCTGTCCATCAACATTTTCGACTGCTGTAAACGCCTGCATCTTGTAAACCCCACCCCTTATGTAACACCCCAATAGGGGTCTTTAAGGAAAATAAAGTGATGTGATGTGATGTGATGTGAATACTTTCCGGGAGCTCCGGGAAGCGCAACTCACAAACCAATACACACGCCTGTCGCAAACGTAATCAGGTCGCCGCCTTCTTGCTCGACTCCATATCCAACGCACCATTCCCATGGATGATAGGTTTCGCATCCCAGAACTGTGGAGACGCACCCTCCACGTGCGACCTGTTCCAACTAACATGTCACATGAAGATCATAATGGCCGGCGCCTGGCGCGCGCGGAAGCTCTAGCCCGGCATTATGGCAACAAAATAGGTGTCTACTAAGTGAGCGCCTCCGGTTCTCACCACGGTGGATGGCACACGGCGGCGGTAGTTCACAACAGCAACCCAGTTAACGGCCTCACCTTTAGAGCCCGCAATGCAACACACACGGAAGAAGTCACCATCGCTCTCGCGGCCTCACATTCCGATTCGAAATACATAATCACCGACTCGCGAGGGGCCTGTCGGAACGTCGAACAAGGCTGGACCCCCTATCTAGCCTATCATATCTACAAAAGTTGCATACGGGATACGGACCCCGCACACCGTTACCTTATATGGTGCCGTGCTCATCAGGGGTTAGCAGGAAACGAGGCAGCAGACGCAGCCGCCCGCGCGCTCTCTCACCCCCCCCCCCCCCCCGATCTCCTTTTCTCCTCCCCACCCGATCAGGAACCCGATTTTAATCCGGCTTATACCTTTAAAGATATTAGAATATTCTATCAAGATAGTCATCGCCTTTACCCTCGCCCATGTAAAGGCCTTAGGAAGGAGGATGAGCGGCTCTTTCTCCGCCTTCTAACCAATACTTTGCTGTGCTCGGCAGTTATAAGACATTTTGACCCCTCCTTTAGTTGCAACTGCCCACACTGTGGTGCGGTTTCTTCAGACACCTATCGCATGGTGTGGGCCTGCCCCTCCAACCCGGCCATCCCCCCCATCCCCAACCCAACCCGGGAAGACTGGGAGGCGACCCTGCTCGGCTGCCACGACTTACAGGCCCAACAAGCCTTAGTTGGGCGCGCCCGGGCGGCGGCTACCGCCACTGGGGTCCCGAACTAGGGACCTCCACCCAGTATTTGTAAGGACCAGTCCCTTACGGTCTTGTCCAAGCATACTTCCTGTCCCTGCATAGCGAAATAAATGTTTTCACCAACACCACCACCACCACTCGCTTTCACAACGCAAGCATTGTGAAGAACGCCGGCGGCGGCGGCGCACGGTTCGTACAGACGCGCGATTCACCGCAACTCTGAAAATTAGATTCATCATCATTATCTGCATATTTTTATGTCCACTACTGACGGCCTCTCCGAGTGATCTGCGATGACCTCGGTCTCTTAACTCTGCAACACTGGGGGCGCAGAAAGACAGCCCGGCAAGGAAGACAGCGCGCATGAAGTTAGCAGCCATCTCTGGTCGCCCTTTATCATTGCACTCACCAATGATTACCAACAATTAGATATGGCACGCGGGCCCCATAAGCGTCAGCCACGCACAGTCATTCACAGCTATACGACAGGGCTAGAGGAGAAGACGCGTGCTCTCCTTCCCATTCGCGTTTGATTACGTACGTGATCTACAACTAACCCGAATATTGAGCGCGTGGGAAATATTGCCCATCAAGCCGCCATCCTTTTCGGCTCAGTGTTACGTACTTTTTCCCGCACCCACAGGGTGTGGGTAGCTCATGTGTATGGCTGTTGGATTTAATGCGGAGCATCACGGTGACGTCAACCGCGACAATTGGCCTGAAGTGTCCATATAATTGCTTCCGCCATAAAGCGAGAAATAAAAAAATTGTTAGCAGAGGATATATATATGTATATATGTGTAGGTTTCAGAAATCTGGTCGGGCCCCAGCCCCCCCCCCCCCCCCCCCCGGAAAAATGAAAACTTTCCGCCTATGGGATCACGGCTGCGTCGGCTTGCTCCGCTGCTGCTACGTCGCGTTGGTAGGTCTACTTTCGGCGGCGAAGTGTTGTCGTCAAGGCTCTTGCCAGGCGCTATGCTGATACCGCGTCATGATGATTCGCGAATCTAGTTCGTCGGCGGCGGAGTACCTTCAGCATTGCGTCGTACAGCAACCGCACCTCCATCGGTTGCTGCCTTTAGTTTCCGGGGTAAGGCCTGGGAGATCGGCCCCCGGTTGGGCCGGCATACAGCCGGCGATGCGGCGAGATGTAGCGGCCAGGTGACGGCGAGCGTGAGGGTCGTCGTGGTTGCCACTGGGCTCTGGAGAGGTAGTCGGCGATGTCACGTGGCCGCTCGCCAAGCTGTGGACTTGGCGCGTTGATGGCGAACCCGTGCAGGCCCACAAAAGCAAGCTACACTCGAAGCACAACGAAAGCGGCGAACATAGACGGTGATCGTCGAAATCTGATCAACGGCGAAACGCGTCGGCTTTTATACATGTGTCATCGAAGGTCCCAGAATAATCCCTGGTACCCGCGTGTCTTCCAGAAAGTTGTAGATAATTTGCGTCACTCATTCAATCAGATTACATGAGCGTCAGTGACATGAGACAACGGATAGAAGCATCGATAACATTCGAGAAACTTCCGATACGTGCAGGCGCGTCCTGTGCCTAGCGATTACTTTTAACATTTGTTAGCCGGTGAAAAAGACACATGTATACATGTCAATATGATTATGAAAGGTTAATTTTTTTTAATTATGGGGTTTTACGTGCCAAAACCCGTTCTGATTATGAGGCACGCCGTAGTGGGGGACTCCGGAAATTTGGACCACCTGGGGTTCTTTAACGTGCACCTAAATCTAAGTACACGGGTGTTTTCGCATTTCGCCCCCACCGAAATGCGGCCGCCGTGGCCGGGATTCGATCCCGCGACCTCGTGCTCAGCAGCCCAACACCATAGCCACTGAGCAACCACGGCGGGTTATGTAAGGTTGAGTAAAACAGCTTAAGGCGTAACCTGCTTCCCTGTTCAAAATAAAGGATCCAGTCAAGTTATTTTTTCCTCTTACACTTAGAAAGCGGTTGTATATCCCCAGGTCCAACAGTGTCACGACGGATTGGACTTTTTTTCTAGAGCATTAATATGCAAAAAATTAATTGTTGGGCTTTACGTGCCAAAACCACGATCTGATTATGAGGCACGCCGTGGTGGGGAACTCCGGATTAATTTAGTCCACCAGGGGTTCTTTAACGTTCACCCAATCCTGCATTGATATGCACATCAGAAACCGCATTCAACACAGGGCATGCCTACACCAACATTGGTAAAACGTGTTTTTTACGGTGCTCTTTTACGTTAATACTTATGTGTTTTAAACTTTGTTGCAAGAAGTGAAGGGCATGCCCTGCATTTCTAACTAAGGTATTAACGTGTTATGACCAAGAGCCATCCCCTGACTACATAAGATCTAAATATTTCACTGGTGAATTATTATTTTTTATTTCAACTGGCCACTTCCCAAATACTTATATCGAATTTCGTTACATTTTTCTAGTGAAGCTAATGGCTACATAATTATTTATGTTTAGGGACATGCTATTAGTGACACACCATTTCTATACGCGCTTCAAGTCGGCCGCCAATAAAAACAATGACTCATTAGATGTCCTTCCACACAGTACACAATCATCCACAAAAATTGTATCCCGGTTCGATAATATCACACATATTGCTAATAAAAAAATTACACCATCTTCCCGTAGGGGAACCCTGAGTAGTATGCGAAGCAGCCACTCAGGGTTCAAGTTCCCGTTAGTTTTCAGTTCGTCGTTTCCGTTAGGTTGAGATACGTAGCTACCGTTACATTTACCGTGCGTGGTGGGAGGAGAATTAGAGGAGCGGAGCGCGCGCGCGCGTCATTATACCGCTAGCTACAGTGGCGCGTCCCAGCGTAAAGTCCCTATATAAGAAAAGTACCGCCATTTACTCTTTCCTCCGCCGCCTCCTCTCCTAAAGCGCTTGCTTTTAGGGGCGAAGCTGCTTAGGGTGTGGGTCGTTCCCTCCTTAGTAGTAGTAGTAGTATGTAGCCACTTCTAGTTTATAAATTGCTCAATAGATGGCGTTGTGTGTCCGTACGTGAAAGAGACGCCGAAGCGTGTCGTCAGGCTGCTACCTCTAGTTTATGAATTGCTCAATAGATGGCGTTGTGTGTATAAGTGCTTGGAAATAATATGACTAATAATAAGAAAAGGCGCTCGCTCTTGGCGCGCTTTCTCTTTCGCTCGGAGTCGTCGGATGGAAGACAAGGCGCCGGAGCGACGAGCGCGCAAGGCGGCGGCAGCGTGCGCTCGCAGACAGAATCCGGCCGTGCGAGAACGAGAGGCCGAAGCGTGTCGTCAGGCTGCTCGGCGACGCCGGGAAAACCCCGCAGTGCTAAAACGGGAGGCCGAAGGGGCACGGCAGCGTCGCGAAGGTCCAGCCGTTCGAGAACGGGCGGCCGAAGCGGCACGGCAGCGTCGCGAAGATCCAGCCGTTCGAGAATGGGAGGCCGAAGCGGCACGGCAGCGTCGCGAAGATCCAGCCGTTCGAGAACGGGAGGCCGAAGCGGCACGGCAGCGTCGCGAAGATCCATCCGTTCGAGAATGGGAGGCCGAAGCGGCACGGCAGCGTCGCGAAGATTCAGCCGTTCGAGAACGGGAGGCCGAAGCGGCACGGCAGCGTCGCGAAGATCCAGCCGTTCGAGAACGGGCGGCCGAAGCGGCACGGCAGCGTCGCGAAGTTCCATCCGTTCGAGAATGGGAGGCCGAAGCGGCACGGCAGCGTCTCGAAGTTCCAGCCGTTGGAGAACGCGGCCGAAGCGGCACGGCAGCGTCGCGAAGATCCAGCCGTTCGAGAATGGGAGGCCGAAGCGGCACGGCAGCGTCGCGAAGATCCAGCCGTTCGAGAACGGGCGGCCGAAGCGGCACGGCAGCGTCGCGAAGTTCCAGCCGTTCGAGAATGGAAGGCCGAAGCGGCACGGCAGCGTCTTGAAGAACCAGCCGTTCGAGAACGGGCGGCCGAAGCGGCACGGCAGCGTCGCGAAGATCCAGCCATTCAAAAATGGGAGGCCGAAGCGGCATGGCAGCGTCGCGAAGGTCCAGCCGTTCGAGAACAGGCGGCCGAAGCGGCACGGCAGCGTCGCGAAGATCCAGCCGTTCGAGAATGGGAGGCCGAAGCGGCACGGCAGCGTCGCGAAGATCCAGCCGTTCGAGAACGGGAGGCCGAAGCGGCACGGCAGCGTCGCGAAGATCCATCCGTTCGAGAATGGGAGGCCGAAGCGGCACGGCAGCGTCGCGAAGATTCAGCCGTTCGAGAACGGGAGGCCGAAGCGGCACGGCAGCGTCGCGAAGATCCAGCCGTTCGAGAACGGGCGGCCGAAGCGGCACGGCAGCGTCGCGAAGTTCCATCCGTTCGAGAATGGGAGGCCGAAGCGGCACGGCAGCGTCTCGAAGTTCCAGCCGTTGGAGAACGCGGCCGAAGCGGCACGGCAGCGTCGCGAAGATCCAGCCGTTCGAGAATGGGAGGCCGAAGCGGCACGGCAGCGTCGCGAAGATCCAGCCGTTCGAGAACGGGCGGCCGAAGCGGCACGGCAGCGTCGCGAAGTTCCAGCCGTTCGAGAATGGAAGGCCGAAGCGGCACGGCAGCGTCGCGAAGAACCAGCCGTTCGAGAACGGGCGGCCGAAGCGGCACGGCAGCGTCGCGAAGATCCAGCCATTCAAAAATGGGAGGCCGAAGCGGCATGGCAGCGTCGCGAAGGTCCAGCCGTTCGAGAACAGGCGGCCGAAGCGGCACGGCAGCGTCGCGAAGATCCAGCCGTTCGAGAATGGGAGGCCGAAGCGGCACGGCAGCGTCGCGAAGATCCAGCCGTTCGAGAACGGGAGGCCGAAGCGGCACGGCAGCGTCGCGAAGATCCAGCCGTTCGAGAATGGGAGGCCGAAGCGGCACGGCAGCGTCGCGAAGATCCAGCCGTTCAAGAACGGGAGGCCGAAGCGGCACGGCAGCGTCGCGAAGCTCCAGCCGTTCGAGAATGGGAGGCCGGAGCGGCACGGCAGCGTCGCGAAGATCCAGCCGTTCGAGAACGGGCGGCCGAAGCGGCACGGCAGCGTCGCGAAGATCCAGCCGTTCGAGAATGGGAGGCCGAAGCGGCACGGCAGCGTCGCGAAGATCCAGCCGTTCGAGAACGGGAGGCCGAAGCGGCACGGCAGCGTCGCGAAGATCCATCCGTTCGAGAATGGGAGGCCGAAGCGGCACGGCAGCGTCGCGAAGATTCAGCCGTTCGAGAACGGGAGGCCGAAGCGGCACGGCAGCGTCGCGAAGATCCAGCCGTTCGAGAACGGGCGGCCGAAGCGGCACGGCAGCGTCGCGAAGATCCATCCGTTCGAGAATGGGAGGCCGAAGCGGCACGGCAGCGTCTCGAAGATCCAGCCGCTCGAGAACGCGGCCGAAGCGGCACGGCAGCGTCGCGAAGATCCAGCCGTTCGAGAATGGGAGGCCGAAGCGGCACGGCAGCGTCGCGAAGATCCAGCCGTTCGAGAACAGGCGGCCGAAGCGGCCCGGCAGCGTCGCGAAGATCCAGCCGTTCGAGAATGGAAGGCCGAAGCGGCACGGCAGCGTCGCGAAGATCCAGCCGTTCGAGAACGGGCGGCCGAAGCGGCACGGCAGTGTCGCGAAGATCCAGCCATTCGAGAATGGGAGGCCGAAGCGGCACGGCAGCGTCGCGAAGATCCAGCCGTTCGAGAACGGGCGGCCGAAGCGGCACGGCAGCGTCGCGAAGATCCAGCCGTTCGAGATTGGGAGGTCGAAGCGGCACGGCAGCGTCGCGAAGATCCAGCCGTTCGAGAACGGGAGGCCGAAGCGGCACGGCAGCGTCGCGAAGATCCATCCGTTCGAGAATGGGAGGCCGAAGCGGCACGGCAGCGTCGCGAAGATCCATCCGTTCGAGAACGGGAGGCCGAAGCGGCACGGCAGCGTCACGAAGATCCATCCGTTCGAGAATGGGAGGCCGAAGCGGCACGGCAGCGTCGCGAAGATCCAGCCGTTCGAGAATGGAAGGCCGAAGCGGCCCGGCAGCGTCGCGAAGATCCAGCCGTTCGAGAATGGAAGGCCGAAGCGGCACGGCAGCGTCGCGAAGATCCAGCCGTTCGAGAACGGGCGGCCGAAGCGGCACGGCAGTGTCGCGAAGATCCAGCCATTCGAGAATGGGAGGCCGAAGCGGCACGGCAGCGTCGCGAAGATCCAGCCGTTCGAGAACGGGCGGCCGAAGCGGCACGGCAGCGTCGCGAAGATCCAGCCGTTCGAGATTGGGAGGTCGAAGCGGCACGGCAGCGTCGCGAAGATCCAGCCGTCCGAGAACGGGAGGCCGAAGCGGCACGGCAGCGTCGCGAAGATCCATCCGTTCGAGAATGGGAGGCCGAAGCGGCACGGCAGCGTCGCGAAGTTCCATCCGTTCGAGAACGGGAGGCCGAAGCGGCACGGCAGCGTCACGAAGATCCATCCGTTCGAGAATGGGAGGCCGAAGCGGCACGGCAGCGTCGCGAAGATCCAGCCGTTCGAGAACGGGCGGCCGAAGCGGCACGGCAGCGTCGCGAAGATCCAGCCGTTCGAGAATGGAAGGCCGAAGCGGCACGGCAGCGTCGCGAAGATCCAGCCGTTCGAGAACGGGAGGCCGAAGCGGCACGGCAGCGTCGCGAAGATCCATCCGTTCGAGAATGGGAGGCCGAAGCGGCACGGCAGCGTCGCGAAGATCCAGCCGTTCGAGAACGGGAGGCCGAAGCGGCACGGCAGCGTCGCGAAGGTCCATCCGTTCGAGTATGGGAGGCTGAAGCGGCACGGCAGCGTCGCGAAGATCCAGCCGTTCAAGAACGGGAGGCCGAAGCGGCACGGCAGCGTCGCGAAGATCCATCCGTTCGAGAATGGGAGGCCGAAGCGGCACGGCAGCGTCGCGAAGATCCATCCGTTCGAGAAGGGGAGGCCGAAGCGGCACGGCAGCGTCGCGAAGATCCATCCGCTCGAGAATGGGAGGCCGAAGCGGCACGGCAGCGTCGCGAAGATCCAGCCGTTCGAGAACGGGAGGCCGAAGCGGCACGGCCGCGTCGCGAAGATCCATCCGTTCGAGAATGGGAGGCCGAAGCGGCACGGCAGCGTCGCGAAGATCCATCCGTTCGAGAACGGGAGGCTGAAGCGGCACGGCAGCGTCGCGAAGAGCCATCCGTTCGAGAATGGGAGGCCGAAGCGGCACGGCTGCGTCGCGAAGATCCAGCCGTTCGAGAACGGGAGGCCGAAGCGGCACGGCAGCGTCGCGAAGATCCAGCCGTTCGAGAATGGGAGGCCGAAGCGGCACGGCAGCGTCGCGAAGTTCCAGCCATTCGAGAACGGGAGGCCGAAGCGGCACGGCAGCGTCGCGAAGATCCAGCCGTTCGAGAATGGGAGGCCGAAGCGGCACGGCAGCGTCGCGAAGATCCAGCCGTTCGAGAACGGGAGGCCGAAGCGGCACGGCTGCGGCGTGAACAGCATCTGCAGAACGTCAGAGAACGGGAAGCGGCGAGAAAGCGCGCGTATCGGCAGGCAGACCCCAATGCAGCGAGAGCTCGTGAGGTGTCTGCAAAACGCATCAGGCGAGCTCAACCCGAAGGTGCCGACGCGCGGTTTAAGCGAGACTTTCTAGACCTTGCGTTCGGACACAGCTGCAGTGTGTGTGACAGATTATGGTTCTCCAATTATCTCGTAACGGTGTCCGGAATAACGGGGTAAGGCCATTGCCGTGCTTCGGCGCGAATTCTCCGCCGGCAGCGGTTAGTACAAGATTTGCTCCAGCTGCAAGGATTCACTGGCCGCGGAAAAGGTACCTCCCATGAGCGTATCTTATGGCTACAGATATCCAGCAAAACCGGACAACTTGCCTTCTTTAAACCCTGTAGAAGAATGACTCATATCCCCTCGTTTGCCGTTCATGAGGCTAAGGCGGTTGACGCACGGAAGCGGACAGTACGGCATCAAGAGGCAAGTTGCCAACACGGTTCAATGCCTACCCCGGAACATTCCGGACGACGTGGCCATCGACGTTCATATCAAGCGCCGGCTCGTATGGAAACCGTCGTAAAGAAAGGTCTCGTTAAGAAACGTAACGTCCACGAATGGCTCAAACATCTCGAGCATTCTCCGCTATACAAGTATCTCAAAATCAGAGTGGATTGGAGCCGCCTCGCGAACGTGGAAGACGACGGTGATGTGGACGACGACGAGATCGAGCCGGCGCCGGAGGTTACCCACCTGGAAGATCCTGTCGTTTGCATAGATGATGCAGATCGTCCTGCTGGTGGGGTCGCCGTGTACGTAAAGCAGACTGAAAAGGCGCAAGATCTGAAACTACTACCAACGATACAGAGCCACAACGGCGAATACGCTGCCATTGATTTGGATGGGGTCATCATCATGACCGTCTACCTTGCGCCCAATCTCTCCACTGGGGACGTCAAGGCGTTCATCGACGAGGCAATGCGCAAGTACGACAGGAACAGACCGTTTCTACTCGTCGGTGATTTCAACGTTGACGTTGCAGACAGAAGTAAGGACTGGTTGATGCAACACATGGCAATCAGATATGGACTCAGATGCACATCGTTAGACCATCCGAAACCAACCACCATCAGGGGAACTTGCATCGATGTAGTGTTTGCCAACTTTACGTTAACAACCATACAAGAACTACTTTCCCTGCATTTCACCGATCACAAAGCGGTGATAATGAAGGGACCACGCAAACCAACAGTACAATAAAAGTTTGATGTTTAATATATACACGGTGTTTCACACTCTTTATATTGTCACGTAGTAGTGACGCTGAAGAAAACAGTCGTAAAACTGTGTACGACGAAACTGGTTGTTTATTGGGCGAACCTGTGCCCACAAAAGCAAGGTACACTCAAAGCACAACGATGGCGGCGAACACAGTCGGCGATCGTCGAAAATCTGATCAGCGGCGAAACGCGTCGGCTTTTATACCTGAGTCATCGAAGGTTCTAGATTAATCCCTGATGCCCGCGTGTCTTCCAGAAAGTTCTAGAGAATTCGCGTCAGTCATGCAATCAGATAACATAAGTGTCGGTGAAAACAGGCAATGGAAAGAAGCATCGATAACGTTCTAGAAACTTCCGATACAGGCGCGTCCTGCGCCGAGCGATAACGTTTAACATTTGTTAGCCGGTGGAAAGCGGCCACCGGTGAAAGATAAACATCTATACGTGTCAATACCCTCCCCTTAAAAAGCATCGTCCCGATGCTACAAACAAATGTGAAAGCGAAAACAAAACCACACGTAATAAAGAAAAAAAATAAAGTAACAAAGTACCTAAGTTCGTCAGCGGGCGTAGAAAGGCTTAAGACGCACCACATGGACGACTTCGGGTCGTGCGCGGCGCCGCTGTGATTGCGAAATGCCGTCTGGCACGACCTCATAGTCCAGTGCGCCAATACGTCGGATGATCTTATATGGTCCGAAATAGCGACGTAAGAGTTTTTCGCTAAGTCCTCGTCGGCGTATCGGAGTCCAGACCCAAACACGGTCTCCGGGCTGGTACTCGACGTAGCGTCGTCGAAGATTGTAGTGTCGGCTGTCGGTCCTCTGCTGGTTCTTGATGCGCAGGCGGGCGAGCTGTCGACCTTCTTCGGCACGCTGCAAATAGGTGGCAACGTCTAGATTTTCCTCATCGGTGACGTCCGGTAGCATGGCGTCAAGCGTCGTTGCCGGGTTCCTTCCGTAGACCAGGTTGAACGGCGCCATGTGCGTCGTTTCTTGCACGGCCGTGTTGTACGCGAAGGTCACGTACGGAAGGACGGCATCCCACGTCTTGTGTTCGACGTCGACGTACATTGCCAGCATGTCGGCGATGGTCTTATTTAGGCGCTCGGTGAGGCCATTCGTCTGCGGGTGGTAGGCGGTGGTCCGGCGATGGCTTGTCTGGCTTTATCGCAGGATGGCTTGAGTTAGTTCTGCCGTAAAGTCCGTGCCTCTGTCGGTGATGAGGACTTCTGGAGCACCGTGACGCAGGAGAATGTTCTCAACGAAGAATCGGGCTACCTCGGCGGCACTGCCTTTGGGCAAGGCTTTTGTTTCGGCGTAGCGGGTGAGGTAGTCCGTAGCTACGACGATCCATTTATTCCCGGACGTCGACGTCGGAAAAGGCCCAAGTAAGTCCATCCCGATCTGCTGGAATGGTCGGCGAGGTGGTTCGATCGGCTGTAGAAGTCCGGCTGGCCTTGTCGGCGGTGTTTTGCGTCGCTGACAGTCTCGACATGTCCTTACGTAATGGGCGACGTCGGCAGAGAGGCGAGGCCAGTAGTATTTTTCTTGTATCCTCGCGAGCGTGCGGGAAAAACCGAGATGTCCAGCCGTTGGGTCGTCATGGAGAGCTTGCAGAACCTCTGGACGCAACGCTGAGGGCACCACGAGGAGGTAGTTGGCTCGGAGAGGCGAAAAGTTCTTCTTTAGGAGAATATCGTTTTGCAAGAAAAACGACGCCAATCCTCGCCTGAACACCTTCGGCACAGTGACGGTCTTGCCTTCTAGGTAGTCTACAAGGCTCCTTAGTTCCGGGTCGGCTCGCTGTTGTTCAGCGAATTCGTCGGCACTGATGGGTCCCAAGAAAGTGTCGTCATCCTGGTCGTCCTGTGGCGGCGGTTCGACGGGGGCGCGAGACAAGCAGTCGGCGTCAGAATGCTTTCGGCCGGACTTGTAGACGACGGTGATGTCGAATGCTTGAAGTCTCAGACTCCATCGTGCGAGGCGACCTGAAGGATCCTTCAAGTTAGCTAGCCAACACAAGGCGTGGTGGTCACTTACAACTTTGAAGGGCCTGCCATAGAGGTAGGGGCGAAACTTTGATGTAGCCCAGATGATGGCGAGGCACTCCTTTTCTGTTGTGGAATAATTTGATTCCGCCTTCGATAGCGACCGGCTAGCGTAACTTACAACCCTTTCTATTCCGTCAGTCCTCTGCACAAGCACGGCGCCGAGTCCTACGCTGCTTGCGTCGGTGTGGACTTCGGTATCGGCGTTTTCGTCGAAATGCGCAAGTATTGGCGGCGATTGCAGGCGTCGCTTCAGTTCTTCAAATGCTTCGACTTGCGGCGTCTCCCACTTGAACTCGACGTCGGCCTTCGTGAGATACGTCAGTGGCTCAGCGATCCGTGAAAAATTCTTGACGAAGCGCCTGTAATAGGCGCACAGTCCAAGAAATATACGCACTGCGTTCTTGTCAGCGGGCGGAGGAAAGTTGGAGATGGCCGCAGTTTTCTGAGGGTCGGGGCGCACTCCAGACTTGTTGATGACGTGGCCCAAAAACAAGAGCTCCTCATATGCGAAGCGGCACTTTTCTTGCTTCAACGTGAGTCCGGAGGTGTTGATTGCTTGAAGAACTGTTTCAAGGCGCCGGAGGTGTTCCTCGAAGCTTGAGGCAAACACAACGACGTCGTCCAAATAGACGAGGTAAGTCTGCCACTTCAAGCCTGCCAGTACTGTATCCATGACACGTTAGAAAGTGGCAGGCGCCGAGCAAAGACCAAACGGCATGACCTTGAACTCGAACAGTCCGTCTGGTGTTATAAACGCAGTCTTCTCCCGGTCCCTCTCGTCGACTTCGATTTGCCAGTAGCCGGTTTTGAGGTCCATCGACGAAAAAACTTTGCGTTGTAGAGTCGATCCAAGGCGTCGTCAATCCGTGGGAGGGGGTATACGTCCTTCTTCGTGATTTTGTTGAGGCGACGATAATCGACGCAGAAACGTAGGGTTCCATCCTTCTTCTTCACTAACACCACGGGGGACGCCCACGGACTCTTGGACGGCTGGATGATGTCGTCGCGTAGCATTTCGTCGACTTGTTGCCTTATGGCCTCGCGTTCGCGCGCCGAAACTCGGTACGGGCTCTGACGGAGTGGCCGAACATTTTCGTCGGTTATGATGCGGTGCTTGGCGACAGGGGTTTGTCGAACTTTTGACGACGACGAGAAGCAGTCCTCGTATTGCAGGAGCAGAGCCTTTAGTTGTTCTTTCTTGTGCGTGGGAAGGTTCTGATTGACGTCGAAAGTTGGTTCAGGTACTATAGTCCTCGTTGCAGGTGCACTGGAATCCGTGAAGGCGAACGCACTGCTGGCTTGTACTATTTCGTCGATGTAGGCCACCGTGGTGCCTGTGTTAATGTGATTGTATTCGGGGCTGAAGTTCGTGAGCATCACCCTTGCTTTCCCTGCACGTAGCTCAGCTATGCCTCTAGCGACGCAAATTTCACGGTCGAGCAGTAAGTGATGATCGCCCTCGATGACGCCCTCCATGTCTGCAGGCACTTCGGTACCGACGGAAATCATAACGCTGGAGCGAGGCGGAACGGTGACTTGTTCTTCAAGCACATTCAAGGCATGGTAACTTATGCTTGTATCCGGTGGTATCGCGTTGTGCGTTGAAAGCGTTATCGATTTGGATCTTAAGTCGATGACTGCACCGTGTTGATTTAGAAAGTCCATGCTTAGGATGACATCCCTGGAGCAGTGCTGCAGGATTACGAAGCTCGCCGGGTAAGTGCGGTTGTTTACCGTGACTCGCGCTGTGCAGATTCCAGTCGGCGTTATTAGGTGGCCTCCCCCTGTCCGGATATCGGGTCCTTGCCAGGCTGTTTTCACCTTCTTCAACTTGGCGGCGAATGGGCCACTGAAGACGGAATAGTCGGCTCCAGTGTCGACGAGAGCGGTGACGTTGTGGCCATCGATGAGCACGTCTAGATCGGTAGACCGGCGTCTGGCGTTGCGGTTAATTCGTGGCGTCGGATCACGGCTGCGTCGGCTTGCTCTGCTGCTGCTACGTCGCGTCGGAAGGTCTTCTTTCGGCCGCGAAGTGTTGTCAAGGCTGTTGCCAGGTGGCGTGCTGATATCTCGTCGTGATGAATCGCGAATCGTCGTCGTCGGCGGCGTCGGAGGATCTTCGGCATTGCGTCGTACAGCAACGGCACCTCCATCGGTTGCTGCCTTTAGTTTCCCGGGTAAGGGCTGGTAGATCGGCCCCGGGTGGGACCGTTGTACTGACGGCGATGCGGCGAGATGTAGCGGCCTGGTGACGGCGAGCGTGAGGGTCGTCGTGGTTGCCACTGGGCTCCGGTGAGGTAGTCAGCAATGTCGCGTGGTCGCTCGCAAAACTGTGGACCCGGCGCGTTGACGGGGAACCCTCGTAGGCCCATCTCGCTGTATGGGCATCGGCGGTAGACATGGCCGGCTTCCCCGCAGTGATAGCAGAGCGGGCGGTGGTCGGGGGCGCGCCAAATGTCCGTCTTCCTCTGGTAGCTGCGCTGGGCGACGGGCGGGTGTGCTAGCGGCGGTGGCGGTGGACGACGGAACTGCGGCGTTACGGGGCCCTGGCGCGAGCGCGGAGGGGGGCCTTGACGACGGGCGACGGCGGCGTAGGTCAGCGCTTCCGGCTGGGGTTGCGGCGATTGTGGCTGCACATCGGGAACTCCAAGTGAGCGCTGAACTTCGTCTTTGACGACGTCGGCGATAGATGCCACGTGAGGCTGCGACCTGGGAAAGAGCTTATGCAGCTCCTCGCGAACGACCGCTCTGATGGTCTCGCGCAGGTCGTCGGCGCCTAGCGCTCGAGCGTCGGCGTAGTTGGTCAGGGCACGGCGGTTGTATTGCCTGACGCGCATTTCAAGCGTCTTCTCGATCGTTGTAGCCTCGGAAAGAAATTCGGCGACAGTCTTGGGCGGGTTGCGCATCAATCCGGCGAATAGTTGGTCTTTGACACCCCGCATCAAGAACCGAACTTTCTTTTCTTCAGACATGTCGGGGTCGGCGTGGCGGAAGAGGCGAGTCATCTCCTCCGTGAAGATCGCGATGTTCTCGTTCGGCAATTGCACTCTGGTTTCTAAGAGAACCTCTGCCCTCTCCTTTCGTACGACACTCGTGAAGGTCCTCACGAAGTTTTCACGAAAAAGGTCCCACGTAACCAGGGTGGTCTCTCTGTTCTCAAACCAGGTCCCAGCAGCGTCATCCAACGAAAAAATAGACATGGCGTAGCTTGTCGTCGTTGCTCCAATTGTTGAACGTCGCGGTCCGCTCGTATGTCTCCAGCCAGGTTTCAGGGTCTTCAGCCGATGATCCACGGAAGGTCGGGGGCTCCCGAGGTTGTTGCAGCAGGATGGGGGACGCTGGGGCTGCCATTGAGGTCGTTGACTTGGCCTTGATCTCTGTGGTCTTCTCGGGAAGAAGTCCGTACTCCGGCAGAAGTCCTTGCTGCCTACGGCTAGCTCGCTGGTCCTTGGTGACGTTGGCGTTGTCCTCCGGTTTCGGGCTTGGATCGCGGCTTTGCGGGGGCGTTCGCTGCATGAACGCACTAGCACCTCCACCAGATGTCACGTAGTAGTGACGCTGAAGAAAACAGTCGTAAAACTGTGTACAACGAAACTGGTTGTTTATTGGGCGAACCTGTGCCCACAAAAGCAAGGTACACTCAAAGCACAACGATGGCGGCGAACACAGTCGGCGATCGTCGAAAATCTGATCAGCGGCGAAACGCGTGGGCTTTTATACCTGAGTCATCGAAGGTTCCAGATTAATCCCTGATGCCCGCGGGTCTTCCAGAAAGTTCTAGACAATTCGCGTCGGTCATACAATCAGATAACCTAAGCGTCGGTGAAAACAGGCAACGGAAAGAAGCATCGATAACGTTCTAGAAACTTCCGATACAGGCGCGTCCTGCGCCGAGCGATAACGTTTAACATTTGTTAGCCGGTGGAAAGCGGCCGTCGGTGAAAGATAAACATGTATACGTGTCAATATGATGCACTGGGCGAATTTCACGGAAGAGTTTCACGGTTTACCGATGATTCCCTCCGGAGCTTCGCCCCACTCATCATCATTCACCCCGTGAATATGCTGTGATTTTTTTCTTGCAAAACGACATTCTCCTGAAGAGGAACTTCTGGCCTCTTCGAGCCAACTACCTTCTCGTGGTACCCTCAGCATTGCGTCCAGAGGTTCTGCAAGCTCTTCATGACGACCCAACGGCTGGACACCTCGGTTTTTCCCGCACGCTCGCGAGGATACAAGAAAAATACTACTGGCCTCGCCTCTCGGCCGACGTCGCTCATTACGTAAGGACATGCCCAGACTGTCAGCGACGCAATACACCCCCGACAAGGCCAGCTGGACTTCTACAGCCGATCGAGCCACCTCGCCGACCGTTCCAGATGATCGGGATGGACTTACTGGGGCCTTTTCCGACGTCGACATCCGGGAATAAATGGATCGTCGTAGCTACGGACTACCTCACTTGCTACGCCGAAACAAAACCTTGCCCAAAATCAGTGCCGCCGAGGTAGCCCGATTCTTCGTTGAGAACACCCTCCTTCGTCACGGTGCCCCAGAAGTCCTTATCACCGACAGAGGTACGGCCTTTACGGCAGAACTAACTCAAGCCATCCTGCGATACTGCCACACAAGTCATCGCCGGACCACCACCTACCACCCGCAGACGAATGGCCTCACCGAGCGCCTAAATAAGACCATCGCCGACATGCTGGCAATGTACGTCGACGTCGAACACAAGACGTGGGATGCCATCCTTCTGTACGTGACCTTCGCATACAACACGGCCGTGCAAGAAACGACGCACGTGGCGCCGTTCAACCTGGTCAACGGAAGGAACCCGGCAACGACGCTTGATGCCATGCTACCGGACGTCACCATCGAAGAAAATCTCGACGTTGCCAACTATTTGCAGCGTGTCGAAGAAGGTCGACAGCTCGCCCGCGTGTGCATCAAGAACAAGCAGAGGACCGACAGCCGACACTACAATCTTCGAAGATCCTACGTTGAGTACCAGGCCGGCGACCGTGTTTGGGTCTGGACTCCGATACGCTGACAAGGACTTAGCGAGAAACTGTTACGTCGCTATTTCGGACCATATAAGTTCATCCGACATATTGGTGCACTGGTCGTGCCAGACGGCATTTCGCAATCACAGCGGCGCCGGGTACGACCTGAAGTCATCCACGTCTTAAGCCTTTCTACGCACACTGACGAACTTCGGTACTTTCTTACTTTGTTATTGTTTGTTGTTTTCTCTCTCTCTCTCTCTCTGTACGCGTGGGGAGGCGCTGCGATCGCCGAGGAGTGCAGACGTGCTCACGTCAGCTCCGTGTTCGTGAAATTGTTTTGCGGCATTTTCTTGTGTCTTGTTGCCTAATTTTTACACCAGCCGATCCGTGAAGCTACCAGGACTCTGTGGACACCTCATTTTCAGGTGGGATATTCCATTTTCCTGTGCTACGAACATTTTTGTGGATCGACCACGTCGCCGCCACGCGTGCACCGGTGCTCCCAGGTGCACCGGCTGCGTGCCGGCTACGTGGCGCGCACTCGCGCGAGCTCCGTATCACCGATTGAGTTCTCTGCCCCATCAACCAGCATGGACGATCTCGAAGAGACCGCCGAGATCGGCTGGCGAACAACTCGCCTTCGCCAACCGTCAAAGCTGAGTGTCGACTCTTCACCCAAAAGTGACTACACCCAAACCTTAAGCAGTCGCTCTCGCTCCAAGACCAGGCCTCCAGTCAAAATGCAAGTTCTCAAGGCTGGACGCATGCCTCTGCTACCTTCCAACGAAATCAAGATTATAATTCGCCCCAGGGGAGCCCTCAACATCACCAAAATTGGTAGTCCTACCGTGACTACAGCCGTATTCCCAGCCGCACAGCTCAGCCCAGCAGTTATTCAACAAGACACCGTGTGCCCCAACACCGAATAAAACGTTGTCGTTGAGAGTACGCCAAGCCCGCAGAACGCCGACCGGTACGCCTGCATAAAATCCATTCAAGTCAATGGGGTCACCGACGATGTTAACGCGTTTGAGATGGCCGCCGAAGACACCACGAAGGGGATTCCGCGGAATCCCCCTCTCCGATAACCCAAAGCAAATCAACGCGATTATCGTAAATACCCGCAACCCGCTCGCACTAGCCGCAAAATGCATTGGAACGACAACAACCGTTGTCATCGCCTTCAGCGGCCCCGACGTGCCATATCTGGTTCGTTACGGAGCCACCTTAATCCCATGCGCATTATACCGCAAGCAAATAAAAATTTGCTACCAATGTGGCCGCCTCGGACACCGCATGGATGTCAGCCCTTTTCCCAATAATAAGATCTGCCGACGTTGAGGACACCTCCCGACCACACGTGTAACCCCAAACGCTCGCTGTGCGGCGGCCCTCATCTTACGGCAGCCAAATCGTGCACGGCTCGCTACAAGACACCGTACGTTATTCGCAAGCGCATCGGGCAACGCCGAGCAGCAATGCAAGTAACCCTTCAAGAAAGTGACTTCCCGCCCATGAACTACAAGCACCGCTCCAGATCCCGGTCTCCATCACGCTCGAGGCAACATTGTTCCTGGACCCCTTCACGTTCGAGACAGCGCCGTTTTCGATCCAGATCTACTTATACGCCACCCGCCAAGCCTCCTACCAACAAGGTGAGCTTCGCAGAAGCCCTTACGGCTGCCTCGCGAGAGGGTCGCGACTCGCAACACACCTTCCCCAAACCCCACTAACACTAATGATAATGCAGAAATAGCGCACCTCAAAAAATAAAACGCTATTATGCACGACCTAATTGACAAGCTCTCGCAAGAGGTTCGCGACCTCAAACAATCCAAAACACGCGCTCCTACACCACCCGCCGAAGCGTCCCCCTCCTCTAGCCATGACGTCCCAATGACACCGGCCCCCAAAAAGAAGGCCCTTCAAGATGGAGCCGCGGGCCAAGTGCGCTTGGAGGTTAAGGACATGCTTGTCTCACTACAAAGCACGATGGAAACACTCCAGAATGCAGTCGAATCCGTACAACACGCCCCTCTCGCCCTGGCACAGCGCGTCACAAACGTTGAAAACCACCTACAAACAATCCCCATGCCCGCTCCCCCGCCCGCAAAACCCCGGCACTGCCCATGATGGCATCCCCCAATCCCCATCATGGCCCACACTAACAACGATACACTTATCTGGCAGTGGAACTGCCGAGGCTATCTCCGCAAACAACCAAACGACCATCCGTCAACACCTACGTACCCTCACCTGGCAACCGGACGTCATCAGGATTCAAGAAACCCATATCGATTCGGTCACCCTCCCAGGTTACCAACCATTCATCCCGTCAGACGCTTCTCGCCGCCTCTGCACCTTCGTCCGCAAGAGAATCACCGCCATTGAACACAATCTGCACGTCCGAAACATCGAACACCTTCTCGTTGAACTTACACCCACTAGGAAACGTAAGGAAAGTATTTTTCTCCTTAACGTGTATAGCCATTCCTCTGCCAAAGTTCGAAGCCGCTTTCTCACCCTCTTCAAGAAGGCCCTTAACGTAGCTGGCACCAACCCGCTCGTTATCGGTGGAGACTTCAACCACCCCCACATGGTATGGGGATATGGCTACTCTACGACGGCGGCTCAAAACCTCTGGCAAGACTCCCAGGACCTCGGTCTCACTTTCATTACAGACCCCACGTTCCCTACACGCCGCGGTAACTCCACTTCCCGCGACACTACCCCCGACCTCACATTTACCAAGAATGTCACCAACGCCCAATGGAGTAACACACAACATGATCTCGGTAGTGACCACTTCATCATTGCCATACTTAGCCCTCGGATAGCTGCAGTCACCGCCAAAGCCCGAGAGTTCAGCTGGGTTGACTGGGATGCATTTCGCAAGCATCGATCTGCTGACCCGCACGCGGAACGCATAGCGGACATTGATGCATGGACCCGAAATCTCCAATCTGATACCAAGGCATCCATGCATACCGTTACCGCCGATGCCCCCGTCGTGTGCATGGACAGCAGACTAGCTCATCTCCTCGCGGCTAAAACATCCATCCTATCCCGTTGGAAAGGGCAACGGCTCAATAGGTGCCTCCACGCTAAAATAGCCCTCCTCAACAAGGAAATCGAAGCCCGTTGCCTCACCCTCAGCCGTCAACAGTGGACTGAACTGTGCAATACTGCTGACGGCAAGATCCACTGTGCCTCTTCTTGGAAGCTTCTCAAATACCTCCTCGATAGTCAAGCCACGCGCTTTCCAACAAGATCGCCTCACTAAACTTCTCTATACAGAAACGAAGAAACAGGGCCGCGGCCAAGTCTTAGACCACCTTACTAACAAGCATCTCCCCGTGGACCCAGTGCAGTCTCACGGCTCCTACACCGGGGCCACCAACCCCCAACGGGACGAAGATTTTAGTGTCGCTGAGATTCAAGCCATCCTACACAAATTAAACAGCCGCTCGGCCCCTGGCCCCGACGGGGTCACTAACAAAACCCTCCATAACTTGGATGACCACTCCGTCACCCACCTTACAGATTATATCAATGACTGCTGGCGTAAGGGCGCAATTCCCACAGCCTGGAAAACAGCAAAGGTCATCCTTATTCCCAAACCTGGCAAACCCTCTGGCCTCGATCACCTTCGCCCCATCTCCATAACCTCATGTGTGGGAAAGGTTATGGAGCATGCCTTCTTCACCCGAATTAACACCCATCTGGAAGACACTGCAGCGTATCCTCACTCAGTTATTGGCTTCCGGGCTCACCTGTCGACCCAAGACGCCATGCTACAACTTAAGCACCATATGCTTGAAGGTAGAACCCGCACTACTAAAGCAATACTCGGCCTCGACCTCGAAAAGGCCTTTGACCGCATAGCCCATTCCACAATTCTCGACCGCATCTCACGCCTTAACCTCGGTGCGCGCACTTATAATTACGTCAGAGACTTTCTCTCTAATCGCGCGGCCTTCCTCTCAGTGGGGGATCTCCGCTCCGACGCCTGGACTCTGGGCTGCGCTGGAACCCCCCAGGGCTCCGTTATCTCCTCAATGCTCTTTAATCTCGTCATGATCGATCTTGCCAAGGAGTTGCAGCAAGTAGACGGTGTCAACCACACCATCTACGCTGACGATATTACCATATGGGTCCATCAAGGCAGTAACGGCCAAATGGAAACGGCACTACAATCCGCCATTGAAACATAAGGATTGTGTTGGGCAATAAAAATTAGTAAAAATGAAAATAATTAAAATAGTAAACTAAGCCCTGCCTGCTGCACCTAAGTGTTGCAGGCTGCCAAATTGGAAAGATAAATAAAAAGGACAGTAGTGAATTAATTTTCTACATCGTAAAAAAAAGGGGGGGGGGGCATTGAAACAGTCGAGACCTATCTCCAAAGCTCGGGGCTTCGCTGCTCTCCCGAGAAGTCCGAACTCCTCCTCTACAGGCCTACTCTCCGTGGCCTCCGTCCGAAACATTCCACCGCTAAACGCCAATACGAAGACATCGCGCTTCACGTCACGGATGGCAGCCCCATCCCCTCCGTCACCAATAATCGTGTGGTCGGCAGGCTTATAGAGGCGAAAGGAGCAAATGGCATGGCCCTCACAAAATTCCAGGTCAATGTATTCAACACTATGAGACTTTTGAAGCGGGTATCCAACCACCGTGGGGGTATGGAAGAGGGGAATCTCCTCCGATTAATCCAGGCGTTAGTAATTTGTCACATCACCTACGTTGCTGCGTTTCTAAATTGGTACAAGGCTGAACAAAACAAACTCAACATCCTCCTACGCGGTATCTATGATCAACCCCTCGGCCTCCCCGGTTACACCAGCACTGACCTCCTCCTTCAACTAGGCGTCCATAACACACTGGACGAGCTCATCGAGGCCCAACGCTGCTCTCAGCTGGAGAGACTCACACTCATAGCGACGGGCCACCACATCCTCACTTCGCTCGGTATTACCTACTACCATCAACACGGCCATAAACACTAGATCCCCTCCACCATACGAGCCTGGATTCCCGCCGACCCTATCCCCAGAAACATGCACCCCGAATACAACCACGCACGCCGCACAGCACGTGCCACGGTTCTCACCAAAGCCCTTGCTCGGAACGACGGTGTGAGTTTCGTCGACGCCGCCGAATATCCCACGGTACCCACTTTGCAGCCGTCACCACACGTGAAGGCTCTCTCCATCATGCTATCAGCCTAGTAACCTCACACGCTGAGGAAGCTGAAGAAGTGGCCATCGCGCTAGCCACACTAGACCCAACATGCCATACCATCGTCTCTGATTCCCGCTCCGCCGTTATCAACTACATCAACGGCCGTATCTCCCACCAAGCCTTGCGCATCTTGCAACAAGCACCCCGCTCAACCGACCATCAGGTTACACTCGTCTGGTTCCCAGCTCATGTAGGCACCGTCCACCCGCACCTCCCCAACCTCAACGAGGTTACCCACTCCTTAGCGCGAGGGCTCGTTAACCGCGCGGGAGACGGGGAGGTTGCCCCCACCGGTAGGGATCACCCGACACGCTACAATGATGTAGTGAAATACTTCTACTTAGAGCGTAGGACTTTCCTCGGCCCGCACAGCAAGCTATCCAGAGCGCAGGCTACAACTTTCCGCCTGCTACAAACCAACACTTGCCCCTCGTTACACCTTTACAACAAGATTTCCTAGACATTTACCCCAATCCCATGTGCCATATCTGCAAGACACAGCCAGCCACACTTGCACACATGCTTTGGGACTGTACACAACAATACCTCGACACTAACCCCACGACCCTCTCGTCGAGATGGCACGCTGCCCTGCGTACCTCCAACCTCGACGACCAACTCTGGGCGACCCAGCAAGCCTGCGAGGCGGCGAAGCGGCAACACCTCGACGTCCCCACGTGGGAGGCCTAGGCCCAGCCACCACCTCTTGCTGATTTTTATTTGATTTGATTTGATTTACTTTATTTGTCTTTCCAAGAATGAAAGGAGCAGTCACAAAAAGCTAGTGCAATGAGTAGCTTGACGGGGTGACAGCCCCCTTAGAGCAACGGACAGTGCGTACGACAAAAATATATAAAAAATGAATAAGAAATGAAAAACAATATATACACAGGAATAATTATACATGTTGGTAGAAGATTGTTAAGCACTAGGATAACAGGAACCTGATGTAAACAGTTTTAGCTACATTAAACAAATTATGAAATAAGGCAACATACAGAAAAAGCGGGAACATTGGAAGCATTGGTGCAAATACAGTCGAATGAAGTCAAGTAATGTTAAAGAAAATTTACAAGAACAAGTCACGAAGCTCTTGCCATGTTATGTTTGCTATTTCGACACCATTTTTTTGTTGTAACCGGTTCAACAGTGAAGGTAGCTGGTATCGAAGCCTCTGTTTACCATAGTTAGTACGATTTCGTGCTACCTCCCACTGTTCCGGATTACGTGTGTTATATGCAACTGCGTTGATCTTAAGATTGGCTATGTTTTGCAAAGCGTTGTCCTGTTTTCTTGTGCGTAATTTGTAGTGGCGGAAAAGCCTGTATTCGTAAAGTGATGGAACCCTTACTATGCGTAATTTCGCAAACAATTCAGCTGTATGGGACAAGTAGGGCATCTTACAAGTTAATCTAATAATTCGCGTTTGCAGTAAAAACAATTTCGTAATATAAGCATTTGTGGTTGTGCCCCACACAAGAGCGCCATAGTTCAGAGTGGAAGAGAATAGCGCCTTATAAAGAAGTAGATTTGTGTTAACCGGAAACACTGAACAATTTCGCTGCTGGAATCCAAGAGTGCGTGAAAGTTTTTTAAGCAGGAAATCAACGTGTGCATCCTATGACATGATGGCAGAAAAAAAGACGCCTGAGTTTTGAAGGACTCAACGTATTCAAGCGATATACCAATAATAAATAGCGGATGCATGGGGCACACCTTATGACGCGGATGAAACATCAAAGCTTTCGTTTTTGCGACATTTAAACCCAGTTGGTTTTGTAGGGACCATTCGTGAATTGATTCAAGAGCCATGTTTGCATGATTTACTAAATCAACAGCGGAGCGACCTGAGAAGAAAATGCTCGTGTCGTCAGCGTAGATAATGTACTTTACCGTCTCATCAACGCTGACGATGTCGTTGATGTATAAAAGAAATAAAAATGGGCCCAGGATGCTGCCTTGAGGTACACCTAAATTTATCTGTCTTGAGGAACATGCGTGCCCGTTAATTTCTACATATTGTGAGCGGTGTCGTAGGTACGATGATATTAAGGAGTGTGCGTTACCCCTAATACCATAGTGATTAAGCTTCTGGAGAAGAATGTGATGACTAAGGCTATCGAAAGCCTTTGTGAAGTCTAAAAACACACCTAGAACTAGGTTGTGATTTTCGAAGTTTTCAAGTATGTACTCATTTTGTGCAAGAAGTGCTAGTTCTGTTGATTTATTTTTTTGGAAACCATGTTGTACTGGGTTTAGAATGTTATATCTGTTAACGAAGGATGCGAGTCGTTTAAGTATTATTTTATTGCGATAGCAATTATATGGACACTTCAACCGGATTTCTGCCGTCGGCGTCGCTGTCGCCGTCGCCGTGAGGTTCCGTATAGATTTCAAGGGCGATAAAATCGTCGCCGCGCGCCGTATGCGCGAGCGAAAGTGCGCGGGGGACGCGCGCTATCACGGAGGGCGAACGCACGGCGGAAAGCAAACGCGACCGTCCCGCGAAAGGCCGTTGGGGTATGGGAGGGAGGGAGGCGGGGCGGCGCTGTGCTCCGGCGCCAAAGGCGTATCTTACCACTCAATCTCCGACGCAAAAGCAAGAAACGGGAAAAGGGAGGCGGGGGGGGGGGGGGGGGGCAGCTTCTTCTCTGCCAACAACTTCTCAGCCCGGCGGTCGCCCGCACCGTCTCTTATCTCCACACGGCTCTGACCTTTGTATGGGCTGTGCATTTGCCGCTCAGTTTCCGTTGACGCGATAGACCGCGCGAACTTGCGTTTGCTGCCACGTTTTGACAGTCGTTGGCTGCGGTCATTCAGTATGATCTATTCATGTTTGCTTGTTCGCGCTGACACCACGATTGTTAATTCAGTTAGTAAGCCAATGTGTCCAAGTTTATGCAGCCGATAAAACTACTATCCCTACTCCGAATAGCGCTCTAGTAATTTGCTATCGCAATCGATGCTTCGCCTTTCGGGCGAAACTGCGACATTTTAAGGGCGAAGCTCCTTATAGCGGCACCCGTTCCGTCCCCGTCGTAGTAGTAGTGTGTAACCAGTCTGAGAAAAATGAGAAAAAAATTCCGAAGTTGTGTCCGTAGCGCGGAATCGAACCAGGGACCCCTCGCTTCCGAGCGCGCGGCGTTAGCCCACTACGCCACGAAGCGGACATGGACAAACGCACCACGATGGCTATAAATACCCAACATTAACGAAAGGCCGCGTTTCTAGCGCGTTTCTAACGCGTTTGTGCTAGCGCGTTACGGCCCGTGTAAGAAGCTGGTGTAAGACGCTGTGGCCTCTCCACCTTACCTTCAACGCGTTTCGAACGCGCTGCCCAAAGCGGTGGCAAGTCAAGTTCAAGTCGAGGAGCGTTTATGAATACGGGGGGTATACTCTCTCAGCAGTCATGTGATGGCGTCAGCAAACGCGGTGCACGTTCCGGCATGTGTAAATGGCTGCGTAAGAAGCTGTGGCCGCTCCCCCTTACTAGAGAGTACTGCACGTTTCTAACGCGTTTGTGCTGGCGTCCCCTTAAGCGGGAGATCCGATGATTCCCTCCGGAGCTTCGCCCACTCATCATCATTCACCCCGTGGATATGCTGTGATATTTTTCTCTAACCCTTTTGAGAAAATTGCCAGGATGGAAATAGGACGATAATTGGAAAAATCGTTTCTGTCACCTTTCTTGTATATAACAGTAACTTTCCCACATTGCATCTTACGTGGGAACACTCCGGTTGTAAGGCACATATTAAAAATATGAACTAGAAAGTTCGCTACGATATCAATAACGTATTTAACTGGTGTAATTTGTATTACTGATGGATCGAGGGACTTGCTGTTATTTAGCTTAATAAGAGACGAAACAACCTCGCTTTTACTGACCGGATCTAGGAAAATGGTGTGCTCGTTATGATATTTTAATGTTGGGATATAATTATTCGTGGAAAAAGGGGTGAAAGAGACAAAAAAGTTACTAAACGCGTTAGAAAGCTCCGAGCCTTCTAACCCCATTCCGTCCTTTACTAGTTTCGTAAGCGGTTCAGGAACATGACCAATTACCGATCTTAATTTTTTCCAAAGCTCTTCAGAACTCCCTTGAGAAGAACTGAACAGATCGGTGTTATATTCCTTTTTGGCTAAGCGAATATTTTTGTTGACGCGGTTTCTGAATGCTTCATAAGTTTTCAGTACTTCGGCAGACCTTACTTGAACAAACGATCTGTAAAGTTGTTCGCGTTTTCGTATTTGGCTGAGCAGTTCATGATTCATCCACGGTTTCCTACACTTTCTTGACCTACCAGATGTTTTGTAGGGGAAACATTCATCATAAATTCGCGTGAATTTGCGCAAAAATGTTTCAGAGGCTGCATCTTGGTCGTTTTATTTTAAAACATCGCACCAGTCTACGTTAGACAAGCAGTCGCGGAATTTTAACAGCGTGACAGGGTTTATTTCACGGTACACGTAAGAGTGCTTCTGCTTTTTTTAAAGTGTTAGTTTGAGACAGTGAAATGTAAACAGCCAAGTGATCACTTATAACATAATTAATAACGCCTGCCTTAATGTAAGAGCTGTTATAATTGGTTATGAAGACATCTAATGTTGTGGCTGTGTTTTCAGTAATACGTGTAGGTACAGTTATTACATTGTGACATAAGTGAACGTTTAATAATGATTCCAAGTCAAGTTTTACGGCGCTATCAGCGTAGATATTAATGTTCAAATCCCCTCCTATGATTACTGTACACTTGTAGTCATCAACAAATTGCAAAAGTGCATCCAAGAAGGATAAGAAATTGGATATGTTTTGCCCCGGTGGGCGGTAGCAGACGCAATACACAAAGGAACCACATTTTAGGGTAATCACTTCTTAATCGGGCGTGACACATGTAAACACTGAAAGAATTTCACAATTCATTTCCCTAAGCGTTAAGATGCACACTCCATCTCCTCGCCTACTATCACGGTTTAGGCAGTGACAATTATACGCTGGCAAATAAAAAGCTTCCGCATCATTACGAAACCAAGTTTCCGTAAACATAAGAACATGAAATGGGAAATCTATATCACAAAAAAATGTGGTTGATCCCTCTTATATAGGAATCGGTATAGAACACGAAAGTGAAACGTGTCTTCACAGAAGTAGTGTAATGTTTATTGCACATTGATATGTAATGTCTATTGGTGTTTTGTGGCTAAAGCGCCCTTAGGCGTTGATGCACCCACGCTGACGCCTGGTGGCACGTCTCCTCCATCACGACTACCAACGTCGATGACCATGAGCAACCGTCGTGCATATGGAAGCTGCACTACGCTGCACACGCTAGCACAACGCGAAAGACGAAGCACGTAACTGACACACTAATACAACGCGCAAGACAAAGCACGTAACTGAATCGTCACCGAGTCAAATCAGCGCGTACAGCGCGTCGTAATTGCAGCCTCCGCGATCAACTTCAGAAACATTTTCAGAGCTAATTGCGGAGGCCACGCTCCGCTGTGCTGAGTACGGTGAACGCCACCTCGGTGGCGTTGGTAGTGCTTCTTGATGCCAGCGTCCCTTCGAATGCTGGCATCGAGGCGTCGTAGTGCTGAGACCACCGAAGCGTTCACTGTCGGTGCGCGTTAGTGTCATAATGCAGTACTTCTCTTTTCTGCTCGTAGGCGGCGGCACCGCCCCGAGCAAGAGCGCGGGTACACGGAGGAGTGTTAGATATATAAGGCGCGTCTGTGTAGCTCTCTGCAAATGCGTTTGTGGCGCAATGGGTTAAACGCTCGGCGATCTATCGTCGCGGACCGAGAGGTCGTGGGTTCGATTTCCAAATTTTGCATGTTTGTGGAACTTTTTCTTCTGGTTTCTTTCTTTGTATTATGTTCTATGACGTATTTCCGTGACGGAAATACGTCAGTGAAGTCTTGGTGGACCCCGGCATAAAACACTTTCGTGTTAAAAAAAATATTTTATGTCGTCATATTTGTTCCTTCTGCCACTCCTGGTGGTTGTTGCCAGCCTGATCCCTCTCTATTTTCTTAACTGTTAAAGTTATAATAAAGTTTATTCAGTCAGTCAGTCAGTCTGTATGCGCGGTTTTGTTTTCGCTTTCTTGTTTGTAGCATCGGGACGATGCTTTTTAAGGGGACGGCATTGACACGTATACATGTTTATCTTTCACCGGTGACCGCTTTTCACCGGCTGACAATTGTTAAACGTTATCGCTAGGCACAGGACGCGCCTGCATGTATCGGAAGTTTCTCGAACGTTATCGATGCTTCTATCCGTTGTCCCTTGTCACCGACGCTCATGTAATCTGATTGTATGAG